>NW_022103928.1:47750029-47751944 GCF_000313985.2 Echinops telfairi
TAGCGTCTGGGGTCTTAAAGGCTTGAAGAGACTATAAGTCTTTACAGGAGTAGAAAGGCTTGTCTTTCTCCCACAAAGGAGATGATGATTTCATATTGCTGATCTTCAGGTTAGCTGCGCACAGTGTAACCATCACGCCACAGAACTCTGAATGTGTGAGGCAGGAACCCAATCCTAAGTATAGGATGGATACCCTCCAAAAAAAATGAAACATTTTTCCAAAGGTAAGTATTTAAAAATTTTTTTTAACAAAACAACCTCATCACCTTCAAAGTACTCTCCATTATACTTAATACATTTGTCAAATCAGCGATTCCATTCTTGGAAACATTTTTCAAATTCATCTGTTTGGATTGCTGACAGCACCTCCTCAGTGTGTTTTTCTTCTTCTTTTCCTTCTCTCACTCTTCTATGTCGTCCAATCACTGTTCTTTCACGTTCCTCTTCATTTGCAGAAACAAAAGACGTCTCAGCATTTCCAAGAATGGAATCGCTGATGTGACAAATGTATTAAGTGTAATAGAGTGTTCTTTGAAGGTGATAAGATTGTTTTATAAAAAGAATTTTAAATTCTGGTTGTTTGGGGGCACCCCCTTGTATACACACTTATCATCTCTATAAGATAGATTTACTATAATTAGAAAATGGTGTTTAAATTAAAATCCTCTGAAAATCTTGTAGAAAGATTGTAGTATTCTCACTTGATAAATGAGTAGATTATGGTACAAGGAGTATTTGTGTAAGTTCACACAATTAGGGCCTAAGTAGGCCCTAAATGTGGTGTTCCTTGGGAAGTTACCCTAGTTACCTTAGTTTTTAACAGAAATCCTTTCAAATAAATAATCCATATGATCACAACTTAGTTTAATTATCTGTCTTTGTGTAACTAGGTTTTATATTCACACACATTTGTTATTATCTGTATATTAAATTTGACTCCTGTCTTTATTTTGGTTAGGCCATTACCTGCAGGGCATTCTATTTAAGTGAGATGATTATTGGTTTCACCCTCTTTTAGTTGTTTTGACTTAGTGATTACTGGGGATTCCTCCATTACTGCAGGCTAAAAGTTCACTGTTTATTTTGGCAAATTTTATTAATGGCCTTAATCTGCTGTCAAGCTAATAATGTGTTCTTCAACTCTCATGATAAATAAAATATTTTACTGAAAGAATCTTAATGAAATGTTGGTCTCTAAATGTCACAAAGGGGCTAGAATTCTTTTAACCTTTGTACCTTGTGTTGATGCCTAGAATGAAGCAATTTCCAACTACTGAGTTTTGCAAAGCTTCCCCCTCCTCCCCTATTTTACTGGTCTAATTCTTATGCCACTTCCTTCTAGGAAGACTTATTGTAACTCCAAAAGCATTGGGATATATCGAGCTAACTAACCTCTATGTACCAAGAGTTGGGAGATGCTAAAACTCTTCTATGTTCAAGCATGTCCTCTGCACCTTATCTCTGGAGTTGGCTAGTCCCACCAGCTGCAGTTGATTTACTCCTCTGAACCCAAACATTGAATCTTTTTATAAGGCAAAACCTGTAGCACAAATAGCTCTCTTAAAAGCAGCAGCAGCATGTGTTGGGATTACATTCTCCACTATTCCCATGAGTACCAGAGAGAAGAACTGGGATTCTACGGGCTGGAATTCTATGAGTCATTTTACCCACTGCATTCCATTGGGCATGCTTCAACACGTCTGCTTGGTTCAACACTGAACCCTAGAAATGGGCTCCCTCTCGGGTTCCTGGTGGTGTGTTTTCAAAGTCCGGTGAGCTGTGTCCAGGGGCGGGGGTCCTGGAGGGCTTAGAGTGTTGGTCTGCTCCATCAAGGAATCGGAGTCCGGCAGGCAACATGGTTTATGGGACTGGAGTTCTAGGCGAGTTGTGATGTCATCCTCGAAGTTAAGGCAAG
>NW_022103928.1:47752044-47753026 GCF_000313985.2 Echinops telfairi
ACCATTCTTGCCTATAAGGAGCGTTCTGGCTGTATTTCTTTCAGGACAGGTTAATTTGTTTTCCTGGCAGTCTATGGTGCTTTCACTATTATTCATCAGCACCATAATTCAAATGCACGGAGTCTTCTTTATTCCATGTCCAACTCTCCCATACATATGAAGTTATTTTGCAAATACCATGGCTTGGGCAAGATGAACCTTAGCCCTCAAAATAACATCCTTGCTTTTCAATACTCCAGAGAGGTCCTGCACAACAGATTTACCCTCAGGTGTCAATTGATCTCTTGAATACTCCTTCCATGAACATTGAGTGTAGAGCTAAGCAAAATGGACTCTTCGACAGCACCAATCTTGGCTCCATTTATCATGGTGTTACCTATTGATCCAACGATGAGGATTTTTGTTTTCTTCACATTGAGTTGTAGTCTATACTGAAGGCTGAAGTCCTTGATCTTCATCAGCAAGTGTTTCGGGTCCTGCTCACTTTTGGCAAGCAAGGTTGTGTCATCTGCATGTGACAGGTTGTTAATAAGCCTTCCTCCCATCTTGATGCTTCATTCTCCTTCATATCATAGAGTTTATCTGATGATTTGCTCAGCATACAAATTGAATACGTATGGTGAGAGGATACAACCCTGACACACACCTGCTCTGATTTTAAACCAGGCAGTATGCTCTTGTTCTGTTAGATCTATAGACAACTTCCACATGAGCGGAATTATGTGTTCTGGAATTCCCCTTCTCCTTAAGGTTATCCATAGCTTGTTCTGATACACACAGTCAAATGCCTGGGCATAGTCAATAAAACACAAGTAAACATCTATCTGGTGTTCTTTGCTTTCAGCCAAGATCTACCAAATATCAGCAGTGTCATTCCTTGTTGCACATCTTCTTCTGGATATGACCTGACCCTCTGGCGGCTCCCTGCCAATGTACTGGTACAGCCTTTGTTGGATATCTTCAGCAAAGTTTTTTTTTTTTT
>NW_022103928.1:47753856-47776656 GCF_000313985.2 Echinops telfairi
GGAGAGTATTAGACACACCTCAGAAACCACACAGCTTCAGACACAGACCATGAGAAATCACCAAGCGACACAAGGCATCAGATGGATGGGAGAAGGGGCGAGGTCAACAAAATTGGCTTTATAATTTTACTAGGTTCCATCTTGTCCCCAGTGGATGACACGTTGGGCTCCTAAGGGAAATTAGGTTTTTGGCTCTCTTGATGATTTACAGCCCCAGGAACCCACTGAGGCAGTCCTGCTCAGTCCTCCTATGAGTCAGAATGGACTTGATTGCATTGAGTTTGTTTTGCTATCTTGCTGCCGTATCCAGGATAAATCTAAAAGGGACCAAGTGAAGACAAGAAGGTCTAAAAACCTGGCGAATGAGTCGTGACTCTTGAAAGTGCATCCTTGCTCTCTTAAATAGGATTCAGTCACTCAAGTTTTAAAGAAGCAAAAATCAGCACCCGATGTAATTTAGCCTAAAGAAGTTTCCATTTACCAATATTTCCCCAACTCAACAATATTCTAAATACTATGTCGATGGCTAGCTTAATGATACTATTATTCGAATTGGAAGACCTAGGAGACCTGGTGGTGTAGTGGTTACATGTTGGGATGTGTTCTGTACCATCCAAGGGAGGAAGACTGGGTTTTCTAGTCCCGTGAACAGTTACAGTTTTGGGGCCCACAGGAGGTCACTGTGCATCAGCATTGACTCCGTAGCAGAGAGACTGGTTGTTTGGTTTGGTGGTAGGGTGGTTAGGTGTTGGACTACGATCCTCATGGTCGGCAGTTGGAAACCCACCAGTAGCTCTGCAGGAGAAGGACCGGGCTTTCTATTCTCCTGTCAACAGTCAGTCTCAGAACCCCACAGGGGGTCACAATGAGTCAGCATTGACTAGATAGTAGTGAGTATTATTATAATTATTAAAGGCCCCATGGAGATCACTTATAATGCCCCCCCCCAAAAAAAATCAATAGTGTTGCCATTATAGTGGAAGAAGGATATAGGTACACAGCTTAGAGACTTATAGGTATACACTCAACACTAGGACATACTCTAAGAACTATCAGTTCTGAGAAGGCAGGGATCCCTGCCTTCATTACATGCAGGGATCCCTGAAGATGGGTACCACAGCAAAATGTGGTGAAAACAGGGGTTTCTGGCTCTCAGATAGAATAGCATCCGGGACCTTAAATGCTTGTCTTAAAATCAGCAGCCATCGAAGAGAGGTGACAGCTAAGCCCACATAGAAGATAGATATTAGCCTGTGTGTTCCAAGCACTGTAATTAACAAAATACAAGATCAGAGGATGAACAAGTACCAGAGTGTTAATGGCGCACTTGGCTTTCAGAAGGCTATGGAAGACAGTGGAAGCCCAAGGTCCCTTTGCAGAGCCCCCACAGGGAATAAGCCTCCACTGAATACCCCCAGGCCACTGACCAGGGATGTGAAAAATCATGTCTACAGACAGAATAGTGAATCGTTGCAGATACAGTTAGGTTAAAATTTAACATCTATCATCTGCTTTCAGTTTTAGCTCATTTATTCTATTTTTTATTTTCTGCTTTCTTTGCGTTGAAACAATGTAAGCAATGTTATTGAACAAGTCCTACAGAAATTGCTAAATGGAAACCTATTCTGCGGTGTACATTTTCAATGAAAAGACAATTGGATTTTATTTAATAGGAAAGTGAGCTACGATGAGACCGCACGGGGCAGTTGTTGGCTGAGCATCTCGTTGCTCAGCTCTGACAGCTCCTCAGCATAATGGGTGCAAATGAAGGGTTGCATGCCAATAATGGTCACTTGGGCTGATTGGTTTAAAATTTTTTCCCCATTGTCAAATGATTACTCCAGCTAACTCTTGTCAATATTTCAACCTCAGGTGACTGGCATTCAATAGTCTTGAGCTCACAGCAGATTGCAGTCCTCTCCGAGCTTTATTTTTGCAATGTACAATCATTAATAAGAGCAATTCTTCCCCAGAGACCAACCACGTGCTGGTGGTGTAATGGGTTTTGCACTGTGCTGCAAACCACAAAGTCAGCAGTTCGAAATCACCAGTCGCTCCATGGGAGAAAGATGAAGGTTTTCAGTCCTGTAAAATTTTAGTCCTTCAAAAATGCACAGGGCAACTTCATTATGTCCTTCAAGGGTCACTATGAGGAGGAATTGACTCGATGGCGGTGAGATTGGAGTTTTCGGTTTATAACAGAAATGTATCTGAAAGCAGGTAACAATAGAAATATTTTGTAACAAGTGAAAAAATTACAAGTTCTTTTTTTCTAGATTAACGTAAATTCAATTTATTGAAGATACACTAGGTCGAAGTTATGTCAAAAGCCCTGTGCTCTATGTTTAGGTAATGAAGAGATGAAGAAAACAGCAGTATTTTCCTTCAGGAATTTTAACAGTGGAAGTGGATTCATACATTAAAATTCTAATAGGAGGAGAACAATAACAATAAAACAACAGCAACAAAAACCAATTCAGTAGATTCGGACTCAATGCAAGTCTACAGGACAGAGTGAGACTGCCCCATAGAGTTTCCAAGGCTACAATCTGTAGGAAGCCAGACTGTCACATCTTCCTCCTTCAGAGCAGAGGTGGTTCCAACCACTGACCTTTGTGTCAGCAGTGGAGTGCTTCAACCACTGCACCACCAGGGCTGCTGGGTAACAGAAAATACAACAAAATGCAAAAGCCTAAAAAGTACACTGTAACTGTAAGGGGATGAATATTAGTTGCAAGATGCTTTCATAATTTAATCAATTTAACAAACATATTAAGGGACTCTCCCCCCTGACCTTTAAACTTTTATTGCGATTTGGCTGAAAGTTTCCAGAGAGCACCTCGATGTCCCATTCAACGGTCCAAACACATTTTGCATTCGTGACACTGATGGTAATTCCCACCATGTAATTGCGTTCTTTCAGCTTCCTCCTTCTGGTTCCATGCTGCTTTCCCTTTTCCCTTTCTGCCTTCTGCATTTTATTCCTGAGCAAATGCTGCCCTTATGATTTTGTGTGGTTCGTTGCTCTAAGGAGTGCAATTCTCCCTGTGGCTATTGTGCACCTCATAGTTTTGGCTACCATTTGATGGAACACTGGGCCCCTGGGGTGAGCTCAGTTCCACGGTCCCCCAGTATGTCAGGACCATAGTCACGGAGGCTTCCCCAGTCTGCATCCGACCAGGGAGTCCGGTGATTTAAAAATGTGTGGTTTCCTTTCCGTGTTTTCATTCCAGTGTGTACAGAACCCTTTAATGGAATGCCTTTCAGAATTGTCAACAGTGGAAGCTGGACACCATCTAGTCTTGTGTGTGTGTGTGTGTGTGTGTGTGTGTGAGAGAGAGAGAGAGAGCTGGGTTCACGGGGTCTGTTAGTCTTTGAGATTAATCATTTTTTCCCCTGGTGGTACTGGACTAGGCATTGGGCTGCTAATTGTAAGGCTGGTAGCTCCAACCCACCAGCTGGATTGTAGGAGGAAGATGGAGGTATCTGCTTCTGTAAAGCTTTTCAATTGTGAAAACCCTTTCTGGGGCCATTATGAGTCATAATAAACTCAGTGGGAGTGCATTTGGGCAGAGGGATTTTTATTCCACACGATGAGAGACCAATAGTTGCACTTTGCACGGCTGCTCATAATCTTTAAGATCCCAGTCACTGCTTGCCAGAGTAGAATGTGGAACATTGTCTTTGTGGGTTTTGACATTAATTGATACAGGTGTCCTCAGTGATTATGGTGCTGAGCTCCCAGGCACAGCAGCTCATTCCCTTAGATATCTGGTTATGAGTAAAAAGTTTTAATAATTGTGTCCCCTGTATGGTCTACTATATTTATATATAGATATAATTGTAGCATATGTAAATACCTAAGTCAGACATATATATTTATAGATGACTACCAGGTGTTTGTCAGTAGTTTGTGGTAGCTTGCATGTTGCTGCAATGCTAGAAATGATGTCACTGGTATTTTAAATATCAGCAGGGTTACCCAAGGTGAACAGGTTTGAGCAGACCATCCAGGCTTAAACTATGAAGAAGTATTCAGTATCTACTTCTGAAAAACCTTATGAATAACAGCAAAATATTGTCAGATACAGTGCTAGAAGACGTGATCCTCAGTTTGGAAGGCGCTTGAAATACGACCGGGACGAGCTACCTCCCCCAAGCAGAGTTGACCATCATGACATGGATGGATAAACATTTTTTGGACTTTCATTTGCTGATGGGCATGACTGAAACTGAGAAGAAACACCTCGAAACATGCATTCATAATTATAATGGATAAAATATGAATTTAGGAAAATTGGGAGTTGTCAAAAATGAAACGGAACACATAAAGATGGATAATCTAGGCACATGTAAGGTGGAATGGCTGGTATAAGCAATTTTGAATCAGATAATCATAAATAATGGTGAACTCAGGGGTATATAGTGTTGCATTGATTATCAAGAAGAATATTTCAAGAGCTATCATGTCTGTGATCGGGTGAAATTTTTATACCTCCAAGGAATGCCAGTTAATAAAACTATCATTCAAATTTAGGCACCAACCACTAAAGGTGCTAATGAAGAAATTCAGGAATTCGACCAATTTCTCCATTCTGAAATTGATCAAACATGCAATCAATATCTATTGATACTTATTGGTAATTGGAATTTGAAAATTGGAAACAAAGAGGAAAGGACAGTAGTTGGAAAATATGGCTTCTGATAGAAACAAAGCTGGTCACGTGACAGACTTTTGTAGACCAGTCATTTCTTCATTGCAAATACCATTTTCCAACAACATCACGGTGACTGTACACATCAATCTCACAAGATAGAATGCACAGGAATGCCATTGATTACATTTTGGGGAAAAGATGATGTAGAAATTTAATATTATTAGTCAAAATAGGCCTGGAGTTAAGCATGGAACAGACCATCAGTTGCTCATATGTAAATTTAGGTCGAAGCTAAAGAAAATTAGATCAAGTCCAGTCAAGCCAAAACACAACCTTGAGTATATCCCACCTGGATTTTGAGAACCTCTCAGGAATGAGATTTGATACATTGAACACTAATGACAGACGACCTGACAACCTGAAGAATGACATAAAAAGCATTCTTTATGAAGAAAGTAAATGATCATAAAAACACCAGAAAGAGAGAAAAGATCAAAGTGGATGTCAGAAGAGATTGAAGCTTCCTCTTGATTGTAGATCAGCTAAAGCAAATCGCAGAAATGATGAAATAAAAGAGCAAAACAGAAAATGTCTAAGCAAATTCTGAGAAGAAAAAGCAAAGTATTATAATGACATGTGCAAAGACGAGTTAGAAAACAAAACAAAACAAAAAACTAAACCACCATCAACAACAAACAAACAGGTTCAGCATATATTAAGCTCAAAGAACTGAGTGGAAATTCCAAGCCTCAAGTTGCAACACTGAAGGATTCTATGGGCAAAATACTAAATGATGCAGGAATCATCAGAAGAATATGGTCATTTTGCCAAAAAACTAGTCAATATTTTACCATTTCAAGAAGTAGCATATGATTGAGAACCAATTGTACTGAAGGAAGAAGTCAAAGCAGCACTGAAGGCATTAGGAAAAAACAAGCCTCTGGGAATTGAAGGAAAGTCAATTAAAATGCTTCATCAAACTAATGAAGCACCGAAAGTACTCTTATAGGCCAAGAATCTGGAAGCCAGGTACCTGGTCAACTGATGAGGAGAGATCTACATTTGTGTCCATTCCAAAGAAAAGTAACACAACAGAATGTATAAACCATTGAATAGTATCATGAATATCACATGCAATTAAAATTTATCAGAAGATCATTCAGCAATGGTTACAGTAATACACTGAGAGAAATTCAATATTAATTCATAAGAAGATACAGAATGAAGATTATTGCTGGTGTCAGATGGATCTTGACTGAAAGCAGAAAACACCAGAAAGATATTTTCTTTTGTTTTATTAACTATGAAAAATAATTTAAATATGTATAGCATTAAAAAAAACTATATAACACTGAGAACAATGAGAATTTCAGAACCCTTCATTGTGCTAGTGTGAAACTTGTGAATGGAACAAAAGGAGTCCTGTGTTTCTTCTGGGTGGCTTGATATTAGGAAAGTTGTTCATCTAGGTTGTATCATTTTGGTGTTCTTATTCAATTTGTATGCTGAGTAAATCATCTGAGAAGTCCTACGATAGTCCTGTGAAGTGTGGCGGGAGAGTTGGAGGAAACCTTACTGGCAACTTACGATATGCAGATAGCACAACCTTGCTTGCTGAAAGTGAGGAGGACTTGAGACACTTGCTTGATCATGATGATCAAGAATTACAGCCATCAGTGTGGATAAAATTCAATGTAAAGAAAATCCAGATTTTGCACCAATAGGAAACATCATGATAAATGGAGAAAAGATGGAAGTTGTCAAAGATTTAATCTTGCTTAGATCAACAATGAATACTCATGGGAGCAGCATTCAAGAAATTGAAGACCATATTTCATTAGACAAATCTGTTGCACAAGAAATATTTTATTATTCATCTGCATGAAATTGAATCAGTAAATCTCAAAGTCCAATACACTATGATATAGACCTGAAATCTATGGGGTCTGCAAATCTGATGCAGAAGACTTCTTTACATTATCAAAAAACAAAGATATCCCTTTGATGACCAAGATGGGTATGGCTCAAGTCATGATATTTTAAATCTCCTCCTATGCCTGTGGAAGTTAGACAATGAATAAGGCATATGAAAGAAAAACTGATACACTTAAAATATGGTGTGGAACAATATTATTTGGACTGCCAGAAAATGAACAAATCTTCTTGGAAGCAAGACTTTGGATGTGTTAGTAGGAGGGACCGGTCTCTGGAGAAGGACCGCATGCTTGGTCAAGCAGACAGACATCAAAAAGGAGGAGCACCTTTATTGAAACGAATAAGACAGTGTTTGCAACCATAGGATCCAAGCAAACAATGATTGTGAGGATGACTAGGGCGGGGTAGTGCTTCATTTAGTTGCACACACATACACTGAAACTGACTCAATGGCACTTGGCAGCCACAACTGCACACAAACTCGGTAACTTGTAATCCATTAAAGATTGCAGCAGGCCTCCTCAAAGCCTGGCTACAAAGTCTACAGGTTCAAGGTCTCCTTATGCTTTGTGGCTGGTAAGGATAACACCTCCACTCGTAGCAATGGTGGCTAATTTTCAGTGCAACCTTCTTCTTGCTGTCACTTTTTTTGAACAGTCCTCTTCAATTAGTCAGACATGACCGCTTGGATTCATGGACTACATTTAGTGAGCCTCAGCAAGCAATGAGGAAGAAAGGGAGAAAGGAAGGAGGGCAAGGAGGAGGCACTGAGAGGAAGTAATAAAACAGAATGGAACATCCCAAGTGCCATGCACGTGATAAAGTACCACACGAACTTTTATACAGTCTTGTGTGTTTTGGGTCATGAAGCATACCCTGTTCGTTCTGTGAGATCTAGTTATAAAGGATTGTCAGCGGTGCATGGAATGCAATATATCACAATCAACATATACATAGGGCTTCCTTCTCTGTATTTTTTCTACCTCCTAAAAATGACAACTCATTGAATCATCATACCAAGGGTTTGTTAAAAAGCAGTACTAAAAAACCAGAAAGCCATATTAAACAAAAATATCAAAAGGTGAAGCTATTGTTTCTCAAGGTACTTTTAATCTAGGTCTACACACTTCTGAAGTCATCTTTATACTCATTTCTCTAGCCCTTCCCTGAGGAGTCCTGCTAGTGTAATGGGGTCTGCATTGGGTATTCAAAACCACCAAGAGCTTCAGAGGAGAAAGATGAGGTTTTTCAGTCCCTTAAAGACTTACAGTCCTTGAAGGGTTAAAACCTTGTCAGTTGATCCCTCCTCGGATGCACATTGGGCCTGATCTGGTTTTCAACATTTTCTCTGTGTGTGTGTGTGTGTGTGTTTTCATATTGGGGTCTATCTCAGATGTATTTTATCATTGTGTGTAACCCTCTTGAATTCTTTTTATATGTTTTTCTGTGTTTCAGTGTATGAAACCCAGGATTGATGAACCTGTGGAGACAATAAGTAGAATACGGGTTTCTGTGGGTACTGTGGGGGCAGGTAGAGGGGAGTTGATGTCAAGGAGGAAGGAAGAGAATGTTTGGAAACTGATTGTGGAAGCAATTATACAATGCTGCTTGATGTGATTGAACTATGGAATGGTATGGTATCTGTATTAGCTCCTAATAAAATTATTTTTGGGAAGAAAAAGATAAAAAGACTTACAGTCTTGGAAACCCACAGGGGCAGTTCTACTCTGTCTTATTTGGTTGCTATGAATTGGAATTGATGGTAGTGAGTTTACTATCTCCCTATCATTTTTGAGCAAGGAATTTGTGCTCTTCAATTTACATCAAAATGTAGTTTTGGCATCATTGAGGGACCCGAATTGTGCTCTTTTGAAATGTTCTTTGGACTTGGGAACAGCAACCATGCCTGAAGGGGCAGGTCAGTGGAGGCGTAAGGTTTTCCAAGGAAATTCTCAGAGCACAGCCCTGGTTACCGCAAAGAAAAGGAGGCGTGTGGTCACGATGAAAAACATGTAGGGCAACGTTCCTGGATTGTTTCCCTCACCATGCTATTTCCCTAATAAGTCTCCAGTGATCATCCTGTATCCTTTGGGAAAATCCAACAAGGTGGCCTTTATGGAGTAAAGAAAAAAAAGGGAAACAGTTGCCATAACGTGTTCTCTCTGCCTTGAACTGAACTCATCCAGCAGATCCCCTAAGAAGCTGCGGTCTTGAGTGTAAAAGGCACCCCGAGGAGCCCAAGACACATGTATGAGTGGGAGAAATCGTGTAGTGCCATCCACTGATTACCAAGGAATTGTTCAACACATTTTGTTTGGAGTAGACTTGGGCAGGTATGAACTAGAAGTCTAGAAACATTTTTTGTTAACGTACTCTATTTTATAAACAAATAATTATGGCAAAATGTACAATAGGATTTGCATTTATTTGAATTACCTTGTGACAGACCAGAAGTATCCCCTCCACCCTGCCCTCCCACCAACTAGTGTTCTTTCCATCTTACATTTGTTTCTAGCCTTTGTATTGGGAATGGGCCAAAGAGCCACCAATGAATATGAATAGTATTTTTAATAGTAAGGTCAACCTAACATTGGAACACCCAGTGAGCATGTTCCTAGTCAGGAATAGTGTAAATTACCTCATAAGTAAGGTAGCAGGACTTACTCATGCTTACTTACTAATCTCTAGTGAACAATTTCACAATTTTCACCATTACAAAGGTTCTGCTTCTAAGTATGTCTGATATCTGCCTTTTTACTAGTCTCCTAACCTGTTTCCCCGAAAGTAAGACATCCCCCGAAAATAAGACCTACTTACAGTTTTGCCTCTTGCTGAAATATAAGGCATCCCCCTGAAAATAAGACCTCCCCCAAAATAAGGCCCCCGAAGCTACCGTAACCCTGGACTCTGGACCGTAGTGGGGGGCACCACCGTGCAGCTCACTGTTGGCTACAGCACAGCTGGAGCAGACAGGAAGTGCGAGGTCTCTTTTAATAAAACAATAAATGTGTACTGTATTCTTCTTCATGGAACAATAAGACATCCCCTGAAAATAAGACCTAGCACATCTTCGGGAGCAAAAATTAATATAAGACACTGTCTTATTTTGGGGGAAACAGGATAGTACCTACATATAGAATCAAAACCTTGTTCCAAATTTACAGTAATACTGGGGCAGAATGTCCAGTGAGCATGGTAAGGAGGGTATTATCGTGTTTACTAATCTGTAAGGCACAGTTTCACAAGCGATGTGGTGAAACCCATGTGGATTGTTCACTACTGATTAGTAAGTAAGCACACGTAGACCTGGGTTTGCCTTGCTTCCTGGGTAATCTGGTTAGGAATCATCCAGATGTCTGCAGTTGCTATTCTACACAAGATAAACTGGACAGTATAACCGAGCGAAGGAAGGTAAGTCATGCACTGATGGGATCGCATTTTGGATTCAATTTCCTCCGTTATGTTTCATGAGTCTGAGCTGCTGCATCTGTGAATGAAGAACCTTTAAGCTTTATACTCTGCTTTCCCTCTTAGGTTAAATTGCGTTTTTCAGTATATTCATTCCAATAATGGGCTATAAATCTATTCTTACTTTTAGAAAGAGCCCATTTCACGATATATTTGCTTGACTCAAGCATGTGATTAGAGCAGTTTGCAAAGATTTGTTCCTGATATTCACCTCCCCACCCCTGTGAGTAGAGCAGCGGTCTCTAGAGGAGTGAACGGAGTCTCTGCCTCAGATCATCTTCTGCTGCGGGTTGGGTTCTATAATCAGCATGGGCATCTGGTTGTTTTCAAGGAAACCAAGGAGCTCCCTGGACAACATGACAAGGGTAGGTGTGGCCCTCAAACTCAGAGATGTAGCAACTGAAGTTTTAGTTTTGGGTAATTATATCCTAGCTGTTGCTTAGATGCAAAATAGTTTCCCCCTACAGATTCTGTGTTTACTTTGAAATTTATGCCCCAATTTGAGGAATTAGTGCTTTCTTACAAAATTCATTAACAGTTTGATTTCTCATCCATGTAGATAATAATCCTAGGGCAAAATACTTTATCCTGAAAAGGACAAAATAAAATTTGAAACTGCAAGGGTAAAATTGGCAAAGGATAACACTTGGTAGCAGATAATAAAGAAATGATGAGGATTATAGTTTATTTTATGATCTGATTTCACGCAAGCATCTCTGGAGTAGTATACCTTGCCCAATTCATTTAGACCAGACTGTCTCAATAGACTTGTCTCAGAAATACCAATATTTTTAGGTGCGGTCTGATTTAACTTATTTGTCTTGCATGAATTTTATTCATATTTAAAGAAAAGACTATTTTCTGATGTTCAAGAATCAAGCAATTTGTGGTTGAACCTAAACAATATAAATAATGAGGATAGAGGCTATTTGTAGAAGTAAAGTGAGTGCTTGGCACGAGAAGTCTCTAAATGACTTGCGTTTAGTGCCTAGATTTTATTTTCTAAAACTATATAGTTGGTGATGTTTAATTATTAGTTACATGTTTCTTACGGCAATGTAGTCAGAAAGTGCAATTGAATTCTTTCTCTTCATTGATATTTTCAGCCAAGCACTTACTTTAGGAGACAGGCAGCACCAAGCATCACTCTTACAACGTGTAGGAAGATCAATAGGAGTTGGATGATTGGCTGAGCACTTGAAATTACTAATGTATTATATCATTATAAATCTAAAGACTTTCCTTCTGCAAATGTTTGATTATAGGAGTTAATGGTTAAATGCATTTGGATATAGGAATCTTTTGAATAGAGTAGCCAATTGAGTGCCAATTATTTCTGTCATGTACTCACATATATAGCTACATATGACATAGGTCCATATTTAAAGCAGAATATGTGATTCTTAGGCCAAGGCAAAAGGTGAAGGTCTGATCCATGAACTGGATGTTTCATTTTTATGAAACATAGAAAGAACGTTGTATACCAATGTTTGCTTGAACTTGGTATGTCCACTGAGAAGACACATTTGTTGGAAAGGCTGCATGGTGTCTTCCACCTTCCACTGGATAACAATTGAAGCCTCAACTGTCAAGTGCTTAGGCAACAGGCATAGCAACACCACCCCCCACAAGAATTGGTGAAAAGGTCTCTGTTCAGGAAATGATACTTAAACAGTGCTGCACATTTTACTGAATGTTTTTGCCTCGTATAATGATCCTCACCGACATTGCATGTGCTGGGATGGCCAAGGTAGCTGTCCTCTTTTAAGAGATGGGACAACTGACGTTCAGGGGCTTGGGGCCTTTGCCATCCCCACAGAGATGGCAGCCAGGCTTTTTTCTGAGGTTTGGCACAGTCTACAATGAACGTTGTTACACAGCGTCAGGTCAGTCATACACAGCAGACGGATGTAGAGACCCACCCAGTCGTCTAAACGAAGTGAAGTAGGAGGAATAAAGCCACGACTGATGCAGCAAAGACCAGCAATTCAAACGTGCATGTCCACTTCATTTCTCTCTCCTAGTTCTTGGCTTGTGGGGAGGTGACCCCTTTGCAAAGAAGACTATGTTTGTAACTAGCGGTAGCATGAGGCAGGAGATGTGGGGCTGGGGCTGAAAAGAACGGTGCAATCTTAATTCCCTCTGCTCCTAACCCACTGCACCATCCTTCTCTGACGGGTCGCAGCCACGTGCCTACAACCCGATGCCAGAGGACTCCTCCCAACATCCTTCTTTAAAGCTGATAAAGCTTCCGCAATCACCTTGTGCTGATGCTTTGTTTCTCTAAAACGAAGTAACTTTCACCGGATCTTCTTTCTCTCATTCCTCAGATGGCTCTTCCTCCCCCAGTTGTCTCTGGGACTTTGTTGTGGCCACACTACCCCGGGCAGGCCGCCCACCGGCTTCCTTTTCTCTCCCATCCAGCTCGTAGGGCGACTCTTCACAAAGGGTGCGCAGCTCTTCTTTGGAAGGTTGTGGAAGTGATTAGTCATTTCCCAACTCGGCTAAATCTGAAACAGGAGTGGCTGACTGAAAGACCGGATAAACCTCAGTCTGTTTTTGCTGGCTACAAAACCAACTGAAAAACGATGCCACCGACCAAAACGGCTTTTGGCTTCTTCTTTTTTTTTAAATTTAAGTTTCTAACGTGTGGAAATGCCAACAATTTTTGTTCTTCCCTTGCCTATTTTTATATAACACAGTTCCTCAGTCCACTGTGATCACCATCTGTAATTCAAATTTCAATTCCCAAAGATGGAAGACATCTGTTTAGACAGCAACTTCTTCAGCACAACATAAAATTGGCCATACATCAAGATTCCAAATTCCAAAATGACACGCTGGGATGAACACCCTGGCTTTACAGGAGGTACTTGCAATGCTGTCTTGCTTCTCCACTCCCCATCCCTTAGTTTTCATGCGGGAATTGCTGGCATTTTCCATGGTAATAATTTTATCCCTTTTTAATTCAACTTTTAAGTTTTCACAAACCTGAAATTTATTTATTTATTTTGTTGGTATTTACAACAGCTCACCAAATGCAGCGCTTTAAATCTCTAAATGTTAGGTCTCTTGAGTATATACACTAAGTTTGTCTAAAGGCACCCCCAGAGTTTAAATCTTGTACATTTTACACATAGTGAACACCTATTTCATAATCCCAGGAAGCGTGCTGGCTTCGTGGGTTACATCTTGGGTTACCACCCAAGAACTCAGTACTTTAACCAATGAGCTAACCTACAGGACATTAGGTGAGGGAAACATATGCGGTTCTCTGCTCACATAAAGATTTAGAATTTCAGAAACCCACATGGGGGCAGTTCTACTTTGACCGATCACGTCACTATGCATTGGAATCCAACCCATGGAACTGAGACACAGTGAAGAGAGATGTGTCGATCCATATTTCACATTTGTCTATACCTATATTCACTATAAATACAATAATACAAAATAAAAAATAAAGTTTTGCCTTCCATTTATAAGTGGGAACAAAAAAACCAAGAAACAGTAATCAATCAACACATCTCCTCACTGCCTTTCAAGGGAATTGGATTGTCTCAGATTATTTAATGAAGCCATGGCCCTTGACTACTTCTTTGCTTTGTTAGGGTTCACGTTCATGGGGGAGTCATTTGCGGAGCTGGAAAATCACCTTGCTCTAGGATGATCGGTTTTTTCTTCCTCTCTTTAAAATGCTTACTTCAATTCTATTTATGATAAACAAAATTAGATCCCTCAAATATTCAAGGTGCTTAATAGGATTTTCTTTTATAATCCTCGCCTCAAGGAGTTTGTTGAATATGAGACTGACCAGAGCTGGCCTCTTAGAATTGTCCTTGGCCCACTGCTGGGTGCCTGTAGGCTCTGCTCCTAGAGAGTCCCAACAGTTGACTATCAAGGGCAGGGGTGGGACCTCATACGTTTCCCAAGGAACACCTATTCCATAGTGTCACGGTTGAGCGGGGTCCTTCCTCCTTTTGGAATTTTAGCTTAAAGTTCAAAAAAGACTTTCCTAGAAAGTGTGTATGACTGAAAGGTATCTCACATTCCCACAGACTATTGATAAGTCATCCAATTGCTTTACTCACTGTCACCAAGTGGATTCTGATGCAAAGCCAACCCATAGGAGAGCGTAGACACGTCCTTGTGGGTTTCTGAGATGGAAAGTTTTCACAGCAGTAGAGAGAGCTTCATTGTTCTCCTGTGGGGCCACTGTTGGTTTCCAACTGTCAACCTTGTGGTAACTCAACTAGTGACCCACTTGCCAATGCACAACTCCATCCACGACACACAGAAAGTGGTCAGATGATGGAGTGACTCATTTATGTGCCTAGTGGTCCTTCTGGAATAAAACATTTAAACAATGATAACTGGATTGAAAATAACTGCGGTGCCCTCTTTTTAAAGCAAGAACCCTGGTGGTATAAGAGTTGGGCACTTGGCTGCTAATGGAAAGGTCAGTGGTTCAAGTCCGCCAAATATTCTGAGGAGGAAAGTCAGTTTCTGTCAAGTTTATTAGCCTTGTAAACTCAATGTGACAGTTATCCTCTGTCCTAGGGGGTCACGAGGAGTCTGGTAGTAGGTTTCCTCTTTTAAGAAAATTGTTTGAAAAACCATTCTTTTGAGGTGCAGATAGAGGGAGGGAGAAGGCATAGTGCATGCCACTTCAACTCACTGTCGTGGAGCCCATTCCCATTGTTTGCCTGTCAGGTTACTGAACATAAGGTCAGTCGTTCTCAACCACCAGCCACTTAGAGGGAGAAAGACAAGGCATTCTACTGTTGTAAAGAGTTACAGTCTCAGAAGGTCACAGAGGCATTTCTGTCCTATCGAGTCAATATGAGCTGGGATTTATTTCCTGGCCTAATAAATCATATCAAATAATCCATACAAGTTAGTAGCCTAGTTCATTATTTTGTATTGCAGTTTACAGTGGGAGATAGACTTTTACCAATTGGAATGTGCACGATTGAAGACAGTCAACTTGCTATTGGAAGACCTCCTGTCGTCTTTCCTTCTGAATTCATAGCATCACCCACAGAAGCACAGATGTGTCTGAGAATGCCTTTAACTCTTGTCCATCGATCCGTCTGACCCCCCTGTTTTATCATTTACTCAGCTCTCCTAGTACTTCACATCACAGATTAGGTTTCTTTACCTCTTCATTTACCAGTAAGGAGACAGTAGGTAAAGGAGAAATCACAGGCTAGTGCTGAAGGTTAGATTGCTGGAATTAGAAACCGAATCGCCCAGCACGATTATAACACCCTTCATCCAGTGCAGCAGAATAATCTGAGTCCAGGCATCTATTGCTTTTCAAAAGTTCACTCTACATCACGTTGCTTTTACGGATGACCTGTACCAGCAGCCACTTTTGGTACTGGAAAGAAATCTTAAGAGGACGTTCACTTGTATGGAAAATATCAAGAAGTGAATTAGCCTTCAGCATTTGTTTGGCAGCAAGCGGTGAGTGAAACGGTCATGTGTGCTTCGAGCTGTGAGGGTGGCATCAGTGCGCTCCATTCTGGGAATCGACTCTCTACATCTCAACACCAGGCAGCCAGAACTCTGAACTGTGCTGTGTCTCCGAACGCTATAAGCTAGTGCTATGTTAGGGTTAATATATTCTTTGGTAGATTTGTTAGGTCATTTTTTTGACTTAGGGAATGGTCAACATGTTTTCCCGTATCAATTAAGGGCAGTTACTTTTTCACTCTGCGCCGTCTTGGTTTACAGAAGCTTGAAAGGTAGGTTCTACATTCATACAACGGAGGAGACCTATACTTCGGCTTCTCTGAAACGAACAAACATTTGATTTTTAAAAAGCTACATGGAGGCAAAGCTGTCATAAATCCTCTTTTCATATCAAAAGAAAATAGGCCAGAGGTGAACTCTTAGCTTCTCTTGTGTATATATTTTTAAGGGACAAAACTAAAAGAACACGACTGTTTAGTTGTTAGGGTATGTATTTTTATCAGAAAATAACCTGTCTACTCATTATTCACCAAACCAGCAAACTGCCAGTGAGTGGATTCTGACTCATAGTGGCCTATATAGGGTTTCCAAGACTATGAATCTTTATGGGAACAGATAAGCTCATCCTTCGACTTGGAAGGGCTGCTGAACCTGAGTGTAGCAGTCGGATGCTTACCCGACTACCCTGCAGGCGTCTTTTATTCGTTAGTGATGCAGACAAATCTCTTGCCTTTTTGCGCTTATTTTGTGCCACTCAGATGACTTTTTAAAGAGCTTGAGAGTTATTTCAGTGCTCTTCAGTAGTTATTTTTTTCTATCTTATTCTCTGATTTTTATAAGAACATGATTCCTCAATATTTCAGGTTGGTTGTGGATTGGCAGGAAGCGTCATCCCATACACTCTTCACACGATGATATTAGAGTAATATTTCATGCAGCTCACAAAGGATACAAAATAGTTATGAAAAGACTTCTGACCTTGTAAAACTGGAGCAGATGCCATGTGTTTCTCTGCAGCTTCCTGGGGCCACAGATTTAGGAGCTGAAAGATAGTGACGTGGTGTTTCCTCTGTCCTTGGGAAGGAGAGCTGGGCCAAATTTGAGTTTCATTCTTACACACACACACCACACACACACTGCTCTTTCATGTGGGGAATTTACTGAACCATTCAGGAGGGGGAAAGAACCCAAACAAAACAACAACCCAAAACAAAAAACCCAGCACAATACACTTCCTTCCACTTAAGGGAATGTTTATAAGCATTGTGTTTCTTACTGCAATCAAATTCAGCTCTGAGTAATACCATAGAGGGAGAAGGCATAGTGTATGCACAGGGGACCCTTCTGTCTACAGCTCAAGGAGACTGTGTATCCAAACATGTTTGTATGTTTGCTTTCACAATCAGGTTTATAATACAGCATTATTTATACACTAAAGTATATTTGAATACAACTATTTAGTCCTAAGCTTTGTGATTGCACATTGGGTCGCTAACCTAAAAGTCAGCGTTTGAAACCAGCAGCTGCTCTGAGATGAAGCTTTCTACTGCTGTAAAGAGTATCAGTCTTGGAAACCCACTGGGACAATTCTACCCTGTCCTGTAGGGTCATTATGAGTTAGAATCAACTTGATGGCAGGGAATTGTGTGTGTGTGTGTGTGTGTGTGACGCCCAATCGCAGTAACTACTGACTTGACAAAGCACCTTTCTATATGTAGTCATTGCTGCTCCACAGCTTCCTTTTGAGTGGAACGCACTTGTGATTAGCTCGTCCTCTCAGATTCCATTGAACATATACACTAACTTCAGAATGTTGCAGATACCGCCAAATTACAGTGCACTCAATGTGTACTTGGGAGATTTTCAAACAGAAAGCAACTTGATTTTTCCTTATAGCAATACTTACATTTCTTTATGTAGAGAATATATGAATATGTATTGTGTTTATTCTCTAAGTAGATATAGTTCCTGTTGTCCAGTAGTTCCATCCTTCCTCTAATGGAGGACAGAGGGAAGGAATAAGATTACTAAAGTAGAGTGACTAAGGCATGCTGCTGAGGGTCCATACATGGGAATGTCTTGTGCCCTGTCATCTCTAAAGCTTTCTTCCTAACTCAGAGGTAGAAAGGAAGGTCTGGAGATGAGTGACTAAACTCTTAGCATAGCCAGGAGTGTCCACAGGCACCCTGACAGCAACCTTTCTGGGGAAAAGGACAGTACCATCATTTTCACAATGACAGGTCCTTTATTAAGATAATCCTAAAGTTTATTTTCATGTCTGATTTTTGGGAATCAAGCACTTGAAACAAATATTATTTTTAGTGATCATTAATTGTATTTACAAGACTGAGGTGATTCTTTAATCTTATACACTGTGTGGGATTGAATTGAGTCCCCCCCCAAAAAAAAAGGGTACATTGATATCCTTTGAGTATGATCTTTGAGGATGGAACACTTAATTAAAACAATTGTTTTATTTGGGGGCTATTACAGCTCTTATAATATTCCATACATCATTTGAATCAAGCATATTTGTATATATGTTGCCATCACCATTTTAAAACCATTTACTTTCTTTTTTTAATTTAAATCATTTTATTGGGGGCTTGTACAACTCTTATCACAATTCATACATCCATCCATTATGTCAAGTACATTTGTACATTTGTTGCCCTCATCATTCTCAAAACATTGACTTTCTATTTGAGCTCTTGGTATCAGCTCCTCTTTTTTCCCTCCCTCCCCACCCTCGCGACTCCTTGATAAATTAAAAATAATTTTTGTTTTCATATCTTACTCCATCCCCTGCTTCCATTCACCCACATTTCTGTTGTTCATCTCCCTTGGGGTGGGGTGGTGGGTGACACATCGATTCTTGAGATCAGTTCTTCCTTTCTCCCCCTTCACCCCCTACCCTCATGGTATTACTCCTCCCATTACTGTTCCTGGGGGCAGGAGGTTATCTGTCCTGTATTCCTTCTGTTAAGAACTCTTACCTGTACCAGTGTACATGCTACGGTGTAGCCAGGTTTGTAAAGTAGAACTGGCGGCATGATAGTGGGGGGCGGGGTGGGCAGGGGCGAGAAAGCATTTAAGAACTAGAGGAATGTTGTGTGTTTTCTCAGTGCTATGTTGTATACTGTGCCCTGGATGACTCGTCACTTCCTTGTGACTCCTCTGTGAGGGGATGTCCAACCAATTGTCTTCAGAAGGGCTTTGGGTCTCCACTCCGACCCCACTTGTTTGTATTGATTTGATTGTTTTGAGTCTTCTGATGCCTGATACCTGATCCCTTCGACACCTCATGATCACACGGGCTGGTGTGTTTCTTCCATCTGGGCTTTGTTGCTTCCCTGCTAGATGGCGCTTGATGCTGTATCTTTTGATAGCTGGGCACCATTTCTTCATATTTGCTTATGCACCTATTTTGTCTTCAGCAATCATGTCGGGAAGGTGAGCATCACAGAATGCCAAGTTATAAGAACAAAGTGTTCCTGCACTGAGGGAGTATTTGAATCGATACCCAATGTCTGTCAGAAGCAGTTAAATTAGCATGAGTTAACATGGGAGGCAGGTGGGCCCTACTGTCATACCGGTCTTATAAAAAGAGACACTGACACAGAGGAATATGAAGACCCAGGCAGATACGAGAGAGAGACACTCCCATAAACCAAGGAAAGTCTGGGATTAGCAGAATCTGGAAGGAACAAAAGGCACTTTCGCTGGAGCCTTCAGAGAGAGTTTGGCTGTGCCAACATTGTGAATTTAGGTATCTGTCCTCCAGAGAGAGGTAAACTGCCCACTTACGTTGTTACAGCATTTTTAAGAAACTCATGCATGAGTGAGTGGATGTGTGGGACCGGGCATGGATATCTGTTAGATATGCCTTATCTTTTCCCACTTCTTCATGTTCTGCTTTATTCAATATACTCTCAACTTGCAAAGTGGTTCATCGTTTTATTTTTCTTCGGGCAATTTGGAGAGAAAGATGAAAATATCCTCTCCCCAAACCCAGATGGGAAGAAAGAAGTAACTGCCTGGGCTTACCGGTGGTCATACAGGGTTCCCGAGGGCGGAAGGCAGGATTCTTTGCCCACTTTCTTCTAATATCTAAGTTTTCCTAGACATCTGGATATTTTGGTCACTCCTTGTCTAATGGCATGGGAAGATCTGAGAGCAAATTCTAATGTCTGCCGCACCTCATTTTCCACGGTGATGAAGGAAACTATACATCCTTCTTGGGATCATGGCTTCTGTCTTCAAATTTGGAATTCTGTGAAGAGAGTTAACACATTTTCAAAGTGGTTTGAAATGTGTCCTTTCACGCGACATCTTCTGGAGGGGGAAGTGGTGAGTACGAAGGGAGAGACTCCCCATACTATGCCTTTTGCCACAACAACGTTAAAAATAAATGTGTCCGAGAAGAGAGCGACATTAACAAATTTTAAATGGCTGTTGACTTTTATAGCTGTTTGTAAAGTAAGAGCCTGCCTTGCAGTCTCATGACGGCTCCCTGTCCTCTGATGGCTTTCGCAGCCACCTACACTCAGTGTGAGCGCTGCTCAGGATTCTTGCTCATTTTGATACATCGATTGCTTAGGCACAGGGTATTCAAGGAAGGTATCCTTTTTCATCTGCAAGCACCTTTGTATCCATCGACTCTCCATCCCAGTGTTCTTGAATGGAAGGATAGAGCCCCCCACCTAAAGACCATGACTGGGAAGAAAGGCCCGAAGGTCTGTGTGTGAAAGGGTCACCGACTCGAAAGCCCCATATAGAGTTTCTCTGTGTACCTTCCATATGTATATAAGACATAAAGCTCTCGATGTTCTCTCACTACGAGTTGGAGTGAATCAGCAGCAATCAATTTAAGAGCATAACCACCTCTGTTTTCAAGGTATATGTACGTCTCCCCATTTCTGAGACTTGATGTTAAGACTCTTCTCCCTTTTTTTAAAATTCTTTTTCCGAAACTATTTTATTGGGAACTGATACAGATATCATATCGTTCCATAGCTCCACCACATCAAGCAGCATAGTACAATTTCACTAGTCAGTTTCAAAACATTCTCTTTCTGCTTGAACTCCTTGACATCATCAGCTCTCTTTCACTCCTTCCCCACTGTGCCCCCCAGAAACCCTTATTATACTTGCTCCCTCTATTGCTTCTGCAATCCTGGCTTTCATATACCGGAAAAACAAACCAAAACACTTAACCAAAGTTCAAGAGGGTCGCCCCCAGTGATAATTCTGTTTTAACTTATTTTCTTTTCAATTTATATATTCTATTCTTTATTTTAAAATCATTTTACTGGGGGACTCTTACAGCTCTTATCACATCCATTGTGTCAAGCCCATTTGTACATGTGTTGCCATTATGATTTTCAAAACATTTTCTTTCTGCTTGAGCCCTTGGTATCAGCTCATTTCTCTCCCTTTCCCCCTCCCTCCTTCATGAACCATGATCATTTATAAATTATTATTATTTTTTCATGTCTTACACTGACTACTGTCTCCCTTTACTCACTTTTCTGTTGTCCGTCCAGTAAAGGTCTTCTCCAAGCTTCCAAGATTCCCAACCAAACAGCACTGTGCACTCTCCAGCCCTCTGTAGCATATTCCCTGGAGTCGCTATAATTGGAGAGAAAATTATAACTTCTTTAGGTCTAGCTCTCTCGGTGCCCACTTCACTCCAGCAGCACCTGTGTCCTCTGGAATCACCACTTATTTTTAATTGAATGATAAAGGATGTGAATATGAATTAATTTTACAGCCATTTAGGGTTAAGGGATGGGGTAGATGGGGAAGAGAGTCTTTTTAGTACAAATTTATGGTTCATTCAAGACACATAACTTATAATAGAACCAGTAACCTCAACTGAGCAGGCTTCCTTACGAAGTCTCTGGTGCTCTATACAGTAAGTATCCTTGTAATTTGCAGCAGTAAGATGCCTGTGATTTAAGGGACAAGTTTAAGACCTTTGCTGGATGCTCAGACTTTCAACCCTGAATCAGATTCTATTAGTTAAAATTAGCACACACTGTGTAGATGAACACCAGCCACCTGAAGATCAGTGGGCTTTTCAAAGTTCTAATAAAAATTCCATTATCTTTTCATTTCATGTTCCCATCAGCATTGTGAAGGCCCCTGGGATTAGTCAGACTTTCTGTTCCTATGAAGATTGGCAACCTCAGAACCCCACCAGGGCAGTTCTACTCTGTCCAATAGGGTCTCCATGGGTCAGAGTGGATGCTATCACAGGGAGTTTGTTTTTTTGAGTGGGCTAGTCATCCATCCTTTCTTTGCTTTTCCTCCTACTGGACGACTTGATTCTGTTTTGGCTTCTCATTTCCAGGCCAATGCAATAATTAATTCAGTTGCACCCCAAGTCCCCTCACCAAGTTTGTCTTCAATGATTGTATTTTAAAAAAAATCTATGTTTGCCTTCCTAGAAAATGGAAAATGACAAAAGAGTTGAGCTCTTTACATGGTGTGAGATCTCCTGGAATTTTGATGTAGGCCTGAGGATCCTGTTTTATTTAGTGTCTGCTCGAGGGCTGTGTTCCAAGTAAAGACAAAGATTCCAGCCCATTCTCCAAGTACAGAGCTCAATTACTGTAAGTCTCCAGTACTCTTTTCCCCTCACTGGGCTGACAGCGTGACGGTGGTGGAAGAAAACCTAGGAGACATTCAACAAGTAATGAGCTTCAATCTCCTCTTCAAACCCACCTACATTTCGGGTCCTGGAGGCTCTGAATGGTTCTATCATGGATTCTACTCCACTGTCATCCCAGATGAAGGGGATACAGAGAAGACAAAGAAGAACATAATACATGTGTTCACTGTCCTTAACGCTTTCTGTATGTTTTCAGGGATTTCTCTCCATAATGCTGCAAATTGGAGGCTTGTACAGCTCTTATCACAACCCATCCATCCATCCATTGTGTCAAGCACATTTATACATATATTGCCATCATCATTTTCAAAACGTTTTCTTCCTAATTGAGCTCTTGGTATAGGCTCATCCCCCCACCCCACCACCATGAACCCTTGGTAATTTACAAAACTTTTTTTCATGTCTTACACGCACTGATATCTCCATTCACCCATTTTTCTGTTGTTCATTCCCCTGGGAGGGGGTTATAATATGTAGATCATTGTGATTGCTTCCTCCTTTCTCCCCCAACCTTACCCTTACCCTCACCCTCCTGCTATGGCTACATTCATTATTGATCCTACGGGGTTTATCTGTCCTGGATTC
>NW_022103928.1:47778195-47779732 GCF_000313985.2 Echinops telfairi
GTCATGACCCCTATTACCTGTGAACATTCCCTTGTTTGGAAATAACATCTGTGATGTTGTTACCAGTTGAGGTAACATGAAGTTACAGAAGTTAAGAAATGGGCTGCTAGTTGCAAGGTCAGTGGTTCAAACCCAGCAGTTGTTCTGGGAGAGAAAGATTAGGCGGCCTGCTCTCAGACAGATTTAGTGTTGAAAGTACTATGGAATCCTCTGGTTTTACTCTGTCCTATCAAGTTCTTTGGAGCCCCGGTATTGTAGTAGTCATGTGTTGAGCTGTTAACCTCCAGGGAAGCAGTTCAAAACCACCAGCAACTCTATGGGAGAGAGATGAGGCTTTCTACTCCAGGAAAGAGTCAGTCTCCGAGACCCACAGAGGAAGTTCTACCTAGTCCCCAAGGCTTGATGTGAGTCAGAATTGACTGGACGGCCTTGAGTTTGTCATTTTAATTTTAATAGGTTGCGTCCAGTCTGATTTGGCTAGAGGGAGGTGGGTACAGCAGAGGAGTATCTACTATATCCTGTCTGAATGCTGTCCTGGTAACCGGGGAAAAGAGATCCAGTGAGAGATAGAGGAGTGCCATGCAAATCTACTGCTGCCATTAACAAACACGGCAAGCTATCAGAAACTAACGGAGGCACGGAACAGATGGTCCTCAGAGGGCAACAGCATGGCCACACCCCGATTTAGACTCTTGTTCTCCAGAAGTGAAAAACAATACCTTTCTGAGCTTGTGAGCCACCTAGTTTGTGGGATGCTTGTACAACAACTCTAGGAAAGGAGCACGTGTTTGTATCCGCTGAGAGTTGGCTGTGAAATTGTTGAAACCAAATCATGCCAGATTAAGTCCTCCCACAAAATGTAGCCGCGTGCTCTTAGAAATTAGTTAGCATATAGTGCCAGGTAAGGACTTTTGGGGCAGAGGTGAGACATACTGTTTTTTCACATTATCGGCTCTATCATCAGCTTTAGTATTTCTTTTGTATTTCTCAAAAGCAATGGCCCACTGGCTGGGTACAATTGCCTTTCATCTGCCAATCATCCTCTCCACACCTTATCTTATGCAGGGCAATGCTTATGTCTTTGTTCTTTTTTTCTAGTTGCTGATTGTATTCTTGATATTGCACTTAGTATCCACACATGTCATTTCATGCATTTCTCTCAACAAAGCTGTAAGGTAGCCACTCTCAGACACCTTTAGAGGTTGAGGAACCTGCATTCCAGACAGGTTGGGTACTGCTGATAGACAAAGCCTGTGATTGGCTAAAACAGTCCACGCCCAGAATCCATCATCCTTCTCATTTTCTTTTGCGAATAACAGAAAACACAGAAGGATAAAAGAAGAGGGGGGAAATTACCCATCATCCCACAACCCAGAAATACATTTCTTCTGCTATGTTGGTATTTTCCTTTTTCAACTATCTCCCATGGCACAGGTCTATGCATAGTATGTGCACATATGTATTTAACATCTTTGGTTCAGACACGACCCAACACATAGCTTTGTGTGAAGCACCTATTCCATGGTGTGTTGGGGTG
>NW_022103928.1:47781078-47783833 GCF_000313985.2 Echinops telfairi
ACCCCACTGCGTTGTCCTACACCATCGTCAGCATAGTTACTATGCTTGAGCCCATTGTTACAGCCACTGTGTCAGCCCATCTCCTTGAGAGGCTGCAACTGGACTGCATCTTTTTTTGCTGCCCTTTATTTTACCAAGCATTCTGTCCTTCTCCAGAGGCCAGCCCTTCTTGACAACATGCCCAATATGTGAGAGGAAGGCTCATCATCTTCACTTCTAAGGGGCATCTTGGCTGTACTCCTTCTGATATAAATTTGTTGCTTCTTCCGAAGTCCATAGTATATTCGAGATTATTGGGTGTGTTAGTCCAGGTTGACTAGAGAAACAAATCCATAGACACTCACATATATGTAAGAGAGAACTTTATATCAAGAATAATGGTGCATCACGAAGTTGGACAGGGCAAGATATGACAAAATAATGATTTATAAATTATCAAGGTGCTCATGAGGGAGGGGGAGCAGGGAGGGAGGGGAATAAGGAGGAGCTGATGCCAGGGGCTGACATGGAGCGCAAATGTTTTGAGAATGATAAAGGCAATGAATGTACAAAAGTGCTCTACACAATTGATGTATGTATGGCTTGTGATGAGTTGTATGAGCCCCTAATAAAATGATTTAAAAAAAAAGAAAGAAAAAAAACATATCCCAACTCAGTACAGATCAAGTTCATAAACTTTTTATTAGCTCATAAGTTTGATGTTAGCCCATGATTCCTCTTCAGACTCATGCAGCACAAGCAATGATGCCAAATGCAGGAAGATCATAGGCTGGTGGGTGGAAAGTCCTGTGGGTCCAGTGGCAGTGGACACTTCTCCAGGGCTCTGGATGCCATCAGCATGGCTCTGTGAGGTTTGTCAACAGGACTGTGAAGCAGAAAGAGTGTGTCCTGCCTCCAAGGAGGAAGAGAGGATGTCCCAGAATCCTCACTCAAGGAGGGATCACCAGGCTGTGACCTGATTGACAGGCTGGACTCCACTCCTTCATTCTTATTAAGTTATTTATTCAAGTTGACATGAAATTATGTAACTACCACATTGTGCAACACCATAATTCAAATGCATCCATTCTTCTTGGTTTTTCCTTATTCATTGTCCAATGTTTCCATTCATATTATTCTTGGTAGTTGCCACCAAATAGATTTCAACTCTTAATGACCCCACATGTGTGTGCATGTAGTTGAACTTCTCCTGAGGGCTGTCAAGGAGATGGCCTTTTAAAAGTAGATTTCTAGGCTTGCTTTCTGAGGTGCCTCAGGGTGAGTTGTAACTGCCAATCTTTCAGTTAGTAGTGGAGCACTTAACCCTTGGTTCCATCCAGAGACTTCTGCAGAATATTATGGCAGGTGTTTAACTTTGGTGTTAGGCTTAAGGTGCAGAGGTAGCTGCCTGGTACTGTGGCCTATTGACTAAAAAGAATCCCACAGGCACAAACAGAATGTCTGAGCCCTATAACTGAATTGAGCAAGAGTTATAGGGATTGGGAGAACACGTTACCCAGCTCTTTGAATGAAGCCTCCTGCTTATTCTTTTCCCAGGCTTTGTAGCTTCATCCCAGTGGTAGTCTGGTGGACAGAATTATCCCTGAGTAGAACAACCTGAGTTTTCATCCCATTACAGAACAAACTGGCAATGTTATGTTGGTTGCAATATCTCTGGATCTCAAGTCACTTGAACCTCAGCAAAAAAGTAAAACCCAAAGATTGCTTACAATGTTCCAGATACAGTGTAAGCATGTGCTAGCTGATATAATTTATTTCACTACCACTTCATACACAGATTACCGTCCTCATGCTTATTTCCCCAAGAAGAAAATGGAGATGCAGAACACTTAAGTCACCTAGCCAAGGTCTCATATTTCATAAGTGCCAGCCTTGGGCCTTGAGGGCAAGTTCAAAACAAAATCACCGGCCTTTAACCCTGTGGTTCATAAGGTTCCTTTGGGCATGTTTTGATTAAATTCCAAATTGAAGAGTGTTCCATTGATCTCTTTCTTCTGGAAACATAATTTAATGCTGCAGAAAGCTTTGCACCTCTCTGAGTTTTTAGTAGATACGGCACATGCCCTGGGCATCATTGGAAGAGGGGTACCGGTGAACAGTTTTGATTAACCATCACAGTGTACATCACCAGCGTGAGAGCTCTTTCATCAAGTTAAAGCTACTACCTTTGCATTTGAGAGTGTCCCTAGGACTAAGTGCCCTGATATCATCGTGGTTACCCATTGGGCTGCTAACGGCAAGGTCAGCAGATCAAAACCACAGGTTAAAACCACTGGTTCACTGTGGGAGAAAGATGAGCCTTTCTGCTCCCATAAGGAGTTACAGTCTCAGACACTCACCAGGACAGATCTACCCTGTCCTATAGGACTGCCATGAGTCAAAATCAACGCAATGACAGTGAGGCTGTTTGTTTTATGGGTCAAGGCAGACAGTGTGATCCTGCTTTGCTGAGTGGAGACAGAGAAAAATAAATAAGACAAAACCCCAAACTGGCTTTAGGCGCCTCTCAGACTAATTTGCAGCAGTGAAAGCAAAGAAGAGGCCGCCGCAATTTTCGGGCAGTGCCATACTGCGCTAAGTGAAAGGTTGCGAGCTGTTGTAAGATTCATAAGGTAATTGGGAGCTGATATTATGATAAAGGGAGCTAGAAGATGGGTGGTCGGTGTTTGGAAAGAGGCACAATTCCAATGCTTGCTGTAGGCGCTGTTTCCTTTAGATGCGCCACTGTTTGCAGGCAGCATGGTAACCTCAGGAA
>NW_022103928.1:47785721-47793680 GCF_000313985.2 Echinops telfairi
CTGGGTTTGTTAACACAACTTTCTTTCCCCCCACTTCCCCTTCTCCCATGTTCCCCGCATCCTCCCCAAACCATTGGTCCCATTGTTTTCTCCTCCAATTTTTTTATCCTGCCTATCTTATCTAGATAGACCTGCAGAGATAATAATATGCACAAAAACAAGACAGAGCAAAACAAAGTAACAGAAGAAAACAAAATAACAACAAGAAACCAAGGACAAAAACACGATAGCTAAAAAGAGAAGCCTGTAAATAGTTCAAGGTCTGTTTGTTGACTTTTAGGAGTCTTTTCCAGTTGAGTCTGATGGCGTGCCATACCTTTTTAACGCCTTTTTATAGGACTATTTTCTCGGCACAAACCTCTCTTTCCACTGTGCTTTTCAGCTCATTGCTTCCTTATTTCTTCCTGTCACTTCAGCTTTTCTATAAACAAGAGAACATTTTAGAGTCTCTTCCAACATCCACTTTAGCCTTATCTTTAGTCTTTTTAAGAAGTGTCCACTTTCTTCGTGTGTGATGGTTCTGATGTCATCCCATAGCTCTTTGGATCTTCCATCATTAAAGTTTAATGAAGAAAACGTGTGCTTAAAATGTTCTCTACCTTCAGGTGGGATAAACTCAAGGCCGTATTTTGGCTCTTGCTGAACTTACTTTAATTTTCTCCAAGTTCAATGTGAACTTGCATATGAGCAGCTGGAGGTCTGGTCCACAGTGAGCCCCTGCTTTCTTTTGGCTGATGCTATCGACCTTGTCCATCATTTCTTTTCACAGATGTAGTCAATTTGATTCTTATAGAGTCTCCCTGGCTAGACACTACCCACAGAGCCCCAGGGTGCAGTGAGTAAGGGTTGGGCTGTGAACTGTAAGGTTAGCAGTTCAAACCACCAGGCACTCTGTAGGAGAAAGACAAGTTTTCTACTCTCAGAATGAGTTACAATCCTGGAGACTCATAGGGTCACTATGCGTCAGCATCAACTCCATGGTAGTGAGTGAGAGACCCTATCCTAGAAGTGCTGCATTTGAATCTTCACTTTTTCCAAGATCCTCAGGTTCTATCTGTACACATTAATATTTCAGAAGCTCTCATTTCTGTAGTGCTGGATGCCTCTAACCTTTTACATGTGGCAGAGGTCCAATGCTGCTTCTTCAAGCTGTGTGGATGACTCATTCATGACATTTCACATAGCTGAAAGGAAAACACTTTATTTTAAAAGGATTAAGATACCCATAAAATCATGACTATCCATCTAGCCCAAACAATACCCTTAACTCCCGTATGAACTGTCACCCCACCCCTAATGATACACCTGATCTGCTTAATCCTCCCCTCCTGGCTGAATTTCAGGGCATTATCTGGCAGCACCATCAGTAACTGGTTTGCCACTTGTATAATAGCTGATCTCCTTGATGTGAAGGAATTTTAGTGATTCATAGTAAATGAAAACTCATAGTCATAACAAAAATAATAGATTGGTGATTTGAATTCTGTTGTATCAGGTCATTTGTTGATGGCTACAGGTTATGTGGATGTGGGAAATAGCATCATTGCTAAAAAACACAGAAAACCAAACAAGCATAAACAAGCCCAGGCTGCAGAAGCAAACCAATAATAACAACCCTACGTAGAGCTCCTGAGACTGTCAATCTGTGTGGGAGCGGAAATCCTTGTCTTTCCCCCTCAGAGCGGCTGTTGAATTTAATCACGGACACATGCTGAATGCAAAACTCCCCCAGGGTTCCTGAAGAAACGCATAATTGCCTTTACGTGGGATAATTTTGGACCTACATATAACCCCCCACCCTGTTGGGGTACGGACAACAGAAAAGTGGGTGAAGGGAGATGTCAGACAGTGTAAGACATGAAAAAATAACGATAATTTATAAATTATCAAGGGTTCATGAGGGAGGGAGGGGGAAAATGAGGAGCTGATACCAAGGGCTCAAATAGAAAGCAAATGATTTGAGAAGATGATGGCAACAAATGTACAAATGTGCTTGGCACAATGGATATATGTATGGATTGTGATAAGAGTTGCATGAGCCCCCAATAAAATGATTAAAAAAAACGATTCTATAATCAGAGAAAGACTGGTCTGAAGACATATGAGTGTCCAGCTCTAATGACAAGAGTCCAGAGTAACAGTAATCCTGAAGAGATAGCTTGTGAGAAAAGAGTGATCTTAAAAGTATGCCACATGACAGGGGGTTTTCCAAATAAATACAATCGCTGTGATTTAAAAATTGATTTTGATAAACTACACATGAAAAAACAATTTCCACTTTAACCTTTTATACGTGCATGTTTTACAACCACCACCAGGGTTCACTTCCTCTTTTTGCACCCCAGGGCGAAAAGAGACTCAGCCTTTTTTAAGCAATAATAAACGTCTGTTTCACGCACGTGGCTCATACAGTATTTGCCCTTTTATGTTTAAGCGATGTTACTAAGTAGAATGTTTTTCAAGGTTCATGCATGTCATAACATGCGTCAACATTTTATTTCTCTTTGTGGTTGAATAGCCTATTATTTTTAGATAACTATAATTGTTCCTGCAGCAACTTGTCCTGCCAAACACAAGATGTATCCTTTTGAGACAAAACCTGCACAGCAAGACTTTTTGACTGAAGAGTCATCCACTTAGTCAACTGATAGGGAAGCAAAATCACGTGGGTGGGTAAGCAGCATTGACCGGGAAGGAAAAGGGGTAGGCAAACACTTTCAAGGTCACAGACATGGGATGTGAAATGAGTGCTGGTGATGAGAAAGGCAATTGAAAATGTGGGGGAACCCAGCACAACCAGATGATGAAGATAAAGAAGTGCAGCCTTCAGTATGGCTTACAACTCAATGTAAATAAGAGCACAATCCTCACAGCTAGATGCGTATGTAACATCATGACAAATGGAGAAATAGTAAAGTTGTCAAGGATTTCATCTTGCTTGGATCCACAGTCAATGCTCGTGGGAGCAGCAGTGAAAAGATCAAAGGATGCGTTGCCTGTGGTAAATTTGCTAAAAAGACTTCTCTAAAGTGCTGTGTAGCAAGGATGTTACTTTGAGGGCTAAGTTGCACCTGACTTAAGCCATGGTTTTCCATGGCCTCATATTATATGAAAATTGGACACTGAATAAGAGAGGCTGGAGAAGAATCACTGCATTTGCAATACGGTGCTGTTGACTGTCGACATTACCATAGACTGTGAGAAGAGTATTGAAAGTACCATAGACTGCCAATTCTGTCTTGCAAGAACGAGGGCCCAAATGCTCCTCAGAGGCAAGGATGGTGTGACTTCGTCTCGTGTACTTTAGACATATTGTCAGGAGAGACCAATCCGTAGAGAGGCACACTGTGCTTGTTAGAGTAGAGGGACAGTGCAAAAGAGGAAAGCCCGGTCAAAAGAGACTTACACGGGGCTGCAGCAGTGGACTCAAACATCAGAACAGTTGTGGCCGAGCGGGGTTTTGTTCTGCTGTAAGTGGGATGTTGCAGCAGACTCGACAGCATCTAACAAGAACAGCAGCAGTACAGATCGGTCAAGGCCAAAGAAGACCCTGAGATGTATGCCAGCATAAAGAGCAACTATGATCAATGCCTTGACATATACAACCTTGCAAAGCCATAAGAACACGCCAAGAATATGTCAGTGGTTAGTTATGTATGCCAGGTAGATATGCATGCCATATAGATATGGACAGGTGCATGGAAGTACGTGCACATGCAAAGATAGGTAAATTTGTAGGCATATGTACCCAGGTACATGTCTGTATGTGATGTCTCATACATAGATATCTACAATAAAGTACATAGAGCACACAGTTATGGCTGATTCTTACGCATGTTGAAATAGCTCATGGTGCTGATTTATCAGGCTTGCATGGTATGATAGGGTGGCTCGGCCAATTGGTATAATTTTAGTCATAAAAATAATATCTACCTCTTCATTTGATGAGGTGTGTCTGGGGTCTTCAAACTTATATACTGTTGCCTAAGATACAACTGTTGTTCTCTTTTCCTCTGGGGCAAAGGAGCAGGGAGGATATCACAGCCTTAGGGACGAGACCCGTTCCTAGGATGACTGGTCCATGCAAAGAACACATTCTTCTAGTCTGAAACAAGAGGATTGAGATGGTGCCAGCTGCTCCGGCCAACCATTCTGACCTGGGACGCATTAGAAGGTCAGTTTGAGTGAGAGAGAAATATAGAGCAAACCTCAATTCCATTAAAAAGACAGACGTATAGGACTGAGAGACTAGAAGAACCCCTGACTCATCCTCCAACAATCTCTTAATGTGGCACTGGAGCCCCTCCCAGAAGTTATCTTGCAACCAAATATTGTATATCGGCCTATAAATTAGGCAATGACGGCCCTGAAGAGTGTACTCCTTTAAACAACCAACTCTAAAGGACAAATGGTTGTCATTGACCCCAAGGCAATGAGGGGTAGGGAAGCTGGATGGATGGGGTGGGACAAGAGAGGCAGACATGATGCAAATGCTGGCACATTGCAGGGATGGTAACCAATGGCAGAGAACAATGTCTGCATGAATTGTTGCCGTGAAATCAAATTTGCTGTGTATAATTTCACCGAAAGCACAATAAAATATTCTCAACAAGAACAAAAAAACCATACAAACAAATGTTATCTAGGAGGTACAGAAGAAGAATGGGCCATTGGTGGTCCTGTGTGGAAGTTCTCGACCTATGGGAGGCATGCGTTTGATCTGGGGCCATTGCATTCCACTGTCAGTGGTGGTTAGCATGTTTCTATGAAGCTGAGGGGAAATCAGTGAAACTTCAGACCAACCTGGATTGGAAAGAAAAGCCTGGTGTTTTGTTTCCAAAAGTGAACCCCCTGGATCACAATGGCGCCATCCACAGCTCATTCTAGCATTGCACAGAATGGACGGCACACAACTGTGCCGTTATGCATGAGGTTGCTATGGGTTGGGCCGATTCAATAGCAGTGAACAACAACGAAGTCTATACCTACAGGAACCGATCTTCTCTCAGGAGTGGCTGGACCCCTATGCATAGGTGTGACTAAGGAGTGCACAGGAAGAGAGAAGATAACCCGTTAACTCCATGGGAAAGATAGACATTATGAGGCACACGAGGAAAGCACACATCCTTGCAACACGGTTGGTTCACTTCAATCGTAGTAGTTCAGGTCAATAGGGATGTTCATGCTTCCTGCCCAACATTCCGTATGTGACGGAACATATTAACCCGCATCCCCCTTTTCCCTATTGTTATGGGTCCTTTCATAGTAGTTCCCTGAAAAGAAGGGAAACCTCTGTGAGCTATCATTTGAGATAGTTGATAACACTATGATTGACTACAACAGAAGGGTGATTTCTGACACTTGGTGGGCAATTGTGTTTGCTAGTTCTGCCTGGCTGGACAAACTATCCTCCTGTCAATACTATTCAGCTGCTGGACAAGCTCAAGCCAAGTGGCTCACACACCAGGAAGCACCTTTGGGTCCTTGGTCTCTTATGACGCCAATACCAAGGAACCCTTTGACAGCCGGAGGATTGCAGGGCTCAATTTACACACACAGTTCCAGCAAAATCATGCTATCATGTGTGCTTTGCATTCTCTCTTCTGGTAAATACCACAACATTTACTGAATTCCTTAACTCCCAACTTGCCAAGTTTTTTATTCTTTCTTATCTATTTGTTTTTCAGATCAATTCCTCCTAAAATGAGCACTGTTACATCCCAGGGGCTATTTATTTTGTTGCTTTTGAGGCAGTAGAATGTGACTTTTGGCCTTTTTTTCCTCCTTGTCAATTTTCCCCACTTCTTCCTGTTTTGCAATTCGTAGCGGCTACACATGACCCAAGAATGACCCGGGGGATGGCGGCACACAACCCCCTTCTGACCCACTGATCGCATTGCTTTCTCTCATAACTCATATTTTTATGAACATACATTCGGGGTTTCCATCAAGGTGTCCCTCGTAATGCATCCTTTATGGAGGCAAGGTCACAGAGCAATAACAGGATATAGAGACCTGACCTTTCTCAGAACCTTTGCTTTGTTTAATATTTCAACTCTTCTTCCCCTAAAAGATGTTTTTCCCCAGTAGAATCCACTCATACAATCTGTTTGTACAAAATAAGGCAAATAAAAAAATAACAATCAGCTTTCTAGATGGAGCACAAATGGAAATGAATCAGATCTACATGAATGATATATTTACACTCCCTTTATGTTGGCAGCTGTTTGGAGGTGTACCTTTGTGGTCACATGTTCAACAATTTCCTGAAACTCTCGCCGTGCCCAGGACCAGGCATTTTATTGGCAGAGGAAATTGCTGGGATGCATCTGGTAGCAAACTTCAAGTCCTTCGTTCCTTAAACATTGTTACTTCTCGTCTTAGAAAGGAAGCCTTCAAGCCTCATTTCAGGGCTCAGAGGAGTACTGTTCAAATTTTTGAGAGGAATCAAAGGTATTGGATAAGAACCTTGGAAATGTGTTGGTTTAATTCTCACCCTCCATGTGGGAGGTTTAGGTTTTATTCCCAACCAATAAACTCAAGCAAAGCGACTACCGTGTGTCCTTAGAGGCTCGCATGTTGCTTTACTGCTGAACGCATTTTGTTGGAGCTTCCACACTAAGAAGGCTAGCAAGAAAGCACCAGTGGTCTACTTCTGAAAAGCCTGTGAGTCACCACCATTGTGTCTTTTTTTAAAAATTAAATACTTTTATTGGGGGCTCTTACATCTCTTATCACAATCCATATATTCATCCATTGTGTCATGCACATTTGTACATATGTTGCCAGCATCATTTTCTTTTTTTAAAATCAATTTATTGGGGCTCATACAATTCATCACAATACATAGATCAATTGTGTAAAGCACATCCATACATTTGTTGCCCTCATCATTCCCAAAATTCGCTTTCCTCTTGGGTTCCTGGAATCAGCTCATTTTCCTTTTTTCCCCTCCCCCCTCCCCCATGAACCCTTAATAATTTATAAATTATTATTATACCTTACCTTACACTGCCCGGTGTCTCCCTTCACCCACCCCTCTGCTACCCATCCCCCAGAGAGGAGGTTATATGTAGATCCCTGTGATCAATTCCCCCTTTCTACACCACCCCCCTTCCCTCCTGGTATCGCCACTGTCACCCCTGGTCCTCCAATCAAGGCAGAGTTCATGGGATGGGGCGGGGCCGGACAGCAGTGTTGCATTGTGCATGGAGTTGCTATGAGTCCGGGGCTGGAAGCTAACAACAAGAAAACCTAGGAGACAGCTGAATGCTCCCCAAATCATCTACATCCAAATGAAACTGCGGAGGAGTAGGCTTTTTCCTCCTGTAAACAGTTACCCTCTCAGAAACCCACAGGGGTTGCTGTGAGTCCGCATGGACTCCATGGCAGTGAGACACTAAAGGACAAAGTCCAGCGTCACAGGCTTCGATATGTAAAGCAGGGGCAGGGAAATTCTGGCCTGTAAAACCATCAGTCTTAGTTAACATCACACCCTCACCAAAGAGAAGCAGTTCCAGCCATCACATGAGAGGTGAGTTAATGAAATGTTTGACCAGGATGGTCTGCAAATGATGTTATAAATATTCAAATGGTTCTTGGGAAAAAAAAAAAAGAAATTCCCCACCCCTGATGCAAAGTAATAAATATAATTTATGCAATTTTTAAGTTTAATTGGCTGAGGAGAACCATTGAAAATAGATGCTCATTCATTCAACTTTCTGTATTGAATTTATTTTACATGCCAAGGACTATTCTAGAGGTTCAAATAAATCTCTGCTCACGTGGAGGCCACGCTCTGAAGATAGGGTTGGGTGATCACATAAGATGAAACAAAACAAGAAAATAAATAGATCACAGTTATCAGTGTGGGATCAGCTAGGGGTCTGTGTGCGTGTGTGCGTGCTGCGTGTGTGTGTGTGTGTGTGTGTGTGTGTGTGTGTGTGTGTGTGTGTGTGT
>NW_022103928.1:47794415-47799856 GCF_000313985.2 Echinops telfairi
CACTTTTCTTCTTCGCATCTCCACCCTCTGTGGCGTTACTGTATCTCCATGTTAAAGCCTTGATCATTTAAATGTACTCGGTAACTTTGAGTAAGCTTTAATGACTTTGTCCAAAAGAACTTTGATAAAACCCACCAGAGGAGTGCTGGCAGTACAGCAGTGAAGCCGCGGTTCAAACACAGCTGCTCCCCTGTGGGAGGTGATAGGGCTCTCGGCTGTGTCACGGGCCCAGCCCTGTTGTCACTAGCTTCTGCAGGGTTCTATGCGTTGCGATTGGCTAGAAGCAATGGGCTACTTATCAAAGCACAGTGAGCTAACCATTGGAAAGTCCACTGAAATGCCACAGTCTCTGTGTAGGAAGATGGGGCTGTCTTCTGCGGTAAAGATGTACAGTCTCCGAAACACCCCAGGGCCCCTTGGTGGAGAGACAATCTATGCCATTCTGGTCTAGTTAATAATTGAGTGCTCATTGAGGTCCGTTGCCACCCGTTTGCACCTGAGAGAGTCTCAGTTTCTTAGTGCTCCTGTGACAGCAATACCACAGGGCTGTGGAAACTTGTTTTCTTATAGTTCAGGGGGCTAACGTCTGAATTCCGAGGGCCAGTTCTCGAGGAAGGCTCTCTCTGTTCACTCTGGGAGGCAGTCCTGGTCTCTTTCCCTTCTCTTTCTTGGTTTGCCTTTCCCCATGTGCCGCTATCTCAGCTCTTAGTCTGCTCTTTTTATATTTCACAGGTGATTGGCTTAAAACACACCCATCAACAGTGCGAACTCCTTCATACAACAAAGAAAGTCTTATTTCCTAAGGGGATTATAGCCACGGGTATAGGGTTTAGAATTTATTACATATATTTTCGGGGACACAATTCAATCCGTAGTCGACAGCAAAATGGGCTTTCTTACCCTTTAAGATCTAGAAAATATTGAACCGAATACCTTATGTCTTAGAAATTAAAAATCAACATTCTTTTTCTGGCCTTCAATTTCCATTTTCTTTTTTACTATTCCTGTACTTCTCCTCAATGACCCCCACACAGACCAGAACCACTTACCTTGAGCCAGTTCCATTTCCCTTCCATGAGCTGGTTGTGATTAAATTTCATTACAGATTTTAGAATTGGATAGTCTTTGTTTGGGCTTCCCCCAAATTATATCTTGACGTAAGAAGTGGAGTACATGTAGGTTTTGGTAGGAGGTGATTCCAAGAAACCTAAGCGAGGAACTGTGGAATCTAATAAAGATAAATAGTAATAAGGACTATATTGTAGCTGTAGACAAAGGGTTCAGTTCCCCTGGGAAGCCCCTAAGGAAGAATATTGACTATATACCAGAAATGGACCACTCAGGATGGGGATCTGCTTCCTACATTCATGGGATCTCAATTTTAATCAAGAGCTAACTTCAGCATGGGCCATTTCTGGGCTCTCTCAATGTAGGTGGTGAAAGAGAACACCCTTAGGCATCAAAATATAAAGACTTAGCTTGAGGTGGGAAAGAGCATGGTCACTCGCCACTATAGATGCTGGTTTATACAGAAGTGAGTCGATGGGACACCATCTTCATGCATACTGTAACTTCTGCTATGCCCAATCAGGAGTGGCTGCATCGTCTTTAGGATGGAAAAGAATCATAAACACAGCCACCAAGAACAGATTGTAAAGGATTTAAATGTTGCTTTTTCCAGATTCTGTAGTAAGGGATTAGGCTTTTCGAAGATGTGGCCCAGACTGCTTTCTTCTCTGCTCTGTTGATTTGTGTTGGTTCTCACAACCATAACTAATAACAAAGTAGAGCCACGCCCCCATTTCTTACACAGTGTCCCTGACGGTTTCCAAGTCTGGCTACCTCCTCCCACCAGGTGGTTCTCTTCTCTCTCACCTTTCTGCAGTCCTCTCTGCCCTGTTCTCGCTTTCCCCCCAATCTGCACTCATGTTGGGCTGACTGGCTTAACACTGAACCTGTTCTCTCTTTTTAATGCCTCCTCTCCCCAAACCAAACCCAAATCTGTAGATATTGAGTTGATTTTGATTCATGGTACCCGCCCCCCCCAACCTTTGGTAGTCCACTTAGGGGAAAGGCTTGTGTAGAACTTTCTTTCCCCCATTAGGTTTATCACATTATTTTGTTGTTTACTGCTTGGTTTCCATAAGGGGGCCTCTGATGGCTGCTAACAAATTAATTACTCTCACTCCCTATGCAACTATCCATCACTTTGAATGCATTTTGTTGATGATTTGCCTTGCATTTTATTTCTCTTCAGCTGGACCATAAATTCCTAGGAAGAGATGGTCTGGAATTCCACATTAAATATATATATATATATATGATATATACATAAAAGATATGTATATCTCTTATATATAGCCATGGTGACTAATAGAATGTTTGGCACATGGGTGAATGTTCAGTAAATACTCATTTATTGTTTAAAGCTTCAATGAGGGAGAGACTAAAGGTTTCTCAAAAACCTGCTTTGTAAATGTGTCCTTCACTTAGGCCTCATATTTCTGTCCAGTAGACTGAGGATAACGTGGCACTCCATTAAGGACATGTGATACGATTTCACTGCAAGTGCTAGAGACCTAAGAATTGTAATCCTTTTAAGAACTCAGAACTGCCAATCTCTTAATTTCCCATTGGACCGGAGATCTGTGAGACAAGCATTCAAAAGGCATCCTCTCCTGTGAGAGTGATGGTTAATTGACAGAGAATTCCCTTGAGGGGAGGGGTGAGCTCTACAGCACGCTGCTCTTCAGAGAACCCTGGGACAACCGTTGCCATTTTCAATAATTATCTATGGGTAAGCATACACGTTTGAGCAAATTTATTACCTAATTGGTCTAATGCAAGAGTGTCTAAATGAGGATTAGACCTAGCAGAGTTTTATTTATCTATTTATTTCTATTTCTTTGGCGGACATCTGTGGCACCCCTAGCATCTCAGGCCTCATGACACTGTCATTCTCTGCAGGTTCCAGGGACACCTCTGTGGCACCCTGTGGGCCCAGTCTTCCCTAAATATGCTCTATCCTTTAGCAGAGAAGGGATTGCTTGGGGGTGCCAGCAGTGACTGCACTAGCTGCTAACTGAAAGACTGGAGGCTGGAGTTCACTCCGAGGAGCCACGCAAGACAGGCCTGGGGATCTACCTCCATATCGGTTCATTATTGAAAACTTCATAGGACACAGTTGTACTTTGACCCACCTGGAGTCACTGGGAGTTGGAACTGACTCCATGGCAGCTGGCCCAAGACCAAGGTTACACCCAGAAAGAATCCACAACCTTGTGCAAGGGCCACGAGGCAGGAGGAGGTGCTGGTGGCTGGAGTTGCCTCTTGTCGCAGGGTCCTTTTAGGAGGATGGACATTAGAGACTCAAAGTGGCCCACAGACAAGATCATGTAAACACTCAAAACATGAAGAGAGAAGACATCATTGAGTGTCTGAAAGTTAGGGAGCAGCAACAATAACTGAGGTGTATGACTATCAACAAAGTAGGGCATTGAGTTAACATTCCAAAACCCAGCCCTGGGAAGGAAGGCCTTGTTTTCTCCTGTCACTAGGATTCTACACTTGTGCTTCTGCCCATTTCGCTTACTGGGCTACTTGAGCCCCTTCCTTTCTCTCCTTACCCTTTCCCACCCAGACAGTGAGGGGTAGGAGAATGGGGATGGGGGGGCCTGTCTCATTCTGAGGTCATACATATCCATGCTGGTGTCCAACCCCTCTTGTCAAATATTCCGTCATCATTGGCTTGGTCCATCCAAAGTGAATGCAACTGTCAGTACAACAAAAGGGCCCGCCCTTCACATGTCCTTGTTCTAAGTCAGGCTTTCTGCTGAGTGCTTTACTCTGCCATCTCGCTTAATCCTTACATAGGATTAGGAAGTATGCTGTTCCTATTTCCCATAATGCAATGCCAATGCCCCGGGCTATACATCTCTAAGAATCTGGGTCCTATTGCTAGTTATTGGTAGAGATTTAAACTTGAGTGTGTCTGAGTTAGGAGCTGGAGCTCATAATGATTGCAGTGGCTAAAATGTTTTTGCATCCCAACCATCAGCACAGTGCTCCTGGCATGCAGGGCGATACATTTGCCGTTGCTAGTTGCTGTCTAGCTATCACCAAGTTGTGGTGATCCCTTGTACAACAGAGCGAAACACTTCCTCATCCTGAACCATGCCTGTTATCCATTGCAGATCGGTTGTGGTGAATCATATGGTTTTCATGGGCGGATTCCCTCTAGTAGGTTGCCAGGCCTTTCTTCCTAGCCCATCTTGGTTTGGAAGCGCTGTTGAAGTCTGTTCAACATCATAGCAACACACCAACCTCCACTGTCAGACAGATGGTGACTGTGTAGGGGATGAATGGCACTTATTAAACCTTGCAACGAATGAATGAGCTGCATGACCTAATTGGTGACAAACATTTTGCTATGCTATATCAGGACCTATGCCTCTTTATCACACAGCAAGGGGAGTTATATGAATATTTGATTCAGCCTCCATGTACTCACTGTTTTGAAATCTGTAATTATACCTGTACACTCGGGGAGTTGTGATGCGTTTGTGATATGGGGTCAGAAAGTCAGAAGCCTAATCAGACACAGAGGTTTCAGTTCTGCCCCGGTTTCTGCAGTTGATTGCCACTGTCTGATCTCAGGAAGATCTGCATCCTCAATCACAGAGAACATTTTGTTCCTGACCTGGCATTTGAGTACCCTCTGGTCAGTTTGAATGTGAAAGTGATCTGTTTAGTTCTGTTTACTTAACTTTTCTCCCATCTTCAAGTTTTCTGATGAAATTCTGTACATTAGCTTCATTGCCCGAGCAGGGATCGCCAGGCGGTGATTACACTTTAAAGATAAGTGATTAGAGGTTAGGGAAAGTCAAGTGATATTGCAAGGTCTATTTTTTCTCCTTCACTGAATTTCCCCAAATCTCTTTTAAATTGCAATTTGGTCAAATTGCCTGGCTCTGACACTATCCCAAGAGGATGGACTAGGAAGCCGTCCAGCGCTAATTCCAGATCCTTCCCAAAGAACATTTCCAGAAACCATGGCCCCAGAATTGGCATCCTATTCCTCGCTGTGCAAATCTTGGGCCAGCTACAGGAACGCATACACACATAGATACTTAGATGTTACAGATTTAATGGGATCCATTTGGTTCATTTCCTCCTAAGTACCTTAAAAAATATATCACTCTTGTATTCCCCTGCAGAATTGAAGAATGCTAGTAAAATCTTTTGAACTTTGTTTCCTTCTCTTTACAAAACTTCCCAAGAAAAATATTGTGGTCCCTGAAGTCCCAAATCTAGGATCAATTGAAAGCATCTTCAAACGTTTCCCTCTTTAGCATACAAACCGAGAAGCAACGATATCTTTCTGATGATCTGAGGAAGACTTGGAAGTAGGAAATTGCAATATATATATATATATATATATA
>NW_022103928.1:47800030-47815298 GCF_000313985.2 Echinops telfairi
TGAACTATAAGGCATGTATATCTCTGGAGGTGTGGGCTTACCATTGTCCATCCAGATTTCAACCAGAGTAGGGAATGGTGCCCTGCTCATTCCGGGGAGCATGGTAAGAGTAAGAGGTAGGAGCTGGATTGAATGACTTTCTGTCAGACTTTAGAAGGGTCCATAGAAAGACACAAACTAAGCACACATTAAATAACCCTCACAGAACCTTCTAACAAACCATTTTTGAACGAAACTCCAAGAACTTTCTGACAAACTCACTTTGTGCAAAGCTCTAATCTGTTTGCCTTGTATGCTCTGTTCTAAGCTAAATTGCCATCAGTACTTTACATCCCAGTGAGATCAGCCATGGTGGGCAGGTTTTAGTAGAACTTCCAGACCAGGATAGAGTAGGAAGAAAGATCTGCTGATTTCCTTCTGACAGTTAGCAAGTTAAAACCTTACAGATCCTAGAATACTGTCCAAGACTTAGTCTCCCTTACTTTGGACAAACCTCTGGAATTTGGACAGATCTCTTGGTATCTGGGAAAGTGCAGGGCCAGAGAAGGCAAGGGTATGCAATGGACTGATGAATGGTTGCAATAATGAACTTGAACCTATCAACTATCATGAATGTGGTGCACAGCTATTCAATAATCTATTCCATGAGTCAGAGCTGACTGGGTGGCAGCTAAGAACCACAAGCATGCTGAGTATCAGCAGGTGAAAACCCGGGAGTGAAAAGCCAAGTGTTAAGTAGTTCAGGAACTACCTCCTCTCTGGACTTCTCCATTTATACTTTTTGCTGCTGATCTTAACCTTGCCTACAGCAGAATCCCCTGCTTTGTTGTCCTTTTCTCACGGAGCATCTTGGCCTATTTCATTGATTTATGAATTAGCCTCTTGGCATGACTCAATCCAGGCCACCACATGACAGGCAAACAACCTAATTAGTTCAATTTTCATATCCCTTCTAAGGTTTCCCAAGAAATTTCTGAAGTGGCATTTCTTCACCCATTTGACAAACACAGGTGCGCTGCCCTGTCTTCTGTTTGCACTCACCCTTTTCGGGGCCCTGGTGGTGCGGTGGTTAAGTGCTGGGCTGCTAACCAAAAAGTTGGCCTTTGGGTTCTGATGGGCCCAAGCTTCACATAAGGTAGGGACATAACCAAAACAGACTAATTTTGTAGATTCCATATTCAGCAAAGTTGTGCATGGAACATAGAGTATACAGAGGGGCGTGGCCTATGGACTACTAGCGATTCCACTCAATTGTCCCACAGGAGAAAGAAGTGGCGGTTTGTATCTCTAAAGATTACAACCTTGGGAACCCTATGGGGTCGTGCTAGTCTCTTGTACAGCTGCACGGAGCCGGAAACTACTTGATGACAGGGATGGTGGGTTTACATCCCTCTTTCGCAATGAGAACAAAAACTCTGGCCATGAAAGAAAGCAGTGGACCTTACGGTGCTGGCCACTCTCCCCAAATCTCTGTCCCTTCTGGGACACAGGCCAGACGAGGCTGCACAGTCTGTCCAACAGCTGATGACTGTGGCTGTTGTTGCCAGCAGCCACCAGTCTTCCCTGACTCTCAGTGGCCCCACACAATGGAAGGAAATGTTCCCCTTTCTGTTCAACCCCCCAATGGGTCGCCAATCAGACCATGATGATCGATGAGGTGATTTTTGGACTTTCTATGCCATTTGCTCTGAACAGGACAAGGATATCATGCTTGGGAAAGTGGAGGGTCAGCCCACGAGGAGAGGGTAGTCAAGGAGATGGATTCGCACAGTGGCTGCAACAACGGACTCCAGCCGAGCAACCATCCTGGAGATGGTGCAGGCCTGGGTCACATGTTCATTCTGCTGTACGTAGGAGGTCCGAGTCTAAACCAAGGCCAGAGCAGGTAAACACAACAGCACGTCTGAGCCATACGCCGGGACTGGTAGTCATGCACACCACTTACGGTGCTCAAGTATTTTTCACGTATTCACTTAGTTTTGTTTTTCAGGACCCAGTGATTTGCGAACAACTGGGGCAACACATGCGATCTTCCTTGAAATGGGTATTTGAATACAGTGTCAATAGGCAGTCAGGTACATCAATACAATTTACTTTCCAAGGCTGTACCAATGCATAAAACTGGAAAATGCAGTCAACAACCAGCAGACAAACAGGCCCCATTCAGGTCATTACCAGATGGGGCTTTCAAAGATAAAGATAATGGAAACACTTATCCATGGAATAACAAAAGGACTAAGAAACACACACACACATCTAAAACAGATTCTAACATTCTGGGTTGATGAATCATGAGGTTGGGGCCTAGAGAAGAAGGAGTAGAATTAATGATCTAAGAGGATTGCAAGGTGAGACAAAAGATGGACCTGGCTTGCCGGATCTGTATAGCACATTATTCGTGGCTCGTTTAGTTTTTCTCTGCAATAAAATGACAGTGCGCTCTGTTATGGATTGAATTATGACTCCCTCAAATATGGGCTGGGGTTCCAACCTGTCTAGACCCTTGGATGTAATCCCATTGGAGAATATGGTTTTCTTCATTATGTTAAGGAAGCCATATCAGTATAGGGTGTGTCTTGAATTTGCTCTCTTTTGAGATTTAAAAGAGCAGATTTAGGCAAAGAAACAAAAGTACATAAATGGGTGAAAGAGATAAACCCCAAGGAGTCAGGAGTCGATTCCAACTCACAGTGACCTTATAGGACAGAGTAGAACTGCCTCTATGGGTTTCTGGGACTATAAATCTTCTTTCATGTAGAGAGCCTCATCTTTCTCCCGTAGAGGGGCTGGTGGTTTCGAACTGCTGACCCACTATGGCACCAAGGCTCCTATAGCAAAATATCTTGTTGTTAGGTACCGTTGAGTCGGCTCTGACCCATAGCAACACAACAGAACAAAACACTGCCCAGTACTGTGCCATCCTCAAAATTGTTCCTATGCCTGGGCCAATTGATGTAGCCACTATGCCAATCTGTCTCTTTTATGGGAAGTTATAGATATCACTAAACAAGCTAAGAACTCCATCGCCAGAGAAGCTGAGACAAAAACCTCCCAGAGTTCCTAGAGAGGGAGCCTTCCCATACGTACAATGCTGTCGGGTAAGTGATGAACTGCCAGCCACAGGTTGGAGATTTACTCCTAAGGTGAAAGAGTGGGCTGCCTGCTCCTGTCAAGACTTACAGGCTCATATGCATCAGAAGCAACTTGATGTCAGTGGGTTTGGGTTTGCTTCTTCTACAGCCCATGCCCTGAGTTTGGACTCCCAGCCTCCTAAGCTGTGGAAAAATAAACTCGTTGCTATGGCTACCTACTTCCGGAATTGCTGTTTCTGCAGCACTTTGAGACTGAGACATGTATCTGTCCCTGCAGGTCATCTCTCTGACCTTGAAGAGTACAGATGGAAAGTTTTCTTTTCCTTGTCTAGTAAGAATAGAAATGCTTTCCTTGCATAAACATGGGCTTGAGAAACACTTTGATGTGATAATATATTTGTGTTAGAAAATGACTGTGTGCTGTTATTTTTCAGGACAGTTAATTATTCCTGAATTGCAGATCTAGTCGTTTCTACTTTAAACTCCTGGTATACTGGGTTTGATTTGGTGTCTGGGTCTGGTAGAGGCATTGAGTTTCTGACTGACCTATGCCTGAGATAAGGTCGGAGATAGCCATGACAGAATGATTTTTCTAGACTATTCAGCAAGCAGAAGTGGGAGGTAGAGTGCAAAGGAATGGAGACATCTGATTAGCAATTCCTCTGAGTCTATACTGACCTGTATAGGCTGTGACCTTGTGAGGTGCTTTGGTATGAAATATGTCAAAAGTTCACCGACCCTGGCATACAGTTAGGAAACAAGCATGTTTGGTGGACAAACTATTTTGGACTAAGTCTTCAGAGCACCCATAGTAAATAAATACATCTTTTGATAATGCAGGTGAATTCTCTTTCTTTAATAAAATTAAAGCTTCCTAGAGAAATACATAGCAGGACCATGGGGAAGATAGGCGATAATTCTAATACAAAAACTACAATCAAGCCTAGTGCCATCAAGTTAGTTCCTACTCACAGCGACCTTACATACTATATGATATATAGGGTCTTTGAGTCTTTCGATCTTTACAGGAGCAAACAGGATCACCTTTCTCCCTTGGAGCAGCGAATGGGTTTGAACTGCCAATGTTGCAGTTATCAGTACAATTCTAAACCCACAGTGCCACGAGGGCTTCATGATGCTTCTAATATGACCTGCTAACTATGCCCACCAGGGAATCTGGTCTATGCATCTCACCCAGATATGACATCATGTGAAGGACAGATCTCTAGTCTAGGGCCTGTCCTATTCAACAGTCGTGCCTTCCTTGGGGTGCTGTGAACTGTGAGTGGGACATGGTTCAGTTTGAGAAATGTGTAGGCACATCACATTTGCTATGAAATCAGTCATTTATTGTGAAATCAATCCTTTCCAAGGAGGCCACCAACTGGATTTAATCACTCATAGGACCATAAAAATTCCAGTTTCACTACCAACCCTTTCTGATAGTTTATGGTCAATTCTTTTTCCAATTTGACTCTTCACAGGAGTCAAATGGTTAATGAATTTACCAGCTAGACTAATGGATCATTCACTGTTGAGGTCAAACTTAGTTCATGGAGAACTTTCCAGCTTCGTTGTTGATGGATCACTCTGTGGGTCATCCAAGAGTGTTCCCAAGTAATTTTTTTATCAATTGGCGTGCTCGGGGCCCCAGGTCAACATCATTTTCTTCTGGAGAAAGGGTTAAGTTTTATGCACCGTGAGTCTCTTTGTTGGCAGAGAGAGTTAGGAAGTATTGCTTTTACCCATCCTGTTGATTCTGGTTTATGGTGACTTCATGTATCCCAGAACCGCTCTCGAGGCCTTTTGGTCCTGTGCTCTTTGTAGAAGTAGATTCCTAGGCCTTTCCTTCTGTCGTGCTGCAGGGGGTTCAACCCATTAGCCTTCAGATTACCAGCCAACCACGAATAGATTGTGCCACTCAGGAATCATAGAGTCTGAGCAACGCAAAACAGAATTTCTTGATACCTTGGTCACTAGTTAGTACATATATCCTTCCAATGGGAAGTTTCAGCTGACAAGGCTTGGTTTATAAATCATGATTCTACCCAATCTCATTCCAGTATTAAAAAAACAAACCAACCCTGTAGATGGGTCAGAAACCTAACATAACCATAATTAGATCAAACTCTTTGCATTTCAATGCAGGAAATGGAATATTGCCATTCATCACAGAGCAATTTTTATTTATTTGGGGTTCCAGGGACTTATTTATGAGAATACTCTGGGAATGCTTTTAACAATGAAAAATTGCACAGGATATTGAAATCGCACTGGGGAAAAGAAGCACTGTTTTATTACAAGATTGCCTATTTGCCAGTTGCAAAAAACAATTTTGACTATTTTAGAACCAACTTCCTCCTGAGAATACCGACTTTACTATCTGAAATAGTAACCTGGATTCAAAAGCATACTCATAATCGCAACTTCATTATACGGTAAAAAATTGTTGAGTTGATATCGGCTTATTCAAAAGATTGTATCATTTGATACAATGGTGACTTCCTAGCTCAATGGACACCTTCTGAATCTTTAATAGAAGGTTGAAAATTCTAAACATCTTTCATTCAATCATCATTGCCTCCTGACCCCATATATTTTAAGTCAGTAGGATTGTCCTTTACTAGTGCAGACCACAGGTCTCTGACAAAAATGTTTGTCTAAAAACCAGTTTCTTGTTCTTCTTGTAGCCTGATTAAGAAATTTAAACATTGCTTCCAAAGTGAACCTCTGGAGAGAAACCTCTCATTTTAATGCAACCCTGAGGAGGCCAGGGAATCATGGCCTAAGTTTAGATTTTACATTCTGCTTCTTGCTAAAAATAGCGCCCAGCACACCGTGGACCATTGTCTTTTAATGTAACCACGATGATCAACGTGTGTTGTTCTTTTCAAAATGACACAGCTTCATTAGGTGAAAGCAAAACCAATAGTTTTCTCTAAAATATCCAAGTCCTGTGATTACATGAGCTGTGGCCCCGTTGTCCTTAATTCCTGCTTTGACTGTTCTTGCTTCTAATTCGTCCTCTTTCCTTTCTCCAGATTTAATGCATTAAATACAATCTAGGAGGGGAGCAATGGCCAGTCAGCATTAGGTTAGAGCCAGCGAGCTAGTGTTCAGAGAAATGCAGCTAATTAAGTTAATAGGAGGGGTAAAAGTGAAGGGTTTGAATTTGCATAAAAGCATTGCATAATGCTACCAATCTCTGGAGTGCAATTCTGATCTGCATGGATTTAAATATCCAGTGCCCTCACAGGCCAGCGTGAAAAAAGGGAAACGCTTTGATGAATAATCAGCAAACTGACTTGTAAACCCATCAGCTTCTTCATCTTAATCATATAACGCTGACTGATTCCGGCTTTAGGGATACTATAATCCACTTGAGGAAGGAAAGACTGAGAAGGACCGAGCTAAATCCTAAGGCATTCAAGTTGGTCAAGTGGGGTATCAAATTACTCAAATGGAGTGATTTTTTTTTTCTTTCCTCTTTGGTAATTCTTTTATGTCTAAATGACACTTCTTACCACTAATAATTTTCACAGCTTATGGAAAATACAGAAAGGAATCAATCCACAAAGCTTTCCTGGCACATGAATTGTCATGCAAATCAGAGAGGTTTTGTGTAACAGTCATTTGTTGTCACATCTCACACAGATTTCACTAATCACCGAGCAATTTCATGAACAGAAAATTGAAAGGTTGCTGGCACTTATTAATGAAGAGGTCCTTGTGGAAAGAGACAGGCCAATAGCTATACTGTTTGCAAGATGATTTTCTGTTGAACCTGTAGATTAAGCTACTCAGGAGCATGTAGGGATAGGCAACAAAAGAAAAGAGAGCACAAGGCACAAGCTAGAAAGATCCATTTTGTGTGAATGAGAATGGCTGGTAAGAGGCCAGCATCTTCAAGTGAAACGATCCTAATATGAGCGACCCTGCCTTCATGTCCCACCTTATTGTTCGTTATTGCCATTAAAGGATTGGTAACTCAGATCCTTGCCTTATTTTAATGTTAGAACAGTAGAAACCTATTTGCACAATTTCTATTCTTTTTATGTTAACCCCATTAAGTGCTAGACAATAGGATAAAAGGATATAAGGGAGATATCTTCTGAATTACTAATGGATGCTTTATGTTAAAAGAGATGTGACATCTACAGAACAGCTTCAAGTATAATATTTACTCCTAAAACATTTTAAACTTAAAAATACTGTTGAAAATAGGCATGAAGACACAACTGACTTAAATTCTATTATGTTTATAAATTGTGTGAAAATAACATCAATCCCTAAATCTCATCGCTACGTTGACCTTTACCATCACTGTGAGTTGGACTATGTCCCCCTAAAGCATACATTGAACTCGTCACCCCTGGATCTGTGAAGGTAACGGTGGGGAAGGGACATTGCTTAGCAATTTACATCCACAGTCTTTGTAACTCCCACCCAGGGACTGGGTAGAGCATTCCGACAGCGTGGAGGATTCGAACGCTGAGCACCATTTCAGAAGCAGGAATAAGAGGAACCCTGTTATCATTAAGAAAAAAAGAGCCCCCAGAGAAGCACATTCCAGGTGCTTTTCTCAGGTGGGCGGGGGCGGCAGAGAGAGTAGGGGCCCGAGCTCCTGAGATCAAGAGACAAGGCAGAGGAGCAGCTCTGCCCAAACCCCGAGGCAGTGCGGCCAGTCATCACAGCCCGCAGAACAAGGCAGAGGCGGAAGACCTGGGATGGGATTGCTGGTTCAGAGGAGGTGTGGCTGTGCCCAAAGAATACACCCTTAATAGTTTCTGCTTCCGACTTGTGGTAACCTCCGGGTACGATCTGTGAGTTCTCAACAGCCATGTTGCAACGTGTTTCTGAATCTACGGTAGACGTGGAGGGCCCAGCGAGGGATGGTGGCGAATTGGGCTCTCTTCTGAAGCTGGAGAATGTCAGATGTGGCCCCTATGCCATGTCCACAGTGACCCTGTTATGCTCATGAAGCATTACCAAAGCAGGTAAGGTGGGCCCTAAGCTTAAACGTAATCCTTTCTGAGTGGTGTCTTATAAAATAAAATAATAATAATAACAACAATAAAAACTGGTCCAGAGAGAAACACCTACAAGGGGAAGAGATCATGTATGAAACTGACTACAAACCGAGAAGTGCCCGAGATTACCAACAAGAAGGGATGCCCTCCGGAGCCCCAATACTCCAGGACTGCCAAGGCTGTGAGATAATAGAGGTCTGTTCTTTAAAAGTCACTCTTTCACGGTATTTTTGTTATTGCAACCCCAGGTACCTAAGATACTATCTCTCCCACCTGGACTGAGAAGTCCTGAAAGAGCCAATCATTACTGTACATTAAACTAGAGCTATATTAAGCTGATAAAAGCATTTCTTTCATATAAAGCTCCTATAAAGGCTTTTGCTTTAACTTGGCCTGTGGGGACTCTCATATTGTGATAAGATTCTTTTGGTTCTTCACGCATTTAAAATTCTTTTGTTGGAGTCCGTACACTGACACCAAATGTTGCCCTATATTGTGGTAGTATCTTGCGTTTCCTGTACATTTGTTTCATGGGGATTTCTAAGGCACATTTGTGTTAATTTCATTGTTTCTGTACATTTTCAAAATACATAAAACTCATCTGCAAATAAATATATACAGGACTGCATTCTTTTACGGCTTGTATATATTTTTATTTTTAAGCATTTATTGTCACAATTCTATATGGAATTCAGTCTTTTCTCATACATTTTTATTATACATCAGGAGAATATTTGGGCAGTAAGTCTAAAACAAATGACATAAAGGACAAAATTTAGTGGCTAAATTATATGGGGCAAATCAATGATTACTACCAAATTAGCCCCTTCTTTTGGTTTATGAATCTCTCACTGCAAGGTTAATCCTAATAATAAAAGTAATATTTATAATATTCTATTTTTGCATATTGCTTAATCCTTGCCAAGAATCTTTTATTGCTCTTACCTTATTTTGTTTTACAACATAGGTTAGTTTAGGACAATGTGAATTCTAATTCACAGATGAAGAAATTGAAATTCCAGGAGACTACTGACGTCACAACAGGGTCGGTGGTACGGCTGGAAGTTAGAAGCCAGCTGCTCCAATCCCTTGTACACTATTCTGTGTAGGGAAGGAGCTAAGGTTGGGAACCCAAGTCATGAGAAGAGGACGTGTTGTGACAGGTGTAAGATACGAAGAACTAACATGGTAGCCTTCCATTGCCATTTGTCCACATAGCTGTTTAATAAGCGTACAGGCAGGATTCTAATATTGTTTTCCCCCCCTTTCCATTAATGAATAAGAAGAAATATAAGACCAGACCATAAAATTTCAAATGCACCTTGGAAGTAATCACTTTATTGTTGTGAACTACTCAATATCACCCAATCATGATGGCTTAATAGTATTTTATCTCTGGCTCAGATAATGTCTAATGGAACAGGAGATTGGAGTGGCATGGTGGGAACTCTTTGTTCTACACAGCCTTATAAGAACCATATACCCTTTAGTCTTGAGACTCTGTTCAACTCTAAAACCTCAGGTTTCTTTTCATTTTACTGACAGAGAAAAAAGTTGCTATTGTCGGTGGTTAGTCATCAGGTCTGGAAGTAGTGTCATCATTTCCAGATACGTTTCTTTAGTCAGACAGAACTCTTAGGTGATCATTCCGAAGTGCAAGGCAAATTTACAAATGCACTCGAACCTAGTCAGGGTCAAGAGGGTGGGTGGGCAGCTGATAATCTCTGCTACCAAATTGAAGCCCTAGCTCGTGGGGTAACTCGTATAATTTTCTTTAAGATCCGAAAATCAAGACCTGCTTTTTCATGCGGATGGGCCCGAACCAGTAGGGATCACTGAGAGGAGATGGATTCTGTGTCCAGTTCCAAGATTGACAGCATAATTGAAAGCACAAACCGTTCATCTAGAGAATAAAGAGGATGATGCGAGTAGTGGGTAGGAGTCTGGAGGAGAAGTGGTGAAATCTCTCTTCAGTTTGAGTCTAAAGGATTACTGAAGTAGAAATCAGAGATTGAGATAGGGAGTGTGGGAAGTAGCTTGTTTAGAGAAGGTTGAAATAATATAGTTTCTAGGAGAATGGGGCAGCCACTAAATCTTATTTCCAAATAACTAAATAATATTTCCATTCAACAGCCTAACTTCTTAATTCTTTATCCTGGTTATACCCATTGATCTATTTCTTTCCCTGGCTTAGGTAGAGATCCACTTCAGTGCCAGTTATTTGTCAATACCTCCAGAGTACAAATGGGTTGATTTCCATTTTCTTGTCCTCTAAGTACTACTTGCCATCTTTACTGTTCCTTTATTATGCTCCTTCCAGTATGCGTTTACTCTCCTAGAAACGCCAACAATATTAGCCCATCACCATAATCCCATCCTGTTATACTTGCTGATCATTTTACCCTTCCTGTTAGACTCTTCCCACTCTCTTCTCAGCCAGATTGCACTTGAGAAGCTCAGTATGCTGGGAATGATTTATGATTAAAAGGCTCAGTGAACATCTGGGTTGGCAAGCCCAGTGGACATCAGTATTGGCTGAACACTTTTAGAGAGGAATGTTTATTTATTTTTAATTTAATTTAATTTTTTTGAGAATTATTTCTTTGTAAAAATCTGATCAAAAATGCTTTGAACAATACTTGCCTCCCTTTCGTGCTGTCTGTCATAATACACCATGAGCATCCTTTTACTACCTTGGGAATATTTTTACAACTTACTAAGTTTGGATAGGCTTTCAACATTTTATTCCTTGTACTCTCTCACTCTCTCTCTCTCTCTTTTTAATCAATTTATTGGGGGTTCGTACAACTCTTATCACAATTCCATTGTGTCAAGCACATTTTCACATTAGTTGCTAGAGAGGAATATTTAATCAGAAATCAAAGTGATAGAGACAGAATTTGAGTCCAAGTATTCAGAGTTTTTCCTATTAATCATTTTCTCATCCTCTCTGCTTTTTCTTTGATCAACTTGAGTTTCTATCAGAAACCAGCCTTACAATGTGGGGCAACCATCTTCGTCCTTTTTGCTTTCTTAAAGACTTGGAGTTTATGTTACCACCTTTATTTTCTTTATCATTAATATTCTATTGTCTGATGGGTTATTATAAAAGCTTTACTATCTCTTATTTTCACAGATCAATATCAAATCGTCCTTTCTTGACTCCTGTTTCTCTCTAAACACTGTATACTCTTGTTTATAAAAAAAATTCTTTAAAATTCTTGTCTGTGTTCAAACTCGCATTCTCTTCTGCCCACTATTTCCTGAATGTACTACAACCAGGAAGTCATTACCAGAACTTCATAACATACGTGTCAATGTCACTGATAATCTCCATATTGATAAATCTCACTGATCACAGCCCTGTATTCCAGTCCTCTATTGGTCTGCTCTTTGAGCAATATCAAAAATGATTGGCCACTACTTCCTTCTTGTAGTATTCTTGTAGTATCTGTAGTATTCTTGTAGTATTTGTAGTATCCTTGTATTATTTGTAGTATTCTTGTAGTATTTGTAGTATTCTTGTAGCATTTGTAGTATTTGTAGTATTCTTGTAGTCTCTGTAGTATTCTTGTAGTATCTGTAGTATCATTGTAGTATTTGTAGTATCCTTAGTATTCTTGTAGTATTTGTAGTATTATTGTAGTATTTGTAGTACTCTTGTAGTATTTGTAGTATCCTTGTAGTATCTGTAGTATTATTGTACTGGGGCTCTAGGACACATGTTATCTTGGAGTTTGACTTACTGTGCTCTGTTGGAGTCTCCTCTGCTAATTCTTTCCTCTCTCACATGTATTAACTGTGAGTTTGTGCAATGTTTATCCTTGTGTTCCATGCTTCTATTATTTGTCTCACTGCTTTAAATGGTTTTTGTTTATTCATAAATATTCATCTCATGTGCGTTGGGTATGTTATCAGAGGGACCTGCCTGGAGAAGGATCATCACATTGGTACAGTAGAGGAGCAGGAAGAAGACCCTCGGCAAGGCGGGCAGACACTGGTTTACAACCGTGGGCCCAGACAAAGCCACAGTGGGAGGATAGCATCGGGCGTGCCGTCTGTGTCAGACGGTTACTGTGAATCGAAACTGCCTGGTTGGCACTCAGCAACACCCGATAGTATGACTTGATTATGCTCACTGATATCTCAAATAAAAGAAATCTTGGGATCTGCCATCCAAATACAAGAATGTCCCTTCTGCACACTCCCCATTTTCTGTAAATATTATCACCACTTCCCCTTTGCGTAAAACATCAACTTAAAAATCACTCTTGATTTGTTTTTCTCAATAACAGACTCAATAGTCAATCAATTAGGATCTGCCAGGTTTTGATGTTTGCATGTATAAGAGGGTACCACCCCCCAAAAAACCTCAGAATTTTTTTCAAAGTTATGTATTTAAATTTTTTGCAAAACAACCTTATCACCTTCAAAGTACTCCCTGCTACACTTAATACATTTGCCAAATCTGTGATTCCATTCTTGGAAACATTTTTCTTTCTTTCTCTCTTTCCCGTCATTTTGTTGGAGGCTCATACAGCTCTTATCACAATCCATACATCCTTCCATTGTGTCAAGCACATTTGTACATTTGTTGCCAGCATCATTTTCAAAACATTCTCTTTTTATTTGAGCCTTTGGTATGAGCTCCTCATTTTCCCCCTACCCCCCACCCTCCCTCCCTCATGAACCCTTGATAATTTATAACTTGCTATTATTTTACATGTCTTACACTGACCGATGTCTCCCTTCACCCACTTTTCTGTTGTCAGTCGCCAAGGGAAGGGCTTATATGTAGATCATTGCGCTTGGTTCCCTGTTTCTCCCTCAACCTTTCCCTTCCCCTCCTGGTATGGCTACTCTCATTATTGGTCATGAGGAGTTTTTCTGTCCTAGATTCCCTGTGTTTCCAGCTCTTACCTGTACCCGTGTACATGCTCTGGTCTAGCCAGATTTGTAAGGTAGAATCGGGGTCATGATAGTGGGGGGGAGGATGCATTAAAGAACTAGAGGAAAGTTGTGTGTTTCATGGGTGCTATACCGCACCCTGACTGGCTTGTCTCTTCCTTGTGAACCTTCTGTAGGAGGGTGTCCAACTGTCTGCAGATGAGCTTTGGGTCTCCACTCTGCACTCCCCCTCATTCACATTGATATGATTTGTTGTCTGGGTCTTTGATGCCTGATACCTGATCCCATCAACACCTCATGATCACACAGATGGATGTGCTTCTTCCATGTGGACTTTGTTGCTTCTCTGCTAGATGGCTGCTTGTTTATCTTCAAGCCTTTAAGACCCCAGATGCTATATCTTTTGATAGCCAGACAGCATTAGCTTTCTTCACCACGTTTTCTATGCACTAATTTTGTTCTTCAGCGATCATGTTGGGAAGGTGAACATCACAGAATGCCAGGTTATTAGGACAAAGTGTTCTTGCATTGAAGGAGTACTTGAGTAGAGGCCCAATGTCCATCTGCTACCTTGATACTTAACATATAAATATATGTACATAGGTCTATTTCCCTGTAGTTATATATAAATATATTTACATATATACATGACTCTAAAAAATGCCCCTTGCCACCCAGTTCTTTCCTCTATTTCTTTTTACTTTCCTCTTGACCCACTATCATGCTCAGCCATCATTTGGGTTTCAGTAATTCCTCTCGGTTACATTGCCCTTGATCAAGCCCTACCAGGCATCCTATGGCCTCCTTGCCATCGATTTTAGATCACCTGTTGGTCCCTTGTTCCTGGGTTTGTTAACACCCACTTCCTTTCCCTGCCTCCCTTCTCCCATGTTCCCCAGGAACCATCTGTCCCATTGTTTTCTCCTCCTGATTGTTTATCATGCCTATCTTATCTAGATAGTCATGTAGAGACAATAAAAAGCACAACAACAAGGCAGAGCAAAATAAAACAACACAAGAAAACAAAAGAAACATAAACATAAACAACAATAAAAACCCCACAACAACAAAAAAGAAAAGCCTATAAATAATTCCAGGTCTGTTTGTTGACCTTTAGGAGTGTTTTCCCGTAGAGTCTGATGGGGTGCCTCACCCTGGCCCTGAAGTCTATTTTTGGTATTCCCTGGGGACTTCATGGCTTTGCTCCCTTTGGTGCTCTGTTGCACACCCTTAGCGTTTCACCCCTGTGTGGTGGGATCAGATGGGCACAATTCCCACATCTTGGAAACATTTTTCAAATTCATCTGTTTGGATGGCTGACAGCATCTTCCTCATCTTTTTTCTTCACCTCTTTGATGTCCTCAAATCGCTGTCCTTTCATAGCCCTCTTCATTCTCAGAAACAAAAAGAAGTTACACGGGGCGAGGTCAGGTGAGTAAGGTGATGGGGACAATAAAGGTATGCTATTTTCTTGCCAAAAACTGGTGCGCTGAGATGGCTGTATGAGCTGGTCAATTTTCATGGTGGAAAAGCCAGTCCCCTATCTGCCACAAATCCATCCTTTTTGTCACACACTGTTACGCAAAGTTTTCAGAACCTCTAACTAGAAAGCTTGATGGACGGTCTGACCTGGTGGAAGAAGCTTCAAAATGCACTAGGAGTCAACATTTTCATCTGTTCTGGAAGTTGATGGATGACCAGAACAAGGTTTGTCATCAATCAACATTTCACCCTTTTGAACCAGAAAACCATAGCACTGTTCTTGTAAGCTGTGTTCAACATCACAACAGTTTCTGTGGTATTTTTTGCAAGCAGGAAACAAAATTTCACAGCTGCATTCTGATCTCTTAAATCAGCCATCCCCAAAATCAAGGTTCAAGTGATACTGCTTTTGAAATAAAATTCACTGTGACAGAGAGAACTGCTTTTCTTTCCTATCTTATTATTATTTTTATCCCAATATTTTCCCTATTTTATAATGTGATTTCAAAGCAAGGATCAGAATAGATGTATCTGTCATTCACTATAAAACTCCAACCCATGTTTTTTTCCCTGCTGTACTATAATGTTCTCTCTTTTGCCAAGAAAAATACATGAAGTTCTAGATGTACTATTGGGGGGAGGGGGAAGGAATCCCTAGCTGTACTGAAACCTGGAAAGAGTTATTTTTAATTAGTGAGGTACATTTTTCCCTAGCATATTTCATGAAATATTATCACTTTTAAGAAAAATAAAATA
>NW_022103928.1:47815710-47860000 GCF_000313985.2 Echinops telfairi
TGGCTAACCTTTGGCTGTCACTAATGCTAGCAATGCATGTCTCAGGCATGCTCCCCATTAAGAAACCATTGGTTACCTACCCTTCCCCCGACTGTTCTGCGTGTTCTTAGTGGCGTCAAAAGAATTCCTAAATTTTATATGGACTTCCTGCTCTTTTAAAGAGCCTCTTCCTTTTTTAGATCTGCTTTTTCTTACATTGTGATTTGATCCAAGAGTAGTTTCCTGGTTAAAAACAAACCAAAAGAAAACAAAAACTCACTGACTGCCTGGATTTATATGACAGATCCAGTGAGGGAAGTAGCTTCATTTGAACTCGAGATCTAACGACTGGAGGACATACATGGTGTTAGTAGGTCAAAGGGTTGGTTTGCTAGTTTGCATTTCTAAATCTATATTGACAAAACCATTTAAAATAAGTTAAAAATAATCCGAAGTTTCACACTGATATTCATTTATTAGAAATCCAATTGTGACTAGCCTTTACATATATTTTTAGGTAAGAAATTATACATCATTACATATGAATAATACATTTTAGGAGGAAATTATATAATGTAATCTATTACATATTGATATATAGTATCATAATATGTGTTATTAATAGAGAACATCATAATGTACATTATGTGGAATATATGATATATAAATACATTTAATGAGGATAAACTGAAACCCAAGTTATTTTTATTTAAGAGGAAAAATGAGATAAATAAATGAAACTATGGTGAAATATCTGTAGGAGAAGTATATATAGATTTACATATGAGGGGCCTTTAACATTTTCATTGAAAAATGGAATTATCTTTTAATGGTATGAATTATAATGAAACATACACAAATATATATATAATAAATAAGTGGTTGCCTCCTAAGTAGCTCCTTTGGAAGATTCATAGGTCCAAAAGGAGTTTCCTTGTTTTACTTACATATACATATGAGATTTATATATATTATGTATATTTTATAGATATGTAAATTATGTATGCCATATTTCCATAAAAAATTTTTAAGCTCCTCCTCCATATATATGTGTGTATTTATACATGCATGTGTGTATATACAGATAACGCTTATACATACATATGTATGTACAAGTACATGTAACTATACACATCCATAGAGCTTAACCTCAACCTCACACCCTATACAAAAATTAACTCAAAGATGGTGGATTAGAGTCCACTTACTTGACTATCAAGAGCCATTTACGGAGCTTCCTGTCTTGAACTGAAGATGAAAATTGGGTAAAAGTTTACAGAGCAAATCCGTTCAGTAATCTCTGCACATTTTGCAGTCCCTACAATGTGGAATCCTTCTTTCTACTTCCTCTGCTTCTTGTTTCCATTCATCCATCTTTCCTGACTGCAAAGTTTCATCAAACCAAGAATCAATTAATTTTCTAAAGATGTTTTAATAAATCAAACTATAAATCTCAAATGGTTATTATTCTGAAGAGTGCATGCCTCCCTCGTTATTGTTCTCCTTATGAACTTGACCATTGAGAGGCTGAAAATGTAGCCACCGGGCTGAGTTCACTCCAGACACGAAGAGTGGTAGCGCCAAAGTTTCAGGGGTTTCATCAGTAGCTGTCCACCCAGGAAACCTGATTTTTTTTGCTTTTATGATTTTAAATTTGGTTCCAAAAACATGGTAAGGTCTTATTCTAAAATCAAAAGAAGTAGACCTTTTAGAGAAGCTTAGTTGTCTTTCAGCATCACTCACATAATTCAGACTACTGAATAAAAAGCTGGAAGATTTATGACCAGTACATTCATGAAGTCAGCTGCTTTGTTTTTGATGTTTATATTCAAGTAAGTAGAAGGTGCCGGTCCATTTTTCCCCTGAAAAACAAACAAATAATAAACGAATCACTTAAACTATATTCTGAATTGTTGTTAATTATATAATGAGGCAGCCACTTTTATGGCACATCTCATAGGGAGTTTTTAGAAACTTCATCATGTGGAAATTGAAGATACAGTTTTACAATAAATATGTAGATGCTTCATTGAGAAGTATGTCTGAAAGTATTGACGCTCTCACTCTTTGTTCCATGTTTTTCATGGAGTATAGTACAATACATTTATATCCTATCTTATTATGGATGGATGTTCTGTGAGGGCGAGTACCTTATCTTTTATTAGTATCACAAATGGGCATAAAGGGGAATAGGCCTTAATAGGTACTTCTCCTGAGCTTTGTTGCTCTGATCCTGCAGCCAGTCTCACAGTGTGGAAAATATTATGTTTTATGAAGATCATACATTTTCAAAATTGCTCCCACAATGATGCTTTCATTTTGTGTTAGGACTGGAATGACAGCGTCTATCTATTCCAGAGAACTTCAACATTGCCTCAAGTGGAAAGGAAACGCTCATATTTCAAGGCCAGTGACTGTGGTCCATTCACATTCCACCGGGGAGCACACGTCCGCTCCTTTAGTGGTAAAGAAAATAGTGATGTATCTGAGTCTCCGTGCCCAGGCCTCCTCTATCAGTCTTCCTGGTTTGTAGATCACCCTGCCCAGTTTCTGCAGCAAGATTAAAATGTAGTGTCTCCCAGTGAGCGAATGAATAGCAGAATTCTTTCGCCTTTTGTATGGAAACTCCCCTTGTAGTGGATAAAGCCATTCGTTGACAAAATATTCATGTTTTTATGGGGTTGTTTCTTGAAAAAACTAACATGTAATATTAAACTCAACATATACTAGTGGTCAAATTATATTCCTATTGTGTAAAATGCTTGAATAATAACTGACTGCATTCTCTTGGCCAGAACACAGAGGGAAACTTGATTAATTTAACCAGTATTCCTTAATCTCCTTCCTTGGCTCCCATCCCATTCTCCATGAGTTGATAAATCTTACATCCCCAAAGATTTTTTACAGTCTATTTCCTAATAGTCTTATGACATTACAAAGAAGCTCAGCTCAATGACACAAAATACATCCAACAAATGAAATCACATAAATAATTTAGATTTTACAATTTAATTATTACGGGTTTCTTTTTGTTATTGTTACTGTTGTTTATGGAGCATAATAAGGACTGCGGTTTTGTTTGCAGTAAACATAGAGAGAACATTCCGACACCAAAAATTTCAGTGTTTTTTCACTTCTGGCAAAATTCAAGTATCTGGTTTCAGCCTCAGGTCATGAATATGTTCATAAATAATTCCATCGGTGAATCAAATATTCAAATAAAATTATAAAAAAGTAAGCTGGCTAATCCGCTCCTTTTCTTGTGAAATTATTTTCCTCCCAGAGTCTAGGGCAAATTTTACATGCCTTTGTCTGTCTGTTTTGAGACAACTGATGCCAACTTACAATCACCATTAGCTAGTTCTTAGGAATCACCTGGTTCTAGAGAACAGCAACACATTTACTGAGCTCATTGCATGTGTAAGCAACTCCACTGTGGACTATGACACGTGCTGAGAAATTATAATGCTTTCCTTTGTTTCCAAAGAGTTACCCCTTTACAGCCCTATGAACATGTAAATGGCAAGATTTAGAATCTCCTACAGGGCACAAGAGCAGTGTGTGCATGATTACTTGCTGCATACAGCTTAAATAAGTATGTTAAAGAGATACAACTTCAACATACCCCTCCCCTGATTTTAAATTATGTAATGCCTTTGGTTCTGATCCCCAAAATACTTTTTGATCTACGTACACCATCTTCATGAGCACAATTAAGGGTCCTGGAATTCCCGCAACTAGACCAACAAGCAACATCATGATAAACAGAGAAATTATGGACGTTTTCAAGGGTTTTATTTTTCTTAGGTCCACGGTCAATATCCTTGGAAGCAGCCATCAAGAAATCCAACGATATAACAAAATGGGCAAATCTGCTACAAAAGAACTCTTTGAAGCGTTCAAAAGCAAAACACGCCACACTGAAGGAAAGGTGCTTATGACCCAAGCCAGGGATTTTCCAATGACAGTATACATGTTCAAAAGCTTGGCGATGACTACAGAAGACTGGAGACAGGGCGATGCCTTTCCATTACGGTGTTGGTGAGGAATGTTGACTATGCATGAGCTGCCAGAAGAAGGAACAGACATGTCCTAGTGTAGAGAGAGCCCGGATGCTTCTGAGAGGTGAGGGTGAGAAGACGTCGTCTCAGGTGTCCTTTTTCCTCCTTAGTGCTCGGGGGAAATTGCATGATGATTTACAAAGCAGATCATACATGTTTCAGTTAATGATCCGTCAACGTTTTGCTTCATCTCATTCACTGCAATCCCTTCCATGTAACATCACTCAGCCCACCGCCTTGTGTGTCTCAGCCCCACCCTTCATTCTCTCTTCACCCTCTGGACCTTCCCTTTGGGCAAATATTGCACCCTTGATCACAAGTGGTAGGTTATTCTAAGTTGTGCATACCTCCCCAATATTATCATTACTCTGTTGATTTATTGTTCGCCTGAAGAATGAGCAATGGGAGTGAGTTCAGTTTCAGACTTGAAGGGTGAATTTAGGCTAAAGTCTCAGGGGTTCTGCATGTCTCTATCTGACCCATGAGTATTCTTTCTTGTATGATTTTGAGTTTTGTTCCACATTTATCTGGGACCATCTAATGTGGTCCTTTTTGCAGTAGTTGTAGTGGTAGCTGGACACCACTTAGTTCTGCTCTCTGGGTTGCGAAGAGTGATGTACACACGGTCCTTTGGTACATTGAGCTAATGGTTTGCAGGTGTCTTCAGTTTTCAGCACTCTTCTTTCCTCTCGACAGAGAGAGGCCAATGATTTCACTTTGCTACAACTAATCTTGAGCTTTAAAGAGCTCAGTCACCGTTCACCAAATTAACATGGAGACCATCAGCTTTGTGGGCCACGGTGCGTACATTATCCCAGAGATGATGGTCCTGAACCCCTCAGGCCAGTGACTCATTCTCTCTGTCTGTTTGGTTCTGTCTTAAGAAATGTTCACAATTTTGTCTCTGCATCCTCCAAAACTTACACGCATAGATTTGCAGCAGAGGTAAATATATAAATACTCTCTGTCATACCTGTGCATATTGGAGTGTTCACAGTTAACCTACCGCACCTGCTCAGCGCTCATGCCTATACGTGCATCTACTCGCTTGTCAGGTGTTGTCCAGTCAGTTATGACTCACAGCTAGCCTATGAACAACAGATGGAACATTCTTCAGCGCTGCCCTAGCCTCACAGTTGTTATGTTTGAGTTCATCGTTGCAGCCACTGTCAAGTCATCTCACTGAGGGGCTTCCTCTTTTGGGTAACCCTTCTACTTTACCAAGCATGAAGTCCTTTTCTGGGGACTGGTTTCTCCTGATAGAGTCTGGTCATCCTGGCTTCTCAGAAGCATTTGGGCAGAGTACTTCATCCAATATAGTTCTGTTTGTTCTTCTGACAGTCCCTGGTGCTGCCAATCTTCTTTGCCAGCCCCATAATTCAGATTTCTTGTGTCTTCCTTATTCAATGTCCAACTTTCACATGCATATGAGGTGATTGAAAATACTGTAACTTGGGCCAGGCCCACCTTAGTTCACAAAGTGACATCCTTGTTCTTCAACACTTTAAAGAGGTCTTGTGCAACAGATTCATGTAATGGCAGGCATAATTTCATTTCTTGACTATTGCTTCCATGGGCATTTTATTGTGGATCCAACTCAACCACTCACTGCCATCCAGTTGATGCTGACTCATAGTGACCAAACAAGATTAAATGTTTGACAACTTCAATCCTTTTCCACATTCTTCCCCCAAGCAAGCCAACAGACAAACTCACTTCCATTAGTCGATTCCAACTCATAGAAACCCAACAGGACAGGTTAGAACTGATGCGGGTGGGTTTCTGAGACTGTACCTCTTTCTGGGAGTAGAAAGCCTCCTCTTTCCACTTGGAGCAGTTGGTGGTTTCCACCTGCTGGTCTTGAGTCGGAATTGTTGGAGGTCATGTTTTTAGACACGTACCTCATCTACCTTCATATATGTTTCCATATTACCTTCACAACAAAGGTCAACACTAGTCACCACTAATGCTCCTAACATATCTGTCTTTTGTCTGTTACTGAAAGGTGATCTGTAGTGGTAGGTTCTAGATTCAAAGGAGGTTAAAGAGCCATAGTCTTACAGGGTTCAGCAGTCTCCGTAATATGTAAGATTGGTCTTTTCCTATGATTTTGAATTTTTTTCTCTATTATTTTTCATGATTTCCAGGACCTTCTACTATTATCCAGTGAGTTGTGATGGATGGACGCCATTTAGTTCTTCAGTCTCAAGCAAATCTCTTGGTCTATGAGGGAGGGGAGAGTGGGGAGGAAGGGGGAATATGAGCAACTGATATTAGGGGCTAAAGTAGAAGGCAACTGTTTTGAGAATGATGAGGGCAGCAAATGTGCATATGTGCTTGATACAATAGATGTATGTATGAATTGTGATAAGAATTGTACGAGCCCCCAATAAAATAATTTTTTTTAAGTAAAACTACAGAAAACTTAAATTCATCTTCTGCCCTCAAATGGCAATCATTTCTCATGTAAAGTTAATTTAGCATTTTTAAGTGTATGTACTTTATTGTAGTGCACACAAAATAAATTCTAAAGATCCATTATAGGTTAGCTGTTCCAATATAGTGCATAACATCAAATACAGAACTGCGGATTTCCTTTTTAGATACTGCGAGCAGGGTTTCTACCCTCACTCTATGAGCGGTGAGCCACAGCACACATCCCATGTTGGCTTGTCCACTGAGATGTGCCTTCGACTGCGTGGCATGTCAGAGCTGAAAAGGCAACGTGGGACCTGCCTTTTACTTCCATGAGTGGAATGTCACATGGCAAAGGTGCTGCTTTTAGAAGAGCTAAATGTCACCATAAATATTTATAAGAGACCCAGTATTGCTGTGCTAGAGGGCAGTTTGTTACTATAAAAGTCACAAAGAAAACAAAAAAAAAATGGTGGCAAAGGCATCACAGCTATGTAAATACATAGTACAGCTATATCCATATGTCTGTGCCCAGGAGGGGCCTTCAAAAAGATCATGGAAAAATGGAATTAACAGGTTATTGAGTTTCTCCACAAACTTTTTATACAAAAGTGCACACACACACACACATCCAAGATTTAATCCGTGGATATGATGCATACATCTGATTTTTTAATTCCTTTATTCTTTACCTGGTTCATTCTACTTTGTGATGGTTTTTTTTTTAGTTATCCACATTCATTTATCTGTTTCTAAAATTCATTATGCCTATTGTCTTTGTGCCATATCAGGCAGAATTTCCAGTTTACAGTTTTTCCCATGATCCACAGCACTGACAGTTGTGCAGTATAGAGATAAGACTATTTAACATGCAGCAGCAGCTACCAGGTACTATGTCTGTCTTAGACTAGAAGTTCAATTTCTCTTTATGCCTTACTCTCTTCCAGGTAGTCAGGGCTCTGGGGATCCATACCCACACTTTTGCAGAACACCTGTGTTGATGATGCATTGAACAGCTGTTTTCAACAGTTAAGGTATGTTAAAAATAATTGGTAACTATTATTAGTGAAAAGAACAAGATTTATTGTATGGTAACTTAAAAAAGAAATTAAAGTGGCTTCAAGTTATCTCTGTAACAATGCCACTCCCTTGTACTATGATAATGATTTCTTGACCTGTTAAGAAGGAGGAGGAGTTTTAAGTCAAAACTTACATGGATGTGCACATAAAGCAACTCTAATATATTGTCTTTCATAGGAATTTTCACGTCCCCCTCTCCCCACCCCATGAATACTTCTTGAGCCCTTTAAGGTCAGAATGTTTTCCCCTCACAGACATGACTCTATTGTGAATTAAAGTGTGTTCCCCAAAATTATATGTGAAAGTCTTAACCTCTGTACTAGGGCATGTGCCCTTGTGTGGAAACGGGTTTTTCTTTGAAGTTGTGACCAGCTAATAAGGTCATCCTGGTGCAGTCATCCCTTCTGAGTGGTGTTGTGTCAAAGAGGAGCAAAGAGCCAAAGAAGAATCAAAGAGGAAGTGACTCCAGGGGAAGATGTGTCCTAAGGCAAAGCCAAGAAATGCTGAGGCTACTAGAAGTCTCATCCCCTAAAGCAGAGACAACAGGGACCAGCTCACCCTCTGAGGGTAGACTTCTAGCCTCCAAACCTGTAAGACAATGCATTTCTGCGTTCAAATCTGCCCACTGAATGGCAATGATGGTTCTAGCCAACTAAGATAGCACCTTTTCAGATCACAGGTCATCTCCAGAGTCAAATTCAATGGACAATTTCATCTTTAGCTTCTCAACGTATAATTGTTATTTGACAAAGTCACCTGCTCATTTTGGAGATTTTTTTCTCCCTTGCTTTGGGGGAACGTCCCAATCCCTGACTTTCACAACCCCTATTCCTTCTCAACATTTTTTTACTGAATTGTCTTCCTCTTTTCTGCTTTTCTTTTTTAGTTTATTTTATTTATTTTTTAATCGTTTTATTAGGGACTCATACAACTCTTATCACAATCCATACATACATCAATTGTGTAAAGCATATTTGTACATTCATTGCCCTCATCATTCTCAAAACATTTGCTCTCCACTTAAGCCCCTGGCATCAGGTCCTCTTTTTTTCCCTCCCTCCCTGCTGGCCCCTCCCTCATGAGTCCTTGATAATTCAGTGGCAGTGCGTGTTAAGTAGCGGGTTGCTAACCATGCAGGCAGCAATTTAAATCCACCATCTGCTCTGTGGGAGAAAGAAGAGACTGCTCTTAGAAAGATTTGTCGCTTCAGAAATTCTAGACAGGTCCTTGGTGAATCAGAATCGACTCAGCGGCAATGGGTTTGGGTTGGTTAGATTCTGCTTTTAAACATTGGTTTGCACCAAGTTCACTCTCCAAAAGAAAACCTTGTGCCTGTGACCCAACTACTCTCCATTATCCCAGCCCCCGGCCCCTCGAAGTCCTTAATCTTCTTTCTCTCCCTAAGGATTTGCCGACATAGTACCTTTTAGGCAACAATCCTTGGAGCAAGATTCTCTGCGCAAATTGTAGGCTCACTGCAGGGTCAAGGCGTGAATGGACTCTCTTGTTTAAAATTTGTTAAGGATTGAAAGTTGCCACCACCAGAGCATTAAACCAAGAACTGGATTCTTCCAAACCCACTCCCTGTGTAACTAACTATACAGGTCGCATGCCAATGAGGTTGGCTATGAAAGACTGCTCCCTTCACAACCGACATCTGATCCATCAACACAATACAGCTCCATGGCTTCAAAATACAGAAATAACATGATGATTGTTTGCACTGACTGCAACAGAGAGGACTCCTACCCTCTTCTATCCAATGGTCTGCTGGCAGTTTCCGGTCTTCCTGCCTCTTTTGTTGGTCCACTGGATTCATTCTTCACACATCAATCAGAGAGAGCATCCTAATTCACTGGTCAGCTTACTTCGCTTCTTTGCTCAGATACGTTTGATAGCTTCTGACTTCATTCAGAGTAAAATCCCCGATCCTTTTCATAGTCGACGTGCTTTTACATGGTGTGTTGTTTGGGCTCCCGTCCCGATACTTCTCTTGTTCTCACGTTTTATTACAAATGGAACCAGTCGTTATGGGGTTGATGCTGGCTCATAATGACCGCATGTGTGCCAGCGTAGAACTCTATTCCATAGACTGAATGGCTGATTTTTTTAACAGGCAGATCACCAGGCTTTTCTTCTGAGGCACCTCCAGGTAGACTCAAACCTTTGTTTTAATAAGCTAATGAGTTAACCGTTTGTACCACTTAGGGACTTAACAATGAACATAGCAAGTAACAAGTTCATGGTAAGGCTGTTCTATTCCCTCTGCTTGGAATGCGCTGACCTCTAATACCTACGTTTGCATCCTTACTTCTCTCAGGTCACTCAGGAATGTCCTCTTGCTCTCCCTATGTAAGCTATCACTCCCCGAATCTGTTATCCTTGCCATCCACAGTGCTCCCCTTTGCTCGTTCTTTAATTTAGCACTGGCCGTTACCTGACTCCCTCCAATAGAAATGCGAGGTCATGAGGGCAGACATTTTGTTATGCTATGTTTCTTCTGTGCTGAATTTTGAGCGTTTAAAAAGCACACAATGTATGTCCACAGAATGTTTAATGAATCCACACTCTAGCTTTGTCTACGCTGCAATCTGGAGGAGGAGAAAGCATTTCCCTTCATAAATGAGTTTCCACTGTAGTTTTTAAAAGTATCTAATTTAGATTTTTCTTCCCAATGGACTCACTGGGCGGCAAAAATCAGCATGCCTCTCTTGCCCCATGCACCTTAATCACCTGATCTCACTCTGTGAGATTTATTTTTGTTTGCTCAGATGAAGAGGGACATGAAAGGACAGTGATTTGATGATGTAAAAGAGGTGAAAATAACAACAACAACAAGGGAGGTGCTGTCAACCGTCCAAACAGATGAGTCCAAAAAATGTTTCAAAGAATGGAATTGCAGACTTGACAAATTTCTCAAGTGTAATGGGGAGTTCTTTGAAGGTGATAGAGTTGTTCTGTAAAAAAAAAAAATACATAGGTTTGAGAAAACATTAAGTTTTGGGGGTTACCCCCTAGTATAATGTCTGATACAGTGCATCATATCCTGTATTATGCAAGGAAGTACACAATGCAGGTGAGCATTACAGCTGGTGTTGGGGCTCTATGTAGGGCAGTGAAAGAGGGAGAGGGTGTGACAAGCTGTCACAGACAGAGCACATGTGGTGGAGACCCTTGGTCAGATATTGCTCTGGCAAACTGCTTGCTCATGAATTTAAAGATGGGCTGTGCTGTCTGAAAATGAAGTCCCAAATTTATGCTTAGCTCCATTTACACCTAAATCAATCATGTCACATATTGGAGATTGATATTGATCCAAATACCTTCTTGCACTTCTATGCTCCTGCCTCTGAGGTAGACTCAGAGCTTAGACCCTATGTTTCAAAGATCCTCTTGCTGCAAGGGTCTAGTGGCCCTAAAGAGAGGCATTCATGAAACGTTTAAGAGGCAGAAGAGAGAGAGCTGATGTTTTTCTGTAGAGGCAGTGACAAGCAGGTACATGGCCATCAGCAGGTGGTGCTCACTGGCTTTACCTGTAAGACTCCTAAAACTGGCCAAACTTCCCTGAGACCCTCCTTTCTGGATTCCTGAAAGTGGCTGCCCTTGCCTTAACTGCACTGGCTTTCTAACAGCCGGGAAATCCCTGATTTCTTGGTTTGATCCACTTCCTTCTCCAAACGTCAGCTTTCTTGACTAAATTGAGTGGAGTAATCATCCAGGTGGGAATTGTGGTTTGAGCAGACAATTGTGACCCTTGGGTTCCCGGGAATTCTCAGCTCACCAGGTCATATTAGTGGAGACATAGTTACAATTCACAGGGAGCTAACTCTTCTCAAGGGTAGGGGAATTTTCCCATCCATTAGTCCATACTGACTAGCCTGAGCTATGCGCTCTCACCCATGAGAGGTGACTTGGAGCCCCGATTCTGTGTTCGACCTTAAAATAATGGGCCATTGAGGCAGTTAATGAATCAAAACACGAGACACCATACTTCTGACTTCAGGGTCTGTGGGTGGGTTGCTTTGGACAAATGACCACATTATTTTCAACCAGCTTTTTTGCCCTTTTCTAAACAAGGACATTTTCCTTTGAGGAAATGTTCTAAGGAATGAGTTAATTCTGGTTATTGAAAGGCATTTGGAAATGCCTATACTTAACAATACAAGTGTATTGTGCTCGTGCAGGAAAGTGGGCATGTAAAGTACCAGCTTAAACAAGGTAGACTCTCGAACTCACTGTTCACATTCATATTCTGGTTTTATTACTTCGGAGCTAATTAGACTTATCCAATATAATCGTAAGAATGAAATGAGTTCATCTGTATGAAATACTCAGAATAATATCTACTAAGTACCAAGCTTCATAGCTATAAACTGTTATTATACGGGTAAGTGAAGATAAACATGGAATATATTTGTACTCTACTTACATCAACTGGGAAAGCAACAACTAGCATTTAGCTAGGTAGTAGAAGAAACCAGATGAATTATTTTAAAGCAAGTAATTTTAATGCCTTACTACCTTAAGTGCTAAATTCTATAACACAGCCCTGCTTCAAATATTTCTGAAATAATAGCAAACCTTATGATTTTTGTAGATCAATTTTAAAACTATCAAAGAAACTTTAAAACAATAACTTCATTTTAAACTCATAAGGAACTTGAAAGTTGGTAAATTGGTGTATGTTTTGCTGTGCATCTTCTCAACAACAACATTAACCAAATAAAATATTTTTTAAAAAGGGCCTCATAAAGTAAATAGCACAGGTCTTATATAGTCTCAATTTACAAATGGGGAAAATGCGATTCCCAAAAGTTGTTTTTCAAGAAACTAAATAGAGCTAATTTCCAGTCTGATGTTTTTTCCACTATTCCAAGAAATTTCCTAGATTAATTAAATGGTGTGATTGAGGAAATTCATTATTTTCAATAACTTTAGTTACAAGAACTATGTAGAACCAATGTATGTGACATTTGTGGTGGTAGAGCTGAAAATTGGACTCTGAAGGACAGTAACTGCATTAATTCAAGGATTTCTATTACTTTCGAAGTGGGATGAGTATGTGGGTATGTGGGAATGTGTATCTATGTATGTGTACATGCGTGTTTTCACGTGGTGGGGGATAGATTATTTTCAAGTAACATTGCTCTAGATGAATGGTTTTTTTTAATCAACTTTGATGGTAAATGATGAGTTGTTTTTATGCAATTAACTATAAATGGTGAGCAAGCTGTGAACAATAGCAACATCAATACCCATTACTGCTTTCTTACTCTGTCATCTTGGGGAAAACACATTTCTCAATGTGCTGTCCTTGACACACATGGACTTTTCTATTACTCCTAAAAAAGGCATGAGGAGGACCCACACCCCAAAGCATGTTCATATTTAAGGAGTTGAGCGGCAGAGGTAGACAAGAAGTTCCAATTGGAGAGAAGCTACTGAACTGATTGTTCGGTTGCAAATGCTGCCTGGGAGACATGCTTTCTTACCGCCATAGTTGGCACTGAAAAAAAAAATCCAGTTTAAAAACACATTTCAGAGGCAAGCAAAAAGCCTAAATGGAAGTAATGAGAAAATTAATCAGCAAAATCTTCTGAAATCGGTGCCTTCTAAGTCTTAGAAATGCTTTCCCATTCCTTTGAGATGCTCACAGGGAATAATAATTATTTTCTATAAACAGCTGGTTCAGCAATCTATTCTGCATGCTGGGAGAAAACTATTTAAGAAGAAATATTCTTGATGTGTTCTCAAAAGCTTCCCCCCCAACTGATAATATATACATATACATACTACATATGCATATATATGAAGAAATTCCAGAAGAAATTCAATATTGTCTTGATCTACCAAGTGCATTCTATAAGGGGCTTTCAATTCACAAGAGAACAGAAATGAATTTAAATCCAAGTTTGTTTTGAATGCTTATTACAGATGTGAAATATAATGTGTAGCTAATTTGTCAGTACATCAGAGAATTGGGACTTCCAAGGCTGGAAGAGGCTAAAGTAATCATCTGCCTGAGGCAGTCTGTGAGTTTTTTCTCTTAATACACACTCCCCTCCTCCCCAGAGAATGGAAGACTAATTTATAACGATAAGGAGAAACAAATACAGGCCATACAGAGAGAGGGAGGGACGAAGGACAGTGTGCTGTAATTGGAGGCTGTGCTCACATCCTTGGGCCCCGGTGATATTGTCCTTCTTTCCTCACCAATATACAGAGGTGACAGCTGCTTCTTTCCCATATCAGTCTCTACTGGAGACACCGGTACAGATGGCATGTGATCAAGTTGTGACACATTTAACCGGGACCTCTGCAAGTCAGGCATTCCCACATTTTCACTGAGCTGCTCTTGTAGCTATACCAGCAGCTAGGAGAGCAAAATGATATTCTATGTGATGGTCCTGTTCCATCCAATAAAGATGAACTATATTCAAAGCGAGCACACATTTTGATGCCAGTTTGCTGAGCTTATTTTTTGATTGGGCATTGCAAATGCAAATAAGGAAACACACAAACTCCCTTCTTGTGATAGATAAAAAAATTCAGAAAAAGAAGTTATTTTTCTTAGTGCTTTATGCTGAAACAGAAATAATGTTAGAAGAGCTAAAGGCAATGCTAAACCAGGGCAACTTACCTTTTTCATGCTAAGAAACAAGCAATAATTGGCTTTCAAATGACATGTTTTTATATATTGTCTTTTTATTTCCATATCAGATAATCCTTCCAAAGCCTTAAGTTCTTTAGAGCTCTTAATAACAAACTCATTTTCTACCACAAAGAGGGACTCACCATTTAAAACAATGGACCTCAAGCAACTGGGAATAGAAATTCCATACGAGTCTGCAATACCTCTTCTGTGTCTGCAGCCTGAAGAAGTAAGAGACATAACACTACCAGACACATGGACTGGAGTGTTTTTCACAGCAGTGTTCACAACAGCAAGAAGTTGGAAACAGCCCCAAGGCCCATCAGTTGAAGGATGAAGATGGAATCTTCATACATTACATACACACGATGGAATCCTCTGCGTTCCTAACAGACAATGACGAAACCATGAAGCCTTTCATGATGTGGAGGACCCTGGAGAACATTCTGTGGGGTGAAGTTAGTCAATCACAAAAGGATAAACACCTTATGAGACCACTATGATAAGGGTGAAAATGAAGTCAAAGACTTGCCTACCAAAGAGAACAGACTTTGGAGCTTCCCAAGGGAAGGATGGTAAGGGTGCCGGGTATTGACTTGGGTGAATGGGAGGCTGGAGGTCCCTAAGAGGAAGAAGAGAAATCATGGGAGAAGGGCTGGGACAAAGCACAGGGTGAGGGAGTTGATGAGTGGGTTGAACTGTTGAATGCAGACCTGTTGGTCTGAAATGTAAGCCCCTCACCAATTCACAATAAAACATTCATTTGAGAGAGAGAGAGAGAGAGAGAGAGAGAGAGAGAGAGAGAAGAGAGAACAGCCCAACCCACAAGAGCACCTGCATTAGAACAGTAATGTTGGAGGTCTTTAAAAGTGCTGAGCTATGGTAGCTCTTCTTAGGGACCTGCTGATTATCTCAATTAACATAGCAATCACCTATCCAAGATGCTTTGTTCTAACAGCAGTGTGCTCTCTAGTCTGGAGTTTTTGTTGTCAAACTGAAGTGTTCTTTCTGTTGTGGGCTGGTGCCTTCAAGTCAGTTCCGACTCATAGCAACGCCATGTGCAACAGAACAAGAGTGCCCAGTCCTGCGCCATCTTGCACAGTTGTTGTTTTGCTTGAACTCATGGTGGCAGTGGATTTTGAGTGTCTGCTGAACTGAGGAGTCCCTCCTCCATCCTCTGGCACAATATCTTAACATGTCATGCTACTGTTCATCAGGTTTCAGCATATCTGACAATAGTCTACTCCTACTTCTGAGCTTTGCAGTGGCTAATCCCTCTGAAGTGGACAGTGTCTTCCTTTAGTTTGTGCTTAGTTAGGAAGCTCAGCGAAAACCTGTTCACCTTAAGGGGCCCCGCTGAAGTTTGAAATACCAGTGACGTAGCTTCCAGCATCACAGCAGCTTGCAAGCCACCACAGTCAGACAATGTGACAGACTCATGGTGATATTCCTTCTGATTTTTATATGAAAAAAATACATATGCTAAAAAGTGAAACAAGGATACTTGTCAAATGAAAATATAAAGCCAACACTTGGACACCAATTGAATTGCAGTACATTTCACAGTAGCTAAGAAGTGGAAGAAACCCCAATGCCTACAAACAGATCTTTAGATAAACAAAGTTATAAAGAAAAACAAAACTCTGATACGTGCGAGGATAGGAACACACCGTGAAAATATTTCACTGAGTGAAGTAAGCCAGACACGACAGAACAGAACATTCAGGACCCTCCTTACATGGAATAGCTAGAAATGCATAGAAAAAGAAAATAGATGAGCAATTTCTAGAATGGGTAAATGCACAAAAGCAGAAAATAGACTGGTGACCATCAGAGATTAAGGGGAGATGAGGATGAAGAGTGATTGCTAATAAGTACAGAGTTTCTTTTTAGGTTGATGGAAAACTTCTTTAAGTGGCTCACAATGATGGATCATTTTAAATATAATTAATGCCACAGAATTGTGCATTTAAGAGTGATTACAATGGCATATTTTGTGTTTTAGAAATGTTTAAATTTTAAAAGAAGCAAAAATAAGCAGGAAACAATTGACAGGAGGGTTAAACATGATTTTTTTCTTTTCTTTTTTTTTGTTGACCTGATTTCAACAGCTCAATAGTCAGTGTCCTTCTGACCGACGTGTGTAAAAGCTAACCCAGGCCCATGTACACATGTGTAGCCAGTCATGTGACATGTGATCTCATCCTGGATCCAGAAATATTGCCTGAACTGTTCAAACAGGAGCTTCCAATGCCCATTAGTACAATGGAAGGCTTCTTTGTGTCATTTGCTTTTCAATGTTTCAGCTCATGAAGTAGTGGACTGACTAATGACAGGAAGTTTATCTGATTCCAAATATGCCTATTGGGAAGGCAACTGCTTGTGTGAACCAGAAAGCTGCTCTCTCAAGACTTTGCACCAATGGACACAAGGAATTGAAACTCTTCTTGAAACAGCTTCGAAAGGGGAATTTTTGTTGTTGTTACTTATTAAAGAAACTCAACGTTTTCCAACTGTACCCTTAAGATGCTGGATACCTCCTCCTCCACCCCTTATTGGGGTTAGCAAGGCTTCTAGAAGATGACATCTCTTGTAGAGGTATACAGATGCTGATAGTGCCTTATCTGAACAAGTGACAGCCATTAGCCTGATGTTCCATTTATAGTGTGCTCATTTAAAAGGTAAGTTTACCTTATGTCATGCCCCAGTTGGGGGATCAGCATGCAGTTAATTGGGAGAAAATTTGACAACCATATTCGCTGCCATCGAGCCAGTGCTGACTCACATTGACCCTACAGGACAGGGTAGAACTACTGCTGTGGCTTTCAGGGACTGAGATTCTTTAGGGAGTAGAAAGCCTATGGTTTCTCCCATGGAGTAGCTGGTGGTTTTGAATTGCTGATCTTGTGGTTAGCAGCCCCATGCATAGCCACTGTGCCATCAAGGGCCTCTTCATCGGGAAAACAGGGGCCACATCATGAGTCTTGGTACTCATGACCGAAAACACTTATCAGTATTGGTGTGATGCCTGAAGCATAAAAACATGTTAATATCGCATTCTTTTGGTCTCTCACAAAAGAATAAAGGAACCAATCACAAGATGGTACACATAACAAGAATTCCTTCTTTATCATGAAATACTCACTGGGTTTTAATTAAGTGTGGCGCCTCCTCTAAATGGCCTATCATAATGTATCCAGCTGAGAAAAACAGGAAGAAAACATTTAGATGTTCTCAAAGTATCAGAAAGAGAAGCCAGGAGTTCAGGTGCACTGAACTCAAGTGATGCGTGTACCCCTTGAGACGATGTGTTGAAATGTGATGATTTCATGTGTGCTGGAGACAAGGTTGGCGAATGAAGCTAGAACACGTCAGGGAGAGACTGGTTCCGTGTGTGTAAACTCTGAGGATGTCCTTTCTGTTACCGCCCATTGAGACATGTGCTATTGGGGAGTGAATCATTTCCTAAACTCACTTCCTATAAAGAGGCTTTCCCAAAGTCCCCAGTTGCCCCTCTCCCTACAATCCAAAGGCAACACGCATTGGTCACCTAGCAGAGAGTCACAGAAACCCTCCATTCTCTCTTCAAACACCCCAGAGGCCAATCCTAAGACAAATGGACTAAATGATTCTGTAAGCACATTGAGCTTCGTTCCCTGTTGGTCATGCATGAGATTGGTCCCTCACTAAGTTCTTTTGCCTCCATCTGTCTGTCATTTTGTCATCCTGTAAGATGCTGAAAGTTATCCCACCAGTATTTCAAGTACTACCAGCAGGGTCACTGATGGTGACTGCAGGTTCTAGTTGGATTTCTACACTAGGACAAACTAGGAAGGAAAGCATCCAATAAAAACCCTAGGGATTCACAGCAGATTGTTGTCTGATACAGTCCTGGGATATGAGCCCTGTAGCTGGAAGGCATTCAAAATATATATAACAGCGGACTAAGCACAGCAGCGATTGTGAAGGTAATACAAGACGGGGCAATATTTTGTTCTGTTGCTACGATTTGGAGTCAACTTGATGCCAACTAACAAGAGCAACAAGTTTCTTTTGAGTGGAAAACATTTCTGGCAGGTTGACTGCCTGGACTTGTTGATAATGAACAGTGTTTCTCAAACTTGAACTTGCATGGCAATTCACTTGGGGTCTTATTAAAATACTGATTCTGAGATGACAGGTCTAGAATTCATACATTTGCATTTTTGCATTTCTAACAAGCTTCCTGACATCGCTAACACTGCAAGTCCAGGAAACATGTTTGAGCAGCAGACAGGAAACATTGCATGTAACATACCAGAATTGTTAAGGCAAATCTCCAGGGTAGAAGATGTGGCGGTGACCCAAAGGGAACTGGCTTTGGAGAAGGATCAAGGTCCGTGGAGACCAGGTCTTTAGGAACCACAAAGCAGTTTGGATTTGGTTCTGTTTTGGTTGTCATTGGTGTTGTCATGTCAGTTGTGACTCGCAGCGACCTTGGGTGCAACAGATATGCACACCGCCTGATCCTGCTCCACACTCACAATTATTGTGATGTTGGTTCCATTGATGTCTAACCGACATAACCTTTACCTTTTAATAGCAGCACAAAGGTTACCATAAAGGTGATGGAAAGCGTTAAGGATATATTTGTTAGAAAATAATTTCAGTGAAAAATGGACAGTTATTAGCCTCACTACATCAAACCAAACCAAACCAAAATATGAGAAGAAGATATTTTGTAGCTCGCTACTTGGAAATACTCCCATCGGCTTCATAATGTTCACTTCCATTATTGATTTATCTAAAATTTATTTTAAGACGACTCTTATTGCTGGGTGAGATGAGTGTTATTAGGAGGACTTAAGAGGGTTAAATTCTCGTCTACCAGAACAGGTAAAAGAATGAAAGCAATTCAGCCTGAAAGTGATAAACTAGGAATTAGTGTTGTGAGTGTTGCAATCAGAAATGTGACAATAAAGTCTAGCAGAAACTGATAAAAAGGTTAAGAAGCCAATGGCTTTAAAAACTATGGCTAGACGAAGGAATGTAGAGGGTGGTTTTTTAGTAAAAGTTTTTCTGTGATACTTTATTTTAAAATGATGTGCATTTCTTATTCATGGGGTAGATGAGATAACAAAGGATGGGAGAGAGAGGCGGGTGAAGAGAGAGAAGGGATGACAACTAACAACAACAATAAACCATTATGATTTTTTTTAAGGAGGGCCCTGTGGAGGGGGGAGCTGCTGGAGGCAATGAAAGTAAAGAGGAGGTGAGAAGCAGGGCAGGTGGGCTCAGCAAGACATAGTGGCCATGGACTGTTGACCCCATGAGAGAGTCTGAATCAGAGGCACCACACATTTCACTCAGTGCCCACATTTCACTAGAGCAAGCCCTACTTCTTATCTCACTTTCAAAACCCCAGTCTTTTCTAGGGACCAAAGGGAAGCATGGGGACCATTTCTCCTGTAATTCATTCTCTTATAAATCACATACATATCATGAGGAGCTCTGTCAAGTCTCAAGCAGAAGTTGGGAAGGGCTTTCAACTTTCTGAATTATACTAACCATTCTACTTTTTAAAAAAAGCTTTTCAGTTCAATATTTCTGTTTCACCAATTTGGTCTTCATATTTACAAGACAGAGATTCCACATTTTGTTTCTAAATTTGTAGGGTGTATAGGATGGGTTTTGGATAAGACTGGGAATTAGTGTGAGAGTAAATATTCCAGAGTTTCATACGCGCTGAGTTCTATCCTGAAAAAACAAGGATTGACATTACAATGCCTTCTCATAATATAGTACTTAATGGTGGCATGTCTTGTACAATTTTGCAATGATTTAATCATCATAATACATGTCATAAACATAATAGATATAAATAGAATAAACATTATCAATATTACCAAGGTTGATAATGATGATTGCTAATGAAGGATTTTCATCTTTATTTGTTTTCTGCTCTTGTGGGGTTGGAAACAATTGGGAAGAATTTTCTCTTTGCAATTGTAAACATTTCTGAAGCAGAAACATAGTCTGCGATATGCTAACGACCTAGTGACAATAATTAAAAGTTACCAATCTAATTAAAATGCCAACTGTCTGACAATAAACACTACACAATCTCTAGGGTAATGAGCCAATGCGAAGTGGCTGGGGCGAGGATGGGATGAATGTCACATGGTGTGGGCTTGGCAAGTCTCTTCCTGACCAGACATTGCCATATCGGGTTCTGTTGGACTGTGGCTGGCTTTCGTGCCAGTTTTTTTTTTCTTTTTTCTAAAATTCAAGTAGTTGTGTTTTGAGGAAGAACAGGAAGAGAATAATATTTCTAGAAACAAAAGTGATGCAGGAGAGAGGCCATGTATAAGTATGTCTTCTCTACTTTCTGAGCCCTCTTGTCCTTCTCTTCTACCCAGTTGGTGATCATGGACAAAAGTTCCAGGCCCACCAATGCCCTACTGCTGCCTAATGCCATTCTTCTACCCAGAAGAAAAAGGAAGAAAAGGCAAGGAGGCTTGTCTTTCAAATGTGATTGGAAAGTTATATTGTTTACTTCTAATGAGGATTTGGGATGGATCACAATATTATAGCACAATGAAAGGTGTATGTAGAGTTTCCTTTTGCCAGGATTCTGAACAAGGGTGACTTTGACTAGCCAGGGAAATGAGCATTGGGATGGAAATAAGATGAGTAATATGCACAGGCCTGTGTGAAGCACTAAGCTCTACAGGGTGTTGTCCAAGCACTGGGCAGGAAGACGACATGTTCTGCTTGGCTCCATAAGTGTCTAATTCTCTATTTTTAGGGTTTTTTTGGGGGTGGGCTTGTTTTTCTTAGCCTTATCAGTATTCACCACAGATAAAACTGTATAGACAAGTCAATGTATCTCTTTAACCTGAAAATAAAGAAGCTCGAAATTCTCACTCGGTGCTATCAAATATCTTCGCATAATAGATCTGTTAGTTATATCTTATCAGCCTGACGTAAACCAAGATTCACGAGAACACCGTGACTTAATGCAAGATCTGTAAATAGCAAAGAGAGACTCTGAAACAGGAGCATGTATTTTTGTTGTTGTTGTTGTTTTTACCCCCCTCTCCAACACATTTACACGTAATACAGAATAATCGGAGCAGACAGTTATTAAACACTTAACATATGCCAGGCACTGGCATAAGTGCTTCATTCATTTGGTTATCTCAACACTCTTGTGCAATTACGATGATCCTCATTGTACAGATGAAGAAGTAAGCCCATACAGATTAAGTACTTTGCTTTAGATCACACAAAATGTCAAAACTCACTGCCGTCAAGGCACTTCAAGTTTGTAGAGACCCGGTAGGACAGAGTGAAACTGACTCACTGGGTTCTCGAAGGCTGTACATTTTTATGAAAACAAACTGCTTCACCTTTCTCCCACAGAGTGACTGGTGGGGCTTGAGCAACAACCCACCTTTTTGTTAACAGGCCAATCCTTAAAATACCGTATCGCGAGGGCTCCTTTCATAGGTCACATAGAGATGTTGCCAATGTGGGCTTCATCTTTGCACTCTGCTGTCTGGGAGAATTCGGATTATATGTTGGATGGCTAACCCAGCAGGGACTCTGCAGTAGAAAACACAAGGCTCTTTGCTTTGTAAAGATTTAAAGTCTCAGAAACCCTAGAGGGTAGTTCTACCCCGTCCTACAGAGTATCAGTGAGTCAGGACCAACTTGATGGCAGTGAGTTTGGTTTTGAGCTTGGTGATAGATCTTCAGTCCTCAAACTTAACTGTGAGGGATTATACCTCTCTCCCTTGACCAGTTTGGAGTATCTGTCATGCTTTTCCCTGCATGATTCCTACAGGGAACATGACTTTTTTGCTCCGGGGTATTTGAAGAGAGGAATACAGCTCTCAAGAGCTCATGGGTAGCACAGAATGTTAAGCATTTAGTTATTGGATGAAGGACTGGCAATTCAAACCCAAGTAGAGGTGCCTTTCAGAGCATAGGTCTGATTATCTGCTTCTAAGAGATTCTAACCTTGAAAACCTCATGGAACAGTTTGGCTCTGCACATATGAAATTGCCCCGGGTTGATATCAATTAGACCGCAAATAACAAGAAGACACATCTCCTCGGACTGCATGCAGGGGAATGCGTGCTCTTGTTCAAAGACAACAAGTGTTTTTACAGTCAGGCCAGCATCATTTAATTTCCATATCATTAAATTAATAAAACTCAGGGGGCTGGTCAGGGGCAATCTAATTAAACTTTACAGAAAATGGTTCAATCATGCAACAGAGTTGGTTGACTTTTAGATAAATTGGATTTGGGTACACATCAGCCATTTAATCACTTTTTTGCCCTATCATGTAAACTGGGTTTAAACATTTCAACCCACCAAGTCCTAAAAACATCCTAGCTACAAGCCAGGTTCTTCTTATTTTTTTTCTAAGCAGATGCCAGTTTACTCTGCTACAATGGTATTGGTATTATTGATGAAATTAGGGCTGTCACCTGCGCAGTTATGATCTGTCCATGCTGGACTCCAAGGTTTCTGATGGTCTTAGCTACCTAATTCAGGTTAACAAATACCAATTTAGAGGTTACTGTGAGCTCAGACAACCCTTTGGAGAGTAATTTGTCAATGTTAGATATAATCGAAGGTGCACACTTTATAACTCAAAAGTTGTTCTTCAGGTATGCTTCCCAGATAAACTATCAGATGTGCACAATGAGACAGAAACAAGATTCTTTTCTACAAGTTCATTTGTCTTGGAGATAAACTGGAAATGAGTTAATTATTCAGAAGCAGGAGGATGAAAATGTACATTTTGGCACATACAGGCAACAGAAATTCTTCTGCAGAAAAAAGTGAATGAATTAGCTCTTATAGTCTCAAGATGGATCAATCTCAGAAAATATTGAATGAAATGAAGAAAGAGGTAAAATGAGAGTCACCTTCCTGGGTTGTGGTTTGGTGCTATCAAATAGGATCCAATTTATATACAACAGTTTGAAATCATGTCGGGTTCTGGGCCATTCTTTTAGTCACTGCTATGCTTAAGTCCATTATTGCCACTGCTGTGTCAGTTCATCTCGAGTCACAGGCCTAGGCACCGAGGGATGGAAATAGGAGTGGCACCACTCACTATCTCTCTTAGTGACTGTTTAGACAGGGTTCTCTAGAGAAAGAAAACCAGGACACTTGGGATTTTTACATATGGAGAGATATATACAACACAATGAAATAAACAGCTAATTAGTCCACAGTGCAGTACAGAGGGTTCAGTTCAACTCACTTCTGTGAGGTAGTTAATATGCTGACAGTACTTCAACTCACGAGGACTGTTGAGTGCAAGTCAAAGAAGCAGACAGCTGAGTCTTCTGTAGAGCAATAGAGACAGTCTGGCCACAGGCAGCAAACAGCAAGGCAGGACACCAACAGTCAGCCAGATGACAGGGTCCGACAGTCCCCAGCTCAAGTGATGTATACACCAGCAGTGTGGAAAAGCAGGTCTTGAGGGAACCTCAAACTATAGCAACATGGTCGATGGGTTGGGTGTCCCATAGGTAGTATAGCTCACAAGTTGAGGCAGAGAACTAGCTAAGGCAGCTGCACACTGGTCTGATCAGCAGAGAGCAAAAGACAGAAAGGTGAGGCTCGCTGAGCCATTTATCTCTTTGCCCTTCAATTAAACTGCAACCTTATTAATCCCACATGTGTCTATTGGCCAGGTTGGCACAATAAACCTACCCACCACAGTGACCCACTTGCAGTAGTTTTGCTTCTGGTCCTGGAGGTACTATGTTCTTCAGGTCTGGAGCTCCTAGTTCCAAAGGAAGGAATAATTCCACCTGGAAATACAGCAAAGAATCAAGACTAGCCAAGGTACTTGTTAAGGGTAAATAAAATATAGAATGGGTATTGTAAGATGGTAGTTCTAAATACCACCTAAGGCCATGTGACCAGCTGTAGCAATGAGGCCTATAATGGTTACCAGTCATTTCTATTTGTATGTATGTGCCAAATATTTTTGTTTTACTTCTAAAATATAAGATGAGAATGGGGTTAGTGCCTTTTCAGTTATACACTTGCTAGCTGTTATCATGTTAGGCACCAGGTACGATTTTGTTGTTGTTTTTGGCAGTAATGTATGGCTAAAGAGTTGTATATGGTGTGAAATTGAAAAGGGGGTGGCCTGTGATGGTTAGAGATTATGTCAACTTGACACTCCTGGCTAGGGGTAGAGTTAAGCCTGTCCGTCAAGTCACAGCAGATGAAATCTCCTCGATGTTACAAGCTTTTTGTTTAGGAAGGAGAGACCAAGAAGAGTCAAGTCTTCTCTAGACTTTCACCTTCTGCCGGAACTTTTGTCTGGTTCTTCGTTGATTACAGAGTCATCAGTAGACTATCATTGGTCGATTTATTTGGCCAAACTTGGACCTCTGCATCTACCAGCCTGTGCCCCTGCTATCTTAGCTTCATCATCCTGGTCTAGTGGCTCAATCTCCTGTTACTTCTTGTTCATCAGCTTCCCTGCATCAGGAGAAGCCTGACTTGAATGAGACTAGACTCGCCTCTTTCTATAACGATGCAAGCCATTTCTTGATATGCACACCTTTCTATATATAACATATACAAATACCACTGGTTTCGTTTCTCTGGAGAACCCAACCTACCACAAGGCCTTGTTCTGTCACTGCATTTCTAGTTTACCGGGCATGATGTCCTTCTTCAGGAACTGTCCCCTCCTGATGATATAGCCACAGTATGTGGGATAAAGTCTTAAAACCCTCACTTCTAAGAAGCATTCTGATGGTATTTCTTTTGATCCATATGTTTGTTCTTCTGGTCATCCATAGAATATTCAAGATTATTTTCAATACCACACATAATCAATTCTTCTAAGGTCTGCCTCTTAATTTCTCAACGTTCCCATGCATTTGAGACCATTGAAAACGCCGTGGATAGGGTTTAGCATACCTTAGTTGTCAAAGTGATATCTTTGCATTTTTAACGTTTTAAAAAGACCTGTTGCAGCAGAACTTCCTGTTGAAATATGTTGATATCCCGACTTCTGCTTCCATGACGGTTGATTGTAGATCCAAGTAAAATTAAATCCCTGATAACGTCAATCTTTCCTCCACTTACTGTGAAGTTGCTTATTGGTCCAGTGGTGAGGATTTTTGTTGTCTTTATATGTAATCCACATGGAAGTATTTACTGTATTAAACATTTATATTGCATTTACATTATTGTAATTGATATATAAAGTCTAACACCATGCAAAAAACTGTTGAGTGTGCTATTTAGGAACATAGAACCTCACATGTAATAGAAACCAAAAAAACATTATTGAAAATAATTAAACACTAAGACTGTGATAGTAACTATCTTTTGGGAGGGTAAATAGTTGAAGTTGGGGAAATATACATGAAAAAATACTCTCTATATAATTATTTATTTTTTTAAACAACAAAATCTAAAGTGTTATTGCAAAATGTGTTTTAATAATGTCTTTTTAGTTGTTCTTTAAAAAAAACTTTTGTGATGCATGAAAGAGCGCATAGTGTAGAAAGAACTTTATGTGAGTTAAACATTCAGGAAATTCAATAAAGTAAACCTCCAAACGAATGCCTGCAAGAAAGATGGAGGAAGCAAAATGGCAAAAGTAGAAAGGATGGAACGATGCCTTCACATAGCTCCTGCCTTTAATATGACCAGATATTCTATGAAAACCTTTCTCTTGAGCAGACTTTACTCCCAAAATAACTCAGTTTTCTGACTTTTTCTCTTTAAAAATGTGACATACATATGAACTAGAATTTCAAACAAAGTTGTGTTGAACGGTGGAGATGTGCATGCTGATAGATGTCTTAGAAAGGGGTTGTCTGGTCGCAAACCTTTGATTTCATTACTAATTTAAGATTACTTTGGCTGAGCATATGAGAGGGAAGAAAGAACCACAGGTGGCTCTGACCACCTGCCAGACTTTTGAAAGATGAAAATGTGGGCTGGAATATGTCGCTATCCACAGCCGCTTGGGATGGCGGGTTCAGCTGCAGGCACCTGATCCCTCGTTCCCTGCTGAAGATTTTTCCCTAGCTATTTAAAAATGTGTTGAAACGCCACTTTAAAAAATCACTGCAACTTTAGATTAAGTTGGCAAAAGACAGAGGAACAGTCAGTAGCCCAACAAATGGGAATAATTTAGGCCACAGATCATAAGCTCCCAGCGGGCAAGAACTAAATCTTCATCTGTTCTCCAAAATGTCCCACACAGTCAGTACACATGATTTGATGATGATCAGCATTGCTCAAATGATGCCGTTAGTTCCTATAAGGATGCGGTTGCTCGTGATAAAAAGATTAAGTAAAACTTATTTTTGTTATGCCCCTGATCCTATCTAGGATGTTAACAGATATGTCTAGTATTCTAGTCTCCTTACAGTGAACACTATATGACTATTGATTATTAAGCATTCATTATCCAAAATGAATTGGAGATCATAGCTTTGGGAGAGGTTGCCTAAAGAAAGCAGTGTAAAATGATGTTGTGTATATGTCAAACCACGGGAAACACTGGACCGCAGGACTAGACAGGGCATTAAGACGAAGGCATGATCTGGTACAGGAGAACGTGAGCATGTTTAAGACAGTCAGTAAGGGCTTTTTGGGGGACAACTTTGCTAGATATTTGCAAACAATGTTTCAAAAGGATCAAGTGAAAATTCTATAATACAAAAATGCACAATGAGCAAAATAAACAATTCAATAGATAAATTTACCAGGTGAGGAATTTGTGACTGAAAATCAGTTAATAAAAAGCATTCAGACTGAACCATGAAGTGTATAAATCAAACAATTTTTGAAAAGAGAAAATAGGGAGGAATTATTTGGAAAATTTTTTTAAAACTTTCCAAACTGAAAGCCACAGAATCAGAAGCCCTATAAAATCTCTTCAGAGTAAATGTTTATTGTCTTTCTAGATATCCAGTGATTTTTAAATACATAAAGCATATTTTCTCTTCTTTCTGTAGGATTCTTGGTGAGAAATTTAATGCGAAATACCTAATAACTATTATAAAAGGGTGAAATTCCTATTTGAAATGCACTGAGTTATTAATTGTATCCTTTTTACTGACTTAATTTCATCTTAATGGGGAAAAAAACCCTTTTATTTGTGTATATAAAGTGAGAAAATTTTACCGAGAAAGAAATATTGCAGCCCCTGTACCTATCATCTCTCAAGCTTTCTATATTCCTATACTTTCCATGAGTGTAAAAACATTTTAATCAAACTTTTGGAAAGATTGAAAAATTATACAAAATGAGTTCCATTAAACCAACTTAATTAATTACGCAACTTGGTTTGACATTAAAATAAAAGTTTTTTTTTATGAAATTATTTTATTTGGTAGCTTTTTTTTCAATTGAAGGTTTGATTTTTAACTTTGTCCATATCGCCTTTTATTAATGATAGCTTGTGCTGTTTGGTGTAGCCATACTTTTTTAAAGTATTGGTTCCATGTTTAAGTTAAACTGCAAGGCTTTGGGGTGATTTTATTTTATGGTTTAGAATTTTAGCCAATGGCACATTTTCCTATGTGTAGGCTTTCTCTTTCCACAATTCTTTTTGTTTACTAGAATGACTGCCTATGTGTAATAAAGAGAAGGTAACCTGGCACTGCGAATACGAATGTCAAAACATGGTTTTGAAGTCCGTGCCACCCTTCATTTACACAGGGGCGTTGCCAGCTTGTTATTTGATGCTTTGAAGCCTCTTTCTTCTTGAGCGTTGCATCTTGCTTCAGTTTTTTTTTTTTTAAATTAAAATTGTTGCATTTGGGGATTGTGATAACTTGTTTGCTCTCTGTGAAATTTCAGATCACATTATGAGAGAGATGAAAATTAGGATTATATTCAAAATGTGAAAAACAATGGGGACATCAAGAAATAACTTGTGATTATTTCACGTAGCTAAATTGTTCAAATGATTAGTTTATAGGGTTTGCCAAACCCTATTATAATAAGTCTTGGCATCCTTAATAAAGACTTTTCCTTACCATGGCCCATGTTTTTTATTGTAAGGGAAAATAACTATAGAGTATTATATAGGCTTATTATGGTTGAATGATGAGGGTAAAAAGACAATTGAGAGTTTAGAGCATATATATGACACACCTATTTGTTGTGGCATAAAGGAAATTTTCCATGGTAAATTTTGAAATAGTCTGTAAATATTTGACCACAGAGAAACTCTCTATCTGGCAAGAACCTTGACCACTTAAGGAGTGCTGGTGGTGTAGTGGTTGCCACTGAGCTGTTGCTGTTAATGGCAAGGTCAGCAGTTCGGAAGCAGCTGCTCTGAGATGAGGCTTTTACACCCATAGAAAGTTACGGTCACAAGTCACAGGGGCAGCTCTTCTCTGTCTCTTGGGTCTCTATTTGTGTCGACTCAATGGCAGTGATTTTAGTTTGGGGTTTGAAGATTATAAAACAAAAACACAAGCAAAATAAACACAGAAGATGACAGCTGTTGGTGAAGGTGTGGAAAACTTGGAACCTTTGCTAATGCTGGTGGGTATGCAAAATGGTACAGCCATTGTGGATAGCAGTGCAGCAATTCCTATAAAAAACGAAAAATGGAACTTCTGGGATGACCCCAAAGACTTGAACACAAAGACCCCTACTGAGGCTTTTGTACTGATATTCATTACAGCTCTGTTCACAATAATAAGAGAGAACAAATGAAATAGCCATCAATGTATCAAGGATAAACAAAATGTGCAGCATTCATACAATGGAATACCACAGCCAGTAGAAGAAATGAAGTCCTGAAGCATGCTACAGTATCAACGAAGCTGACAGACATGCATAGAAAAATAAGTCAATCACAAAAGGATAAATAGGGTATGATCTTTTTAATATAAAAAGACAAATGTGTTAAGAACAAAGTTTAGAAAATCAGGGACAAAAGGGAAGAATGGAAGTTTACAGTGATGGGAATACAACATTGATCCAGGGCAAGGTGGCACTCGTGATTACTATAGTTATTGTGAAAAGTTGATAAATATAATACCAAATAAATAAGTAGCTGCTGTTACTGCCTATCGGTAGTGAAAAAAAACCATGAGCTTTGGTTTGGAAGTTAAGGGTCATGGGTTCATGGGACATCCCAGTTAATTGGTCCAAGAATGTGTTTGGTGCGTCTACTTTTACCTCCTCATTCTAGGCATCCAAAGCACAACAATGGATCCTTATTTGTACAGAACATAAGAGGCAGGACAGTCAGTAATCGGAAGGAAACATGAACCGTGATTTCTGTGCACAGTTCTATGAACACCTGCTTCCTTTGCTGTTCAGATTGCTGTCTGGAGACCGTTACTGAACCGTGTGATCAGGGAATCCCGAAAAAGACCTTGACAAAACGGAATATATGCAGAACAGAATTTCAAATTCGTAAAGACTCCGAAGTTCATGAAGATCGATGACCCCTGACACTATGGCCCTGAACAATTGCACTTCAAACCAAAAAGCCCCTACAGTTTGGAAGATAAGGAAAAGTTTAGCTCAACTCAAGACTGTTATATTCTTGAATGTTATATTCTCTTAAGAACTCTCTATATGGGATCAAATGGAAAAAGCCATTCAAAAGATTAGATAGGAATTTGAAAGGGCACTGATTTGATGGTGATGGAGAAGAACAGTTTAGGAAAGGAAGGTCAGATTGTTTATACAATTTGAAGAATATAAGCAATGCCACTAAATGATACACATAGACACTGTTAAATGGGTGTATGTAAATAAAAGTAAATAATAAAAATACTTGATTATATATGAATAGTCCATAACACACAGGCTAGAAAAAAATTTCTTTTGAAAATAAAATGTTAAGTATATATTTAAAACATAGAACCAGTCTTATGAAAGAAAGAAAAAAAATAGATAAAAATAACACAAAGGAATGGACATATGTCTTAGGTAGATAAGAAACAATGCCCTGATGTGGACCCTACAAACATATGTGTCAGTTAGATAAGGAAATAATCCTGATGTGAGGACACTCTTGCAAAGCATTCATCAAGTGAGTTCCTAGTCACAGTAACCTTCTGCAGAACAGAGTGAAACCCTGCCTGGTGCTGTACCATCCTCACACCTGTTGTAAGGATGAATTGAGCCCATTGTTACAGCCAAGAAAACGGCTCATTTCTGGTAACCATAATAATATCAAACACCTGGACAGTAATTGCACGGCCCTTCCAGGTGTATTGTACCTAGTGAAGGAAGGAGTGCAGGTAAGGGCTCACATTGGTGGCTTAAGGCTGTGACCTTCGCTCCTTGTATCACCGTATCAACTCCTTAGCAGTTAAGAATTGCAGGAGGAGGGGAACCTTACCAATGATCTCATCAGGCCAAGCACCACAAATGCTGGGACTCTTGCTTCAGCTTTGTGGGTTCTAAATTTGAACTGTTACTACATGACAGCCCTGTCTCTCCCTTCCTTCCATTTAACTAACTCACAGGGCCAAACAGCTCTGAGAATTAGTTTATTGATTTGTTATCCTGTTGGACAAATAAATCTGACATTGTGAAAAGACACAATTTTATGTCAGTCATATTTTATGTGGCTTGCTCAAAACAAATCTCAAATTAGAAGTTCATGAGGAGTTATTTTTTATCTTCTTGAGCAAGTTGATATAGGGCCAGGGGCACTCAAGGTCTCCCATACTATGTTTTTTGGAAGGTAATAGAATTGTCCTAAGGAATTTACTTTCTCAGAAAGTCTTTCTTTAGAAGATCCTTCCATTTTCTCTATTATCTACAGGTGTCATGGCAGTATGTTTATAGCTATATAGACATATCATATTATGTTTATAGTTATGATCTCATTTAACCATATCGTTTTAATACTATCTAGGAATCTCTTCTCTTCAATTGTTCCTATGGGCAGACCAAAATCCAAACCAAACTCATTGCCATTGACTCAAGACCGACTCATGGTGGCCCTATAGGATAGGGTAGAATTGGCCCTGTGACTTTTGGAGGCTGTAACTCTTCATGGAAGTAGGAAGACCTGTCTTGGTCCCTCTGAGCGCCTGGCGGTTTAGAATTGCTGACCTTAGGGTTAGCAGCCTAGCAAGGAACCACCAGGACCCCCTTCCTGTAAGCAGAGAATGGTTTTACTCACCTTCTATGCCATCATCTAACTTAGAGACTGATAGAGTCAGTAGTAAGATGGGTAAAATGAATGTGTGTGTGTGGCTGCATCTGTGAATCTGATCTTTCTAAAGAAGAATATTAGAAATGGTTCATGAAAGATATCCTGTTTGAAATAATTGGAACTCTTCGGAGACACGTGTGCATTCATTCTGCAAATGTTCATTAAAAACTTTTAAGCACCATGTGCAATGTTAGAAGCCGGTCCCACAGAGCTGATTTATATCACTGGAGGTCTTTGGTGTTGACTTTAATTTTCACTTCATTCCTGGTTCTTTCTCATAGTGGTGCTGCACTATGCCTCCACTTTGCGCGGAGGGTTCCTGTACTCTGCCCGCCTTCTGTTTCAATGCTGCCATCCTGTTAGAACTCATGATAAACTGGTAAACCTGTGTTCTTTCCCTTTGGCCGTGAAGATGAACTGATCTCACCCTGGAGGACGGGATTCAGCTAACAAGACCTGTAGCTGGAACACCGACCCTCAATGTTTAGGTGAGGCGTCCTGAACTTTGCGTCCCTTTTATTCAAATCTTGCCATCCTGCTAGGATCCATGGTGACCTAGCTAACTGTTGCTGTTTCCTTTAAGACATTAAGATTACCTAGCTCCATCCGAAAGGTGGGATTCAGCTGATGATATGCGCAGACGGCAGAGAAATCACAGACGCAGAAAGAGCAAGCTGAGAAGTAGGCTGCCTAGCTCACAGGCCAGGATGCTCCAGGAGACCCCTTCACCCACCCCCTCACTGTAGGCCTTGGGAAGCAGATTTTGATAGACCTGGTGGAGACTACATTCCTGTGTACTTAAACAAAACTCAGAAGTCACTGTCATAGAGTCACTTCTGATTCATAAGAATCCCAAACTAGTACTCGGTAAAGATTTTTGGTCTCCCTTCTACCTCTGTCTCATAAATTGGTTGACTCGTTACCAGAGTTTTGTGAGCAGCAAGATAATGGGCAGAAGATAAGGACGTGCTCCATGTGGGCATATAAATTTAGGGTCGGAGAGTGGTTATTATTGTTTTTATATAGAATTGTTCCTGGGTAAGTGAAAGCACGATACATGGTAAAGAAATCGTATAGGTCCCGGCCATGACTTAGACCTTTCAGGATACTAGAGATGATTTTCATGATACATGGTAAAGAAATCATATAGATCCCGGCCGTGACAGTAGACCTTTGAGGATAATAGAGATGATTTGCTCTGATGTCTATTACGCATGGGAGAATATAATAGAATGGTCCTGAATACAAAGGCTGCAACATAAGTTGGCGTATCCAAATGTTCAAGGAAAATTCCATGGAATGCCTTTTATTTGCTGTTTGTGAAATAGGACATCCAATGAGAAGAAAATGAAGAAATCCCAGCTGAGGCTGGTGACCACGTTTACAATGGTCCAACTGGTTTGTCCATTTTGGTTAATTTCTTTAGTTGTTCCAAGCAGCCTGAACTTGTAAGTATAATAAAGTAGTTCAAGTGGTTAGCTGGGTTCATACCAGAGGGTGTATTTCCAGTGGATACAATAAAAGAACAATGGGGTGAAGGGATATTTCAAATGCCAGGCCACATAGCCCTGCTTCAAAGGGAAGAAGATTAGAGGAAAGACATGGAGGGAAATGGAATTGGTAGCCACAGGAAGATTGAACATGGCTGTGTGGTTGTTAGTGTGGATGGAAGAATAAGTACTATGATCAGAGTTTAGAATATTAACAAAGGTATACCTGGACTATTATGATTCAATGTGTGCTTACGGAGTGCACGAATAAAGCCATGAGAGAGAGGAGGTCAATGGGATGAAGACATCAAGGGACTGAGTAGCCAAACTGTTAATGAGTCCACCAACACGAAAATTCTGGTCACTCAAATCTATAGCTGGACTTTAGGTGGGAGAATGCCTGTGAAGAAATAAAAAAGCCCAAACCCTTCCATGAATGAAGAGAAGAGCCGGCGTGGAGTCTTGGCGAAGTGGGCTTAAGCTGAGAGTCACATTACCAGAGAAGCATGCTGTCTCTACGAGGCTAGAGAATTATGTCCATAATTGGCAGTGAGACAGGAAATATACTCTTGCTCCATCTACATTTTCTTCTTTAAGTATATGGATGACCCAAAAAAGTTAGTAGCTTCTTGATTATCATTTAGAGAGAATTAACGAATAACACAAAGTATTTCATAATCCATTAGGGACTCTGATGAGAGAGGAGGCAACTTGGAGTATGTATATTTCTGGTGAGAAATTGTGCATCATGTCCGTGAGAATTCATAGAGCTGCACACTTATTTTCTGTACTACTTCTGTTATATTTAGGGAGGCTAAAAGAAGGATAAAAAAAGAGAGGTTAAGAAAGAAAAGGTGGGAAACATTATCCATGTGTTAGAATAACTAGCTCTATTCTCATCTGCATCATAATTTTCCTTTTCCATCTGTTATGAATAATAATACTTGCCATCCACCTACTTTGCAGGTTGTTTTGAAAGTGTTTTAGAAATAATGACTTTGATCTTCTTTGATAAAGAGGTTGTGTTTGCACAAAACACCACATTAGCTCAATCATGGTAAAATTGGCTTTTGCTATCAAGGTCAGGATTGTTAAAGGTAGAATAGTTTGCATGGGATAAATCATGCAATTAGTACTTCTTGACATGACTGGAAAAAAACCCAGTTTATGCCTACAGAAAAGGCTAGGCAGACCTTGGTAATGCCCCTAAATCTATGAGTCTCGGGGTGCTGCTCAATGTTTGTAAGATGAGCAGAGAGCTGGACCTCTGTAGAGCTGCCTGTAAGTTGCTTTCCTGTGAAAACTTATATCAAGGCTGCACTTTTATTGTTTGAAGAGGGTGTAGAGAAAAGTACCAAGCCCTTAAAACAACTGCTCTATTATTCCTTCTCCAGGGCCTTTCTCCTGGAACACAGTTCATAATGATTTCAGGGGAAAGTTTGAAGCTTACCAATATTTTCCCCAGCTACTCAGATTTCATGATATGCCTTCATAAAGTCAACAATTATTAAACCCGCCAGAGTCACCGAGCTGATTCTGATGAATAGTGAAGTTAGATAGGATTTCTGATGCTGTGAAAATCTTTACAGGAGCAGAGAGCCGTATCTTTCCCTAAAGGAGTACTTGGTGGGTTTGAACAACTGACTGACATTGTGGTTAGCTGTCTCCTTTTGTTTTATTATCCTGACCCATCATGGGTTAGGATGGTCTTGATGACAATGAATAAGAACTGATTCTGTTGGCACTGAGACACTTTAGTGAAGGATCCTATGCTATATAAAATACTTCGCTTTTATTTTCAAGGCTCATGCAATGTAGTCCAGAAAACGAATGATGTATATGTCTTGGCAAGCTCCTCCCATCTAGATTTTAATTCTCTTTGGGTCAAGGATATATCATAAGACTCTTTGAATTTCCAGAGTCTAGAACTTTGCCTCGTAGGATATTTCAATAAAGGTTCAGCCAGAGAAGCAGAGTCATAGAGATCTGTTTCAGGGGGATTTGAGTAGACTTTGTAACGTTGTCTCTCTGTAGCAAATAGTGGAGTTTGAAGCCCACATAATAGGCATTAGCAAGGGAATATCAAGAGCAAGCTGAGATTCATGAGCATGAGATCCCACAAGGAGAAGCCCAAACTTGGGGTCCCCTCCTATGTCCTGTGACCTTACTAAAGAGGGCCATTTTCCAGGACCTTTGCAAAAAGATAATGGCACACAGGCCCAGGTACCAGAAAACTTGAAGAAACTTCAAAAAAGGTAGAATCATTTCAATTCCAGTTACAGATTGCAGTGAAAGAGGTAAATCGATTGAAAATAATGTGTCAGCTGCAAAAAAAATTGTTCCCCTCCCACCTCCACCCTTCAGATAGCACCAGAATTCCTGAGGATTATCCTAGTCAGGAATACACGAGAAAGAAAAGTCTGGGAGTTGAGCTTCACCAGATAGACCCAATCATTTAGCTGCACCAGATAGACCCAAAGCCGTCTGATGAGTGATCAAACTATGCTCATTGATTATTATTTATAGTTTCAAATTCTGAACAGCCTTGAAGTAAATGTTATAGACTGAAAAGTGTTGGAGGAAAATAGTTGTGTGTAGTGTTAGAGGAAAAAAAGAAGTGGTAGAAAAATGTGATGGGAATACTCAGATTTTTTGGGATAGGACACTTTGAGGCAGGTCTTCAAGAGTAAGTGGGAATTAAAATGGAATAAAGGCTCAGAAGCTAGCAGCAAGGATTCAATAAAGCAGGAAGTTATTAATTGTTCATTTATTCATTCAACTTATGTTTAATGCATGCCAGCTGCTATAGGTGTTGCTGCTGTTCTGATTCACAACCACCTTATTTAAAAAAAAAAGGCAATGTTGCCTGACCCTGGGACATCGTCACAATTATTTTCATGTTTGAGCTCATTGTTGCAGGTTTGGAAGTCAATAGGTCTCCTTGAGGGCCCTCCTCTGATTTTGTTGACCCACTACTTTACCAAGTATCATGTCCTTTTCCGGAACCTGGTCTTTCCTGATAGCCTGTCAAAAGTCTTGCCAATCTAGTTTCTGGTTGTATTTCTTCCAAGAGAGATGATTTTGTTCCTCCATGGTACTTTCAATATTCTTTGTCACCACCATAATTTAACTGCATCAATTTTCAGTCTCTTTTATTTATTGTCCATCTTTTACAAGCATATGAGGCAATTTATGACACCACAACTCGACTCAGGCTTGGGTCATGGCTTCAGTTATTCCTCCAAATGGTATCTTTGCTTTCTTAAAGCCTTCAAATCATTCTTGTCCAGCAGATTTGTCCAGTGCAATACAATATTTCATTTTTAACTGCTGCTTCCGTAAATGTTGATTGTGGATCCAAATAAAATGAAATCCTTGATGATTTCAATCTTTGCTTCACTTATCACGATGTTGTCTATTGGTCCCCCTGTGACGATTTTGGCTTTCTTTACATGGAGTTATAATCTGTACTGAAGGCTGCAGAGTTTTATCTTAATCAGTAAGTGCTTTAAGCCTGCTTTGTTTTCAGCAAGCAATATTGTGTTATCTACATATTGCAGGTTGTTAATGAGACTTCTTCAAATCCTAATGCTACATTCTTCTTCTTCATACAGTCTGTTTTATTTGTTCAGCAACTTGCAGCTTGAATAAGCATGGTAAAAGAATCAAACTTTGACACACACCTTTCCTAATTTTAAACCATGAAGTTTCCCCTCATTCCAGGTGAGTGACTGCTTCTTGATTTATGTACAGGTTCTGCATGAGCACAACAAAGTGTTCTGGAATTCCCATTTCTTACAATGTCCCTCATAGTTCGTTGTGATCTACAGGAGTTGAATGCATTTGCATAGTCAATAAAATACAGGTAAGTATCTTTCTTATATTCTCTACTTTTAGTCAAGAGTCATTTGATATCAGCAATGCTGCCCTCCTTCTACATCATCTTTTGAGTGAGGCTTGAATTCCCTATCAATATGTTGCTGTAATTTTTAAAAAAGTATCTTTAGCCAAATTTTACTCGCGTGTGATAATATTCTTGATATTTTCTGAAATTGTTTGTGTTCTGTTGGCTCACCTTTCTTTGAAATGAGCCCAAACGTAGATCTCTTCCAGTAGTGACAACTATAAGAAAAATACAAATAAATGATTTGAGATTAAGACCACACCTGTCTAAAGTATTGATTCAAGATGGAACCCACATATCTATTCTAACATGCACACAGTTCTTACTCCTATTTCCTTGAGCCAATTAGAACTCATGTCCTTATACATTAATTACTTTTCTATCAGTCACCATAAGAAGCCCAGATTCGGAGTTCATGCCTAGTTTTGGGCATTCTAGTTCCCACATGACCCTACCTTTTATTCTGTTCATTTATGCCACTCCTCTCTTCTTTCCTAGCTCAGCTTAATTCCATCATCCTTAGCTATTGATCATTTAAGGAATAATATAATGATTAATTATTATAGCAATTTAAAAGTATACCTTTAACCCTTTTGCCCTCATCATTTTTTTCTTTCTCACTGGAAAACATCATAGTCCTGAAAGAAAGCCCATTCTGAGAATTTTTTGGCCCTGTATCCATGCAATTCAATGTGGCTGGAGAAAAGCCTTCAATGGTCTTTGCTCTCAATCATTCACCCAATTAGTCCTATTCCATTAACTCTCTTACTACCAGATATACCCGTTGAGTTAGTCTGGGTAGACTAGAGAACACAAATCCACAGAAACTCATATATGTATAAGAGAGAGTTTTATATAAAGGGTAAGTGTACATTAAGAAAGCTTCCCAACCCAGTGCTGCCCAAGCACATAAGTCCGACATTAGCCATATGTCCAACACCGATCTACAAAGTCCTCCTCAAACTCACAAAACACACGCAATGACACCAACTGCAGGAGGAAAGCCAAATCAGTGAGCATGTAAGCATCTCAGCGCTGGCAGTGTTCTCCACATGGCTGCTCCAGCACCCAGGGCTGCATCAGGGTAGGTCCATCCTCAGGGATGTCTCGTAGGAAGTGAGCCTTGCTGGCTGATGGAGAGAACTATCTAAGACAACCACAACTGGTCTGACCATCAGAGAACAAAAAACAAGAAAGGTGAGGCTTGCCAAGTCATTTATCTCCCTGCTCTTCAATTAAACTGCTCTTCAATTAACCCCACATGTGTTCAAAGGCCAGGTTGGCACAATAAACCTAACTATCACACCCATTTTATTCTTTGTTTTGTTTTTTTCCAAATCTTCAACTCTTCCTCCCTGTACCTGACTCTCCGCTGATGATTTTGCTTTCCACATTGTTGGGAACATTGAAGAAATCAGAAATTGACTGTTAACGACTTCCATAACACATCTACCCACTAATAGCATATGGTCCTTTATCTGCTCTCTCATCCAGATGAACCTTCACAGCTCTATTTAAGTCAACACTACTAAAGCAATTCTTCCCTCTTGATCTTATTTTATTAATTTCCAAGAATATACTTGTAGAAACATGCAGTTCTATTACATTTAACAACAACCTCACAGACAAGAGGGAAATGAAACACTCTCTAATTCCACTTCTCCATCCAGCTTTGGTCCATTTCTCTATTATCTTCCCACTCTAATTGACCACTGACTCTACAACTCCACAAAAGCTGATTTTTGAGTCACTAATGGCTTCCATGATGCTCCATCTCCTGATCAATTATTCATCCTTGCCTTGCTTTTTCCATCAACCATATTTGACACAGATGATCACTCTCTCTTTATTTTAACTTTCCTCAGTTGACTTCAAAGATCTCTCTCTTGGTTTATGTCTTACTACATTGATACATCCGTCTTAGTCTTCTTTGTCAGTTCCTCTCCCTACTTCTTATTTTTGGATGCTCTTGGACTCAGTAATTTGCCCTTCCTCTACTTTTTCTACAGCACCTCCTTGGTGGTATCATCCAATCTGAAAGCTTAAAATACCATTTGTGTGCTAATAATATATAAGTCTATATTTCCAGGCCAGACCTCTTTCTAAGTTTTTTTTCATCCAATTGCCTTCCCCCAGCATAACTTGGATGTGTGATTGGGATTTCAGTCTCAGCAAGTGTACATGTGAACTCTTGATGTATTAAGGCCAAACATCTCTAAATGCTTTCAGGACTTTCATCTCATGAGAACAGTTCAGTTATAGTCAACAGTTACATTTCAAGTTTAACATTTTGATAACCTGGGACAATAACCAGAATGGGAAAAATGACAAGTTGAAGGTTGGAAGTGGGAGACTCAGAGGAGTTGTAGGAGCCCTTGCAGGAGCCTGAGGTGGGAGACTGCACTACTGTCAGGATTGTCGAGAGCGACACATATTCAAAGCGCTGTGACCTGCTGCCATTTTTGAGAGAGATACAGTTGTTTTTTACTCTGTTGATCAAGTGATTTGAGAGCTATGTAGTTGCATTCTGACCATGTTTTCTAAGAGGGAGGTTAATTTCCATCAATGTGTTAGTCTGTAATCTTTCCCCCTTTGGTGTGATTCATCTACATTTTAAAAATTAGGATCTGACCAAGTTTTGCTTTGTCAGCCATGACTGAACTGTGAAGAACCCGTTTGAAGCCCTGTCTATTTCCTGGCTCAGTTGTTGACACTCTCTTGATAGAATCCTTGAATATTTCTTTGAATCATAACCCACATTTACTTAGTCAGCAAATCCATCTGGTTTTACCCTCAAAAGATACTCAGAATCTAAAACTACTTCAACTGCTATCAGAAAGATCAAAGCCATCTTTTTGTGTGTTTTGTTTTGGCCTGTATTATTGCAACAATCTCCTACCTTTATTTTACTGTGAATTTACAGTGATTCTGATAAAACTTACAACAGAACACATTGTTTCCTTACTTGAAACAATCCAGTAACTTCCTATATCAACTTTTGTCAAAGTCAATGCTATCTCTATTGGCCTGAAGTGATTTTCATCATTACCTTTCTGATCTTGACCCATATGATCTCACTCCAGCATTAGGGCTTTCATATTAGCTGTTTCTTGAGTTGGAAATGTTCTTGTGCCTAAAAGTTACTCTTTCTGACCTTTTAATTTTTGCTAAAATGAATGTTTGCTCAAATGGAACCTTTCCTACGATGTTTATTTTAAGCATTACATTTAAATTTTCAACTCATTCTCCAACTTTACCCCATTGTACTTTTCACTATTATTGTATTTTTTTCATATTACTTAACAGCTTCTACCATATTTCATAATTTACTTATGTATATATTTAATTTACTTATTTTTTATTCATTGATCATCTCCCCCAATTGGAAAGCAAGTTACATAAGATAAGAGCTTTTCTCTTTTGTTCACTGCATCTGGAATATTACCAAGGCTGAGAAAATATTTGTTCAATAAGTGAATAGACAAATTAATGCATTTATATCTGTGTTTAGTTAGACAACTTCCTTGATATTTTAACCAGTTTTAATTGGTTTAATTTTGACTCATGTTGACCTGTGTGTCAGAGCAGAATTCTGCTCCATAGCGCTGAGGTTTTAGAATTAGATTTCCAGGTCTTTTTTTCTGAGGTGCCTCTGGGTAGACTAGACTCTCCAACCTTTCAATTAATAGCTAATCACTTTAACCTGTTGTGCTACTCAGGAAGTCAATGATGCAAATATGTCTATTGTATAAATAGAGGATAAGAAGTTAAATGAATTTATGTATTCACAAATATTATTTCAAGGCTATCAATTGTATATTAGCCTGAAAGAACTAAATAAAAAAGAATCAAACCTCAAGTTGAAACATTGGTATGGGCAAAATATTGAATGATACAGGAAGCATCAAAAGAAGATGGAGAGAATACAGGGTGACATTGTATCAAAAAGAGCTAGTTGATATTCAATCATTTAAAGAATTATCATATGAGCAAGAACAAATGATGCTGAAGGAAAAAGTTCAATCTGCATGCCAAGTATTAGTCAAAAGCAAAGTTCCAGGAAATGATGGAATAGTCTATATAATTAAAATCTTCCAACAATCAGATGAAGCACTGGAAGCCCTCATTCATCTATGCCAGGAAATTTGGAAGACAGCTACTTGGTCAACTGACTGGAAAAGAGGTATATTTGTAACCTATTCCAAAGAAAGATGACTCAACAGAATGCAAAGAAACAGAGAAGCTGAATTACATGAAGAAGAATGTGGTGTCATGATTGGAGGAAGGTTTATTAAGAACCTGTGGTATGCAGATGATACACCATTGCTTGCGGAAAGTGAGGAGGACTTGAAGCATCCGTGAAGATCACAGATGGAGGCTTTCAGTATGGATTTCAACTCTATGTAAAGAAAACAAAAGTCCTCACAATGGCACAGAGACATGGCATCCTTATTTATACCTATTCTGAAGAAAGGCGATCCAATAGAATGCTCCGTTTTAAAACAGTCATCCGGGGTTCAAGTCAAACCCTCATCTTTGTATTTTCAACAAGTGAAGTTTTAGTTCAAACCAGTTAAACAAGACATTTTATTTTACGTGTATGCCCAACATATTAAATTCAAATAAAAATTAAAAAGAAAGCAAGTTTTGACAGCTAATGGAAATTACGTCTCTGGAATGTGTTTCTATTTCTATAATTGTTAAAATTCTGACTTTTCAATTTTACATCCTTAAGGTCTTTTGTATTTAATTGTAACTAGAGCATCCTTGAAATGTGAAAACACTCAATCTACTCTCCACAATAGTGTTATCTGTTATTTCTAAAACTAAACAAAGAAAACATGAAGTCTCAGTTTTTAAAAAAATCAAAAAATAAAAGAAATAAGTTGAGTTATGTTTAGGGAAGCCATAAATAATTCACTAGGTTTAGTCTTTTTAAAAGTGGTTCTGCCTTTATGGAAATTAAATAACTACCAAATGTCAAATTGATTTCTACATAGTTTACTGTACACTTATTTTTAGTAATTTTTTCATCTTCTGAAAAGCTTATGCCAGAAAAGTGGAAAACATTTCTGCCAATAAATCACTTAGAAATAAAGTTTGTTTGGATAATTTCTGCAGTTTGTGTTTTTCAGAGAAACAATTTTCCACTAAATTTAGAATCTTGCAACTGTTTAAAAAAAACTTCTGTTATTTGTTTTATCAAGTCATCATGCTTATGGAAAATACCCTTTATCATTTTGACTAAATTTTTAGCATTACAAAAGAACAGCATTGGCAACATACAAATACTGCTCATCAAATGCTTAAATCAAATGTGTTTTGCTAAACTTTAATCTAAATTATTTTCTTGAGTAATGTGCAGGTTGGCAAATTAAATAGGTTTGCAAAGCTAGGAAATTGGCTGATTCAAGCATAACAATAGATATTCAGAAACATCTGAGAAATCACAATTCTGAAGAGTAACATACAATAAAGTAATTAAAGTAGAGCACATTATTGGCATCCCAACAGGCAATGTTACGACTATTGTTAAGTGCCCTCAAACCCGTTCTGACTCCTTTTAGCCTTACATCAGCAGAAAGAAACAATGCTGAGTCTTGTGACACCCTAACGATCATTTATGTGTTTGAGCCTCTAGTTGTAGCCAATGTATCAATTCATCTTATTGAAGGTCTTCCTTTTTGGTAGACCTTCAACCTTACCAAGCATAACGTCTTTCTCCTTTCCTAAAAACAAGTCCAAAATAATAGGAGGTGCAATCTTGACATCTTCACTTCTAAGGAGAGTTCTACCTGTCTTTCCTTCTAGACGAATGTGCTTGTTCTTTTATCACCGTGGTACATTCAATATTCTTGGTCAGCAACATAATACAAACACATTTGTTCTTCTTTAGTCTCTCATATTTGCTGCTCAGCTGCTGGCATGCATATGTGGCAATTGAAAATACTTTGCCTTGGGGTCTTCTGTTTGTTTGTTTTTTTATCATATGATTTCTTGACAGCAGCTTTCATGGCTGTTGACTATGGGTTTGAAGCAAAATGAAATCATTGACAATTTCAGTCTTTTTTCCGTTTGTCAGGATGTTCCTGTAGGTCCAGTTGTGAGGTTTTTTGGTTTCTTTGTGTTGCAGTCTGATACGTACTAAAGTCTGTAGTTTGCTTTTGATCCATGCTTGAAGTCTTCTGCATATTCAGCTATCTGTGTATGCCAGCTGCATATCAAAGATGGCCAATGAGCCTTCCTCTGATCCCGAGGCTGGGTTTGTTCCACTGGATAAAGGGAAGGGTGTATCCTTTTTGGAAGCCCTTGTCCTTTGGAGCTCTTTCTAGATATTACATCTTTAAAGTGTTGAAAGGATGTAATTTTTAATACTTAGTTGCACCTAACAATGTGGCTTTCTACTCTTATAAAAAGCTACAGTCTCAAAAATCCACAGGGCGCTTCTACCCTGACTTAGAGAGTTTCCATGAGTCTCAATGTATTTGATGGCCGTGAGTTCGAGAGGACACCAGAGCCAAGCTGTTTTCAATGATCTCACATAGATGTGAGAGTTGGATGTTAACTAAGGAGGACCAAAGAGGAATCAGTGCATTTGAATGATGGTGCTGGGTATCATGGGCTGCCAAAAAACACACACCATACAAATCTGTCTTGGAAGAAATACAGCCAGAATTGTTTTTAGAACTAAGGATGGCTAGACTTCACTTTAATATTTTTGGTATGTTATCAGGTAAGATCAGCCCTTGGAAAAAGGACCTAATGCTTGGAATAGTAGAGGTACAGAAAACAGAGAAAAACCCACGACAAGACAAATTGACACAGTGGTTGCAAACATGGGCTCTAATGGTTCTGTTGTGCATAGGTTCATTCTAAACTTCACAGCGCCTAACAACAACAGTAGCAGCAGCAATTCACACAGTTTGATTTTTAATATTAATTAAGAAAGTCTTTGAAGACATGGGGGACTAGCTATTTACAGGCTTTACTGTTTGGTGATTATATTCACATTTAATTCACACACACACACACACACACACACACACACACACACACACACTGATTCTTAATCAATATCCTAAAGAGCCCAAAAGTGGGGATGAAAAATAAAAAGGAATAATTTACTACTCTTCTGTTCAAACACAAAATAAGCTAATATGGTAACTGGTAGCCCAAATTCACTTTGTGTTCTCCAATGTGTAAACGTTGGTGTGCAATACATTTTAGATTCATTTGTGTGTGTTAATTTACTGTCAATTTTTAAAAGTGTATTTTCCAATCTATAAAAAAATGACTGGGGGACTTCTGGGAAGATGGTGACAGAGTGGCACATACCAGAGGGACTCCCCAGAATTCCGCCCAGGAGAGTTGCTTAGAGGGAAATTCAACACTGCTGGACCACAGTAGGAGCATCATAAAGATAAATAGGCACAGACCCACGGGGTTTTTGAGGGGCTGGAGACTTTTGGCTTACCACAGTGGAGGCCGGCTGGGGCTTGACCTTGGCCCCGCCACTGT
>NW_022103928.1:47867084-47874298 GCF_000313985.2 Echinops telfairi
CAAGACCCTGAACATGGAAAGAGCCGCAGTGGAAAAACTAGTTAAATCCAAATGGAATCTGTCGTTGAACGTTTAATGTACATGTTAATTTCTTCACTTTGATCATTGTACCATGGCACTAATTTTAAAACTTTTTTTTTCCTAAAATTATGTCAACATAAGTTTTATAGATTTCTCAAGGCAGACCTCTTGAGCGTTTTACATTTTATGACATAAAATTCACAATACTCTAGGGAGGACCTGAATTTGTTCGAGTACTTATGAAAAGTACTTATTAGGAATGTAAATTTTGACGAGTGCTTTTCTCTTTTAATTCTAAGCCAAGAATTCTCATATGCAAAATAAGATGATCGTATTTGCTGGACTGTAATAGAGATTAAAGGAGAAAGATACACATACATAATGTATCTATGGAACATGATGTCAATGACTTCGTTTCCTGTCCTTCCCTATTTCCATATCTGAATGAAAACCCAAATCTTCAATTAATTATCCAAAGTAGATATGCAAAGGCGACATTAAAAATTTTTTTAACAGAATTATGATTACATCTATTTGCCAAATGTATTTTTTCGTTTGTCTTAATAGCTTTGACTAGGGTTTATATCCTCAAAGGTAGGTAAGCAAAATATTCAATTAATACAAATATGTAGAGGTATCCAATTGAATAAGTCAACCTTTTTTATTGGGGAGGTGGTAGATTTATGTATATATATGAACTTCCAAACTTTTGTCTCATTTCTCATTCTAGTTTTATTTATGTAAAATAGAAGGAAGTTTTTTTGTGACCATAGGTGGATTTTTATGACCGCATTTTATTTAAGTGTTCCTGTTCATTAATTCTAAGATTCTGTGTTTGGTGTTAGGTCGAACTGCTCTTGAAAAAATCAAATCATTTCCATTTTCCTTTTGGTTCCTACCAGTAAAACAGTGTATCTCTTTAATTTTCAGTTACTATTTCTTTAAAAGAGTGTTTGCATGACCTATGTAACAAAATAATGAGTTCTGAATAATTCAAGAATGCCTAATGCAGGCTTTGGGTAGTTCCCTTGATTGTATGTTGATTTTGTAAAGTTAAGTATTATAAATTCACCTAAGAACCTGAATATGCAGATGTGCCCTGGCAACTAAGGAAAAGAAAGAAAGCGTGGTGGTGATGGGGTGATATCAGTACCAGGAGTGTGTCCCTAGACGGTGGCAATCCTATTTCTTTAAAAGCAACAGGAGGCCCTAAGTCCGACAGAGGAGTGATGGGAGAGCAAAAGTCCGACACTGGAAGCAGAAGAAAAATGCAGACTATGATGCTAGAAGATGGTGAGCATAAGCACAAGAAGAATGAGAAGAGGGGTAGGTCTCGCGTAGGATGGTTTTGTTCGTTTGTTTTTAATGGCTTCTATTGGCAGAGTCAGGGTAGATGGGCTGGAATGCAGTGACCACCATTAGAACTATCGTGGTTAAACTTCCATAGCCATAGTGTGATTCAGATAAGCTCTGACCTAGGCATTGGAAGGTCCAAGCTTCTCTGGATTTGGCCTGCAGAAAGTCTGTCATGCTAAGCCATGATTGAAGTGACAGACAAATTCCCTTTTGCATTTTCCCCTCCCTGGTGCCCTAAGCACATGCGGCTGTGATCATGATGTGGGGGCGTGCTAAACATGCCCCACAACATAGTCAGACTTAGTCAGACGTCTACAACGTATGTGGGAAAACAGAACGTGTACATGATTCTTACACTAGGGATCAGTAGTAGACCAAAGATCATAAGCCCCTGCCCAAATAGAATGCTACCACCCAGCTTTAGAGAAACCAGTGCTAAAACGCCAGAGAACTGGGGCCACATCTTCCCACTTTACAAAAGACATGGGGAACTGGGATCCTTACAAATGTAAGAACTCTCTGTTAAAATGATTCAGCGATAATTTCAATGTAAAACAGCCAAAGAAAGAAGCAAAAAGTAAGGACTGTACCCAGCCAAACAGCACTCAGCGCTAGGCTCCATTGGATTCATGAGCTGTTACTCTGCTCTCTGAACGGAATCATTTCCCCTGGCTCTCCACCACCACTCACCCTCAGGATGTCCTCACGATCGGGAGAAGGGGTTGATCTACCAAGGTTGCAAGTAGGGGTTTGGGAAACTGGATGAAGACTCTATGGGCCTTTTGATCCTCGTTGGGGCCGGTTCTTGTGTCGCAAAAGGGCAGGTACCTGCAGGCTGAATGCACCAGAGTTGGTAGAAAATGGCCTTAGAGCTGCCTGAGAGACAGTCCTTTCTCAAGAGGTGATGGCTGATCACTATGCTAGGTCAACTCAAGTAAAATGGCTCCAAAGGAAGACAAAACAAAACAGAAATAATATTTTAAAAAGTGCCATAAGCTTAGAATTGTGGCATTTGCCAATTTTGATGGCGTACATTCTTCCTCAAGTCCAGTTTCCAGCTACCCACTCCACATCACTGACCAAAGAATTGGGAGGAGATAGGCACTTGTTGCTCAAGTGAGCCAGTCTGAGCTACACCCAGCACAGCAAGAAACATTTCCTGCTGCTATCCCAAATTCTCCGAGGCTGTCCCTGTGTGCTTGAGCGAGGACAGAGACGCAAACAGCTGCCTGATTTGTACACAGGAATTTGGCAACCAGGGTTAGGGGGGGCGCCACAGCAAATAGACTATGAATACAATTTTACAAAAAGATTCCGGGACATACATCTACAAGAACTAGATGCTTTCCTGCCTTTCCCTCTGTGCCCATTAGAAAGTGGATACCTGAGTAAGTGAGTCAATTTTGAATGATTGTTATGAGAAGGATCCAGATTTTCTAGTGACTGGCACTCACTAATCAAAGGGAAAATCAATTTGAATCAACCATGCTTCTCAAATTTGACGGTCATCATTTTCATAATGCAGTAGCCATTCTGTCTACGACTCAGGGGACTGACATCCTCAGTTTGTTTCAAATCTCACTAATGCAACACAGCTACCATGTTAACATCAGTAATCAAACAACTTAACACCAATGAACTATTATGGATTCCTTCATTGTATGACTTCAAAGCGAACAGATCTAATGCCAATTTTAACTTTGGATGTTTGAGCGAAGTGCAACAAAAAGACGACAAAAAGAAAACTCTGAAGGCTTCAGTCTTTAAAGATTACAATTCTTTTAATTTAAAAAAAATCGAATTTCCCCCTCATCCTGGCACCCAGGAGGTTGGAAATGGTTCAGGAAAAGAGTGGCTCTGGTGATAGCAGTGAGGAGAAACTGCTGTGAAATGAAGTCATGGCCCGGGGGCCTGATCCTCTTCCAAAGAAACCTGGTGGCACTGAGATTAAGCACTGCGCTGCAAATGGAAAGGTCTGTGGTTCTAACCCACTCTCTGCTCTTTGAAAAGAAACGTGGTTGTCAGCCATTATAACGAATGGCAGCCTTGGGAACCCCGTGGAATAGTTCTAGTCTGTCCCGTAGGGGAGCGATGAGTTTGAATCAACTCAAAGGCCCTGAGTTTGGTTTGCTTGTCTTCTTCCAAAAGGACTCAATGCTGTGTTGAAATGAGCTGATGTTTCTGAAGACACTATCACTTTGGTCCCTCGCCAACCTTCCCAAATCCCGAGTTTTCACCATCTCTTTCTTTTGTTGACTATCTTTCAGTGGTTTCCATGACCTGTCGCATCAACCCAAGGGAATTTTGAAGACCTTGGGGTTGAATTCTTTCTTTTTCCAACCCGATGTGTAATTCCTCGCCTACTTGAACCTTTCAAACTATATTGATTTCTGAATATATCTTGGAGATGCCTACCGCTTAGCTATTTATCACAAGTTTCTATTTTCCTTTTCCAAAATCCTTTTTCTGGTCTGTTTGTCTAGACTGTAAATCCAATTTTCAGATGTGTGCAACATTTTCTTTTAACAAGTTAGAATACTAACAGAACCATGATTCACTTGAATAATGTCACCAGATAGTTCACAAGATTTATTCTGAATCTGGTCTTCCCTTTTCTGAACTTCACCTCTGGTCCCCTTCTGCCTCTTTCTTTATCCATCCAATTTACTTTATTTTCAAAAGTAAGTTACTTGGCCTCTGCGTCCACAGACCACTCTTATCGGTCCGTCTCTGTGGAGTTTTATGATAGTTCACAACCAGGGGTTGTGACATTCTGATACTCCCTTATTTTATGTTAAGAAAATAAAAGGAGAAATTCCTGATAGCTGCCAAATATAGCATAAGCCATAGTGTCTTCTTATCTCAAAATGTGTTTGCAGGTGATACATTACCAAAGAACTCCAAACTCGCTGCCATCAAGTTCACTCCAAACACTAGAGGAAGGATGGAATCGGACTTCCTCTGTGGATTTCGAGACAATTCATCTTTACAATATCAGAGAGCCCCATCTTTCTCCCACAGAGCAGCTGGTGGTTTGGGGATTGTTGACCTTGCGGTTAGAAGCCCCCCTCCTAACCCCCTGTACCAGCAGGACTCCTAGGGTGATGCACTCGATGTTGTTAGGTGCCATCAAGTCAGTGCTGACCTAGATCGATCAACCTCACGCACAAGAGGAGGCAACACAGCCAGGTCCTGCACCATCCTCACAATTGTTCCGAAGCGGGAGCTCATTGTGGCAGCCTCAGTGTCAGTGAACCTCCTTGAGGGCCTTCCTCTTTCACATGGCCGCTCTACGTTACTGAGCATGATGTCCCGCTAGGAACTGATCTCTTCTCACAAGTCCCACGAATGTGAGCCCAAGTCTCACCATCTTCGCCTCTAAGGGGCACTCGGGCCGTACGTCTTCCAATCAGCGTAGATGTAGATAAGCAGACTTTTTTTTTATGAATACATTTTTAATATACATAACTCGTCAGAAAGTATGTAAAATTCCCTATGTGTTGTGTGATATTATACATAGGTGGTTTGTGTTTGTATGTATGCTCATGTACAGCTGTTGTCAGTTACTATCTGGTTGGACCCCAACCCCATGTTGACCCTCATGACCAATGAAATGCAATAGTATCCCCATCCTATACTATCCCGCTGCTCTTTTGGGAATCAGACCATCCACCTCTTTTTCTTGTTAGCTCACGTCCTTTGTTCACCAGTACACAATCACTTGTCTTCTGGGTTGTTGTAACAGTAGGTGAGACAGCACTTGCTGCAGTAATATCTGTCAAAGTGGCTGGCCACAAAACTCACCTGAAGGACAATCATGCCAAAGGCAGCTGACTTGGCTATTTTCATTGACCTTATAGTATTTAAAACGGCCAGTTTAAACTTCTTTCTCTTATGCTAGTTCTTGGGAGTGATGTAAGACTTCTTCCTTTTCTTGGCACTAACACCAAGTCTGAACACAAGATGATTAGTGGACTCCTTTTGAATGATGTAGTCAGACAAGGTAGATCCATCTTCCAGGTGCTTGCCAGCAAAGATCAGCCTCTGCTGATCAGGAGGAGTTCCCTCCTTATCTTGGATTTGGCCTTACATTTTCTATCGTATCTGAGAGTTCAACCTTGAGAATGATGGTCTTCCCCGTTAGGATCTTCACTGAAGATCTGCATCTTAGTGGCGGCTCCACCACAGATGACAGGTCAGAAAGGAATCCATAGACATTTCATTGGCTGGTTTTTTGGAAATAGATTGCCAGGCCTTTCTTCTTAGGCCATCTTAATCAGCAAGCCACACAGACGCCTGTTCAGCATCATTTCAACAAGCAAGACTTACATATTTCGTAGCTCTTAGCTAGAAACTGCAGCCCCTCTAAGGGAAGTATCCTGTGTTACCCTTCTTTATACTTTGCACTGCATCATGGGTAGAATAGAAGGTTAACCTGGAAGGTACTTTAGAGATCATTGACTCCAGATGCAGGTAAAGAAAACTAGCACCAGGGAGTTAACGGATGACAATGCCACCGAGATCACCTGAGATAAAGCAGACTGGAGAATCTAGGTCACCAGATGCACATTCAATTGTTTTTCCCGTGGTACTGTCCTGACTGCATTAGAGATATATACATAATAGATGTTCCTGGTTTATTATTACCAGATTTTGCTGGGATAATTTATCTGCATGTGTTTGGACACAAACCCTGTCCTGCTGGCTATTTACTTCTATATGCAATCCAAACATTTAGATAAATGATCTCCTTTCTTATTCATAAATTTTCTTTCCTTGTCTCCCCACCCTCCCAATGCTAAAAGAATGTTCTTTTAGGGACATTTTCCCTGCTTTTCACAACAGAAACAAAGGGAGGGTCATAATCTAAAGTTAAAAGTAGTCACCCTTTCCAAGGCAACAAACCAACTTCAAAGAACTAGCGTCAATCACCTGGCTTCTCCTCCCCCAAGCCCCCACCGAAAGCTCAATATCATTTAGGATATATAAATAAAAAGCTGGGTGAGAAATTATCCCATGTTGCCCGGTAGGAAGAATTGCACATCCTCTGTCTCGGGTCCTGTGGAGTTTCTTATATTCTGGAATAATAAGAATAACAAAAAAAGGTCTTTGTTTGCCTTCAGTTCTGCAGCTGCGTATTGTGTTAAAGGCTTTGGGGATTTGTTATTCTCTACAACAAAGCTGACATCGCCTTCCTGGTCAACAGGCTGCCGCACCTGCACCACCTAGATTCCTAATGCCTCCAGCAGATATTTCCTGTTTTCCATCTTTGCCCTATTGTCCATTTTTAACTCTGGTCCCTGCTGTTTTCCATCTTGAATCCCATTATTTAAGGAGCTCCAAATTTGATTGTGTTATTCTTCTTTTTCATGGAAGGTGTCTAATCAGGAGTTGCAGAAGTGTGCATCTCTTTGAGGTATAAAAAATAGTATGCCTTTGGCCAAAAGAAGTGCCTCTTTTCCCCCCTCCCAGTGGGATGAGATCTAGAAACAACGCATAAAAATAACCATGCATTTCTTAAATGGCCAGATAGAACTAATGCTACCAAGTGAATGAAATGTGTGCAGTTAGAGTAGCTAAATAAAAAAAGGGGGAAACATTCCATCCTTACTGTTTTTTTTTGTTTGTTTTTTACCCCCCCAGATGTTTGCATTTTCAAATTGGCAACTGTTCGGTGTCAGAGAGGTCCCATACTGCTCCTGGCATCTGTGGCTCAGTGGGTGACATTAGCTCTGATCAGAATCTTGGGAGCCATCTGAGAACGCTCACACTCATTTCCCATGGTCAGTGTGTCATGGAGTCTATCGATTTTGTTTGTTTGTTTGTTTCTGCCTTTT
>NW_022103928.1:47875530-47884352 GCF_000313985.2 Echinops telfairi
CCTATACCTGTGGATGGAATCCTCTGGAAAAATCATTTTGTTTTATGACTTAGGCCATACACAGGGAAGGTGAGCTCAGCATATAATCATTTCTTGGTTATAAGAGTAACTTAGGTCCAGGGCCATGGCAAGAGAACAGATGCCCATTGAGGACCATCTACAAATCAAAGATCCAAGGAATGCCTCTGGCAACATACAAGAAAGGAAGTCAGATGATGGGACTCTGATCAGGACTCAAAGTAGCCACAACTGTGAGAATATAAATGTCTGTCCTTTAAAGCCACCCTCGTGCAGTGTGTCTGTTATACCAGCAGTAGGAAACTAGGACATTGGTTTTTCTAAAATTTGTTTGTCATCCATCCCTAAATTACTTCAGGAAATATCTCTTATTTGTCATTTAACAGACGTCGAGTGAGGCATGCACATGTGCATGTAAGACTGACATTTGCCAAATCCTTAAGACTATGAGGATTTTAGATTTTGGCTTTCTTTAAATAACCATTATTGCCTCTGTCTTTGGGATACCAGTAGAGCTTGAGCAATGCACTGAATATCAACCAAAAAATAATCCTGTGTGGTGGAAGTGCCATTCATTTTATACTGTTCCTGTTCTCTCCATACCATGTACCTCTTGGCGTGACCAGCGGTTGTACTGAACGCCCAGAGAACACAGCATAAAAGATACATACACACACACACACACTTTGCGTTGAGAGCAAGTGCATTCATTAATGCTCAAGAAAATGTTTTTCCACTCAAGAATATTGTCAATGTTAAGAATCAAGACAGCCATACATGTTTCACCCATTGTGTTAGATGGAAAAAGTGATGGGACCCTGGTAGAACTGATAGCCTGTCTTCATTGTAGTTAGATGCCATCAAGTTGGTTCCAACTCATAGCAAGCCTATGTACAACAGAAGGAAACACTGCCAGCCCGGCACCATCCCCACAATTGGTACTACGTTTGAGCCCATTGTTGCAGCCGCTGTGTCCATTCATCTGTTCAAGGTCAATTCTTCTTTGGGCTCCCTTAGTCAACGCCCAATTTTCACATGCATTCGAGGCAACTGAAAATACCAAGCCTTTGGAAAGGTACACCTCAGTCCCCAAAGTACCCTCTTTGCTTTTCAACACTGTTAAAAAGCCCTGTGCAGCAGATTTGCTCAGGGCATCGTGTCCTTTGATCTTTTGACTGCTGCGTTCATGAGCATCGATTGTGGATCTAAGCAAGAAATCCTTGACAATTTCAGTCTTTTCTCTGCTTACCATGATGTGACCTATCATTCCAATTGGAGGATTTTGATCTTCATTAAATTGCGTTGTCCTGTACATTGAAGGCTACAATGCTTGATCTTTATCAGCAAGTACTTCAAGTCATTCTCATTGTCAGCAAGCAAGGTTGTGTCATCTGCATATCGCAGGTTGTTAAGAAGCCGTTCTCCAACCCTGCTGCTGCCTTCTTCATATAATTCAACTTCTCTGATGATTTGCTCAGGACACAAATTAAACAAGTATGGTGAGAGGTTAACGCCTGATGCACACTCTTCCTGATTTTCAACCATGCAGTACTTCCTCATTCTGTTTCAAATACTGTCTCTTGAGCCATGTATAAGTTCCACATGAGCATATGAGTTCTGGAATTTCCATTCTTCTCAAGGCTAGCCATAGTTTGTTATATTCCACTCAGTTTAATACCTTGGCATAGTTAATAAAACACAAGTAAATATCTTTCTGGTATTCTCTGCTCTCAGTCAAGATCTGACATCAGCAATGCTATGCCTACTACAATCTCTTCTGAATTCAGCCTGAACCTCTTGTAGCTCCCTGTGAATGTATTATTACAACAGTTGTTGGATGATCCTCAGCACAATTTTACTTGGAATGAGTACAAATTTGGATCTCTTCCAGTCAGTTGGTCAACTAGCTGTTTTCCAAATTTCCTGGCATAGAGAAGTAAGTGTTTCCTGTACTTTATGAGTTTGTTGAAACATTTCTATTGGTATACCATCAGTTCTTGGAGCCTTGTTTTTGGCTACTGCTTTCAGTGCAACTTGAACTTCTTCCTTCAGTACCATTGGCTTTCTCTCATATGCCACCTCTTGACTTAGTGGAATGATGACTGGTTCTTTTTGGTTCAGTGACTGCTTTTCCTCCAGCTTCCTTTGCTTTCTGAATCATTCAGTATTGTGCCTATAGCATCTATAATTCAAGGTTTGAATTTTCCCCTTGGTTCTTTCAGTTTAAGATATGCTGAGCATGTCCGTCCCTCTTGGTTTTCTAACTGTGGGTCTTTGCACATTTCGTTACAATATTTTACGTGTCTTTTTGAGCTGCCCTGTTCGAGCTTTGCATCTCTCAGATGACAGGAAAGATCAAGTCAGATGCCATTTTGCCTGGGGTCCCCATGAGGGAGGGGCTGACTTGAAGGCAGCTAAAAGTGACTGAAATCTGTGCAGGTCAACCCTCTTACAGTGTGGAAATTGGTACGATTATCCACAGGGAAAAGGAAGCAGCAAGGGACAGTAGCTGAAAAAAACCAATCACACTCTCCTGCTCCCACCCTCAGATTGCCCCTTGGTGTAACCTAACCAGATATCCAGGGAACCCATAGAAACAGATCATATAGCTGAGTCTTTCTAGGATGAGAACCATACGGAAAAGGATAAAAAGTGTGGCTAGAGGTGCAAATATCAAGCCACAAATATCACACCCGAGGCAATTTCAAAGGCTCTTCTGTTTTCCCCAGGTTAGGCATGCTCTCTGTGGCATGTCAGGTGTCTCTCTCATCATTGCCCCTTATAAACATGCACCGTACAATTATTTATATACTTCTTGGTCTCCTCCTCCACTAGGTTGTACATTCTTTGAATCAACTGTACTTTCTTTGTATTGCTGGGTTTAGGGGGCTAATGTTTTAGTCCGATACAAAAGTCCAATTGTAAAAATGACTTTTTTACATATCAGGTCAAGCTTAATGTGTGGGATCCTGGATAGTTGAACAACTTAGGTAAGAAAACTGGAGAAGGCTTCATCAAGGAGCTGATATTGTGAGTAGAGTCTTACCAGGAAAAAAAGTTTCTTTAAAACAAAATTTAAGAATGCTTGTAGAAAAATCTATAAATAATAAAATCATTACTTTTGCACAGTAATCACTTTAGAGATCTAACGTGTTGGTATTTGTTGTCATAGCATTTCCTCAAATCTCGGTGACCTGATGGGTAATAGAACAAAATGCTGCCAGGCCCGGTGCCATTTGTATAATTGTTACTATATTTGAATCCAGTCTTGTAGTTATTGTGTTAGTTTGTCTTTTCAAATTCGTTTCCCTGTTGTTTCACTTTACCAAACATGACGTCACTTCCTAGCAATGGGATTTTCCTGATGACAAGACCAAAAGAAGTAAGCCGACGTTTTACCCTCCTCCTTTCTGGCTGCATTTCTTCTAAGACTGATTTGTTCATTGTTTTCCTCATTGTTCATTCTATCTTAACTATCCTTCACCACATGAAATGCTTCACATTCTTCTTTTGAATGTATGGGTGGAGCTTGGACAGACCTGGGTGAGTCAGGTGTATCTTACTGTATATACTCTAGTATAAGCCAACCTGAATATCAGCCAAGGCACCTAATTTTACCACAGAAACTGCATTTAAAAATGTGCTGAAAACCTCGGCTTATACACGAGTATATACAGAATTGTATCCATGGACCCCTCTTTAGTACATCCCTGTCTCATTTATAAACGATCTCATTAGCCAACATTTTGCATTAATGATAATAGTAAAAATTCTTCTCTCTCTTTTCTGCATGGACAACATCGCCTTGGCAGTAACAAAGTAAGGTGCAGAGTGAGACTAATACTGGTTGTGCTGGTTAAGGCAATGTGTCAGCTTGCTGGGTCCATGTTTCTCTGTGGTCTGTGAGTTATGTAATGATGTAACCCTCCTCCACTTTGTGAAGTGATGTAGTCAACCTCCATTTTTTGCTTGATACCAAGTTTCACTTATCAACCTGATCTTTGAAGCCTAACCATGTCGGTAAGTGAGAAGTTATGTTTAAAACCCATGTACATGAATTCTCTCTCTATTTTCATTTTTGTGCCCCTATATATTCCTTTCCCTATTGTTCTACCCACTTGAGTCTTGATAGTTAACTTTGTGTCTTCTTTATGGTATACACAGATCATTCTTATATGATGAAATTCATTATCATTCATTAAATTTGTTCATAAAAGAGCTTCATGTCCCCTGTGGCAAGTTCATTAAAAGAATCTCTTTGGTTCAATTATGAATCACTTTTCCCGATATCCGAAGGCAGCTCCTAAGATTTACCATGAACAAGAAGGTCTCACAAGACAGATTCAAACAGCCCAAAATCAGTGCCTGCACTAAAATTTCTGAATAAAAATATCACAGTGGGAGAGAGAAAGCCATATGGCTGTCTGGTGGTGCTCTGTGCTCAACGTCAACTGCATTCAGAGGACTGACTTGCACAGAAGGTAATTATATGATTGTGTATTGTGCTGAGAGGTGTTACATTGGGAATATATGCTAGCTTGGTGCCTGGTGATATAGTGTCTTCCCTATGGATAAAAATTAATCTGTCTTTTATTATTATCATCATTATCTATTACACAATTTTACTTATTTTTTCTTTTGAAAGCCAAAATTTGTAAGATAAAAACTTAACTCTAAAACATACTTTTGGCATTGGGTTTTCATTCTAATTTCTAACCCTTTGTCTCTTCACAGGGTAACTGAGGTGAGGTCTTTCTTAGGGACTTTTCTGATGAGCTGAATAATAATATATATATTTTAAGTCACTTGGAGACTTGATAGAAAGAAAGAATTGCTTTTCAGAATATGTTTCATAAGAGGTTCTCTAAGTGCTATTTGTATGGCGTTTCTGCCACTTGTCTCTACTCACAGAATATTTGTAACTCTAACACCATTTTAACACTTAGTGAAACATGCGAGTTTTGTCCCTTGCCAAATGTGTCACATTTCTGAGTCAGAAGGTTATTTATTCATGTGATTTTGCGGCCCCTAGCTGCCAGCACAATGGTGTGAGCTGCCAGTGGCAGCAGCAGTCATATGGCAGGAGCAGAGGGAGAAGAGATGCTATTCAGGAGTGACAGCTCCTGGGAGACCCCTGAGAAGGGCATGCGTGACTCCCCACAAAGGGAGAGAGCCAAAGAAAGGACTAGAAAGGCCAGTCCTCAGGCAGGAGGGAGATGCAGTGTCAGCTGCTGTTCTCTGGAGAATCTTTACTTTTCTTCTGTTTCTTCTGCTCCAGCTCAGTCCCAGTGTACACTTGAGGGGCCCTCTATTCCCATCTCTTGTACTTCTTCGTCCTTTCCTTTTCCAACACCTCCGGACTCAACCTCATTTTCAAATGGGTTAAAAGAGCAGCCAGAAGCAGGAGAGCATGCCACGGCACTCGTGGGCTATGGGGAAATTGCAGGATTAAATAACTTGTGGTACACGAGGGCACAGATGGTAAAGAGGCATTGAAGGGGTCTTGTTAATAATTTGGTCAGAGTTGAAGAACTCTTGGAGTCTACAATAAATTCCCTGGCTGTCCAATCAATGTTTACTCATAGTGACCCTCTGGGACAGAGTAGAACTAGCTCATAGGTCTTAAAAACGTTTTGTTGTGAATTAGGTGACGGTTTACAGAGCAGATCCTCAGTTGAATGTTCGGCGTATTTTGTTTCCACTCGTCCCTGACAAGCCCCTCAATGTGCCGTCACTTACCTTCCTGCGTGTCCTGTTTCCGTCCCTTCTCTCCTCGCCCTCTGAGCATTGCCCTGGGGGAAATGCTGCCCTCTTGCTCTCAAACCTGAAGGGTAGCGAGGGAAATCGTCTCTATGCAACGGATGAGCCTGCTCTCGTTTTTGATGATGTTGAGTTTTGATCGGCGTCTATGCTCCCGCTTTATCGTGGGTCCTTTCATGAGATCCTTTCAGAGCAGTGGGTAGCGTGAGCTGGGCCCCCCTAGTAGTTCTCAGCTCAGTGTTGTGGAAACAGGTGTGAATCGTCCATCGGTCCATTGGACTAATTGCTTCCCCATGTCTTTTGATTTCTACCACTCTTTTTTTTTGCCCCTGGACAGGGAGAAACCTTGGTGGCACCTGAGATGGCTACTCACCAGCTTTTACGACCCTAGTCACTACTCACTTGGGTAGGAGGTGGAACATTGCCTTTGTGAACGACGTCATGCCGTTCGAACTTGGTCTGATGCCTCAGGCCCAGGGACTCCTGAGGGAGTTTGATTGTGTCTAAGAAGGACACATAGGTCTGGAGCTCTGGCTCTGGTATACTCTACCACGTGAATGGATATATTTGCAACAAAAGTAAATACATATAAACAAATAACCTCTGTCAAATCTGTTTATATTTCTGGATATACTTCCGCTCTCCTTCCCACACCTGTTCAGCCTACCTTTCTATATACATACCTCCTCATTGATTACTATTATTACAGGGTTGCGTATATCACAATATTTTCCTCTGTTGCCTTTAACTCTTGAAAATCACCCAATGTATTTCCCTCTTTCCTTGCTTCCATGTTTTGTTGATTTTTTTAAGTTCTTATTAATGTTGGAGTGAGGTTGTACCTCATTGTTGATTGATTTGCATCTTCCTAGTGGCTCATGATGACAAGTATATCTTCATATCTTTGTTGACTGCCTGTCTATTTTGGTGACTTGCCTGTTCAAGTCCCCTGGTTCAAGGGCCCTCCTTAGGAAAGCAGCTAATGAGCTGCAAGGCTGACCTTCGGGTTACCAGCTAAGCACTTTGTCACGGTGCCACCAGGGTACCTGAGTAGACAGTCAAGGTCAAAATTCAAAATCAATTAACTGAAATATTTTCTCTCAAGGCTTGGTAAGAAGCATGAATAAGTACCACCTAAAGCCTGGGAATTGTGCTGTGAAATTGTCATTGTGATAGTATTTCTATTTTTAACTCCCTCCTCTGAAGTCTTGGGTTGGTTGCATAGCATAATCCCCAATTACTCCTAAAGGATGCTATGTGTATAGGGCTGCTATGATGCAGCAGCATCTCAAGGCCACACAGCATCATGCTTCATATTTATTTTAAACAAATAAATGTAAGCTTTTAACATTTTGTCTTCTTAGGGATTACATGGAAATCTTAGAAAATTTGAAATTATGTAATCAGAGGAAGGTGGGATGTAGGGAGAAGAATAAATATCTTTCATTGATAGTCAATATTATTCATTTGGTTGTTAGCATGCGCACTTTTGTAATGTGATTGCTTAAAAAATTTGCATTTTCAAATAATTACAAGGTAACAGGATGTTATAAAAATATTACATAGAATGTCATGTAAACTCCCCCTACCTTTACCCAATGATAACATCTCATATGATGATAATACTAGATTAAAATTAGGACATTGAAATTTATACTATTAGGAACTTGATTAAAATCTTATTCAGTTTCCACAAATTTTAACCTACATTCATTTGAGTTTGTGGAGTCATGGTGGTACAAATAGTTAAGCTCTGGCTGCTGGCTGAGGGGTTGGAAGTTCAAACCCATTCAGCAGTTCTATGGGAGGAAGCTCCAGCAATCTTCTTTCATAAAGAGAACAGCCAAGAAACCTCTGTGGCATTTCTGCTCAGTCACATATGGTCAACCTGAGGTGGAAATCAACCCAGCAACAACGTAGGCGCGTGCAGTTTAACTCCATGAATAAATTCGTGTGACCATAAACCTGGTTGGATCATTGTCATCATTGTTCCCTTTAGTTGCTCTCAACCTGCTTCTGACTGATAAAAAGCCTAAGCACAACAAAAGGAAGCCCGGCCTGGTTCTGTACCGCCCTTACAATTGTTATGCTTGACCCCACTGTCGCAATCGATGACTCAATCCACCCTGCTGAGTGAGGGTCCTCTTCTTTTTCATTGACCAAGCATGATGCCCATTTCCAGGGACTGATCTCTTCAAGTAAGTGGTCCAAAGGATGTGAGATGAAGGACCCTTCTGACCATCCTTCCTCTAAGACAGGTTTGCTCGTTCTTCTGATACTCCACGATGCTTTCGATAGTCTTTATCAGCACCATGCTACACATGCAGCCATTCTTCTGTGCCCTTCCTTATTCACGATACAGTTTCCACATGCACATGCGGTGACTGAAGATACCACGGTTTGGATCAGGAGCACACACATCCTCACACTGGCATCTGTGTACTTTAGCACTTTAAAGGGTTATGTTCATCAGATTGGCCCAATGCGATGTGTTATTTCAAATCCTTGACTGCTGCTTCCATGAAAATTTACTGTGAATTCAAGTAAGATGAAATCCTTGCTAACTTTATTATTTTTTAATCATTATATTGTGGGGTCGTACAACTCTTATTACAAGCCATACGTACATCCATTGTGTCAAGCACATTTGTACATTTGTTGCCATCATGATTCTCAAAACATTTGCTTTCCACTTGCGCCTTTGGTATCAGCTCTTCATTTTCCCCCTCCCTCCCCTCCCCCTCCCTCATGAACCCTTGATAATTTATAAATGAGTATTTTGTCATGTCTTATACTGTCCGAGTCTCCCTTCACCCACTTTTCTGTTGTTCATCCCCCAGGGAGGGGGTTATATGTAGAGCCTTATAATTGACTCCCCCTTTCTACCCCTCCTTCCCTCCACCTTCCCATTTTCGCCACTCTCGCCACTGGTCCTGAGGGGTTCATCTGTCCTGGATTCCCTGTGTTTCCAGTTCCTATCTGTACCAGTGTACATGTTCTGGCCTAACCGGATTTGTAAGGTAGAATTGGGATCATGATAGTGG
>NW_022103928.1:47885822-47910283 GCF_000313985.2 Echinops telfairi
GTACTTGTCCTTTTGTGCTTGGCTTTCTTCGCTTATCCTTGCTAACTTTTCTCTGCTTATCATGATGTTGTCTATTGGGTCAGCTGTGAGGGATTTGGGGTTCTTCTTTATTGAATTGCAAACCATACTGAAGGCTGAAGTATTTGCTCTATATCAAAAGGACTCAATGCTCACTTGGCTTTCAGCAAGCAAGGTTGTGTCATCTCCATTTAGATGCATTTTTATTAGCCTTGTTCTAATCATGATGCCTGGTTTGTTATATAGTTCAGTTTCTCAGATAATTTGTTCACCATGCAGATCGCATACTATGGTGAAAGGATAAAACCTGGATGTACACCTTTCTTGATTTTGAATCATCCACTATTGTTCTATCAGGATGACTGTCTCTTGGTCCATGCACAGCTTCTACAGGACTATGATTACATTTTATGGAATTACCCTTCTTTGAAATGTTATCCTTAAATTGTTATGATCCACACACAAATGCCTTTGCATAGTTAATAAAACACAAGTAGACACCTTTCTGGCATTTTCTTCCTTGAGTCAAGAGCCCTTTGATATTAATGATGATATCCCTGACTCTATTTCTGTATCCAGCTTGAATTTTTGTAAGCTCCTTGTCAATATATTGCTGCATAAGTTATTAGATTATTATCAGCAAAATTCTCTTGAATGTAATATTAATAGTACTTTAGATAAGTTCTGCATTGTGTTGGCTCACTTTTCTTTGGAATGGGCATAAATATGGATCTCTTCCCATCGGTCGGCCCAGTAGTTTTACTCTAAAATTCCTTGGCATAGACGAGTGAATGCTTCCAGCACTGCATCAGTCTTTGGAACGATTTCAATTGGTGTTTTATCCATTCCTAGAGCACTTTTATCACTCGTCCCTTCATTGAAGCTATAGTTATGCTTTTCCTTCAAATTTACATCCCTCTCATTTGCCCCGGCAGCTACTAATGTGTTCTCCCGGCAGCTACTAATGTGTTCTCCATGTCTAGTGTCATTTCAAAATGCTATATAAATGGAATCGTATAGCATTTAACCTTTTGATGCTGACATTTTTTCACCATGTATAATGTCATTGAGGATCATCCAGGTTGTCAGATATAGGGAGACTTTATTTCCTTTTATTCCCAAACAACATCTCATGGCATGGATGCACCTGAATTTCTTGAACTTCATTCATTGAAGGAAATGTGAGTTGCTTCCAATTTCTGCCCTTACAAATGAAGTTCCGATAAAGAGTTTTTTTGTGCACATAGATTTTCATTCCTCTGGAATAAATGACCTAGATTACGATGAAAAATTTATATGGGATGTGTCCAGTTAGTGCTTTTAGAACAGTTTTCCAGCATGACTGTGCCATTTTTCATTTTTGCCATCAATGTAGGAGAGATGCTTAGCATCCTCAACAGCATTTGGTCTTATTACTCCTTTTTTTTTTTTTTTTTTGTATAGCTGTTCTAATAGATGGATAGTGGCATATCATTGCAGTTTTAATTTGACTTTTCCTTATGGCCAGTGGTGTTGCATATCTTCTCGTGTGTATATTTACCGTCCATATCTCCTCATAAGCAAAATGTCTGTTCTGATGTCTACATTTTCTAAAGGGATCATTTGTTTTTTGTATCATTGAGAATGGAGAGAGGGCTTACTACATTTCAGATACACATTTTTTTGTTTTTGGCTACCTGTTTTTTGTACCTGTTTTTTTTTTTTCATAAGCTTAATAAGTCCTTTTAAGCATCAAGTAATTTAGATTAAATCTAGTTTCTCTTTTTCTTTCTCAGCTCCTGCTTTTAGCGTCAAACCTCAAGAACTCTTCAGCCAGCCCGAGGTCTTGAAGCGTTTCTCTCTTTTTAAAGATCTTTTCAAAGTGTTATCATTTTACATCTAAATGCAGTTTGATCTCCTTTGAATTAATTTTTGTAGGCAATATGAGGTTTAGGCCAAGGTTCTTTTTTTTTGGCTATGAAAATAGCGACTTTTTTTTCAGCACCGTATTTTGAAAAGACTCATTTCCTCCACTGAATTGATTTCCCTGCTTTGTAAAAAAAAAAATCAGTTCAGTGTATTTTTGTTCTGTTTCTTGATTTTAACACGCTCAGCTGCTATGTGGAAGGTTAGCAGTTTGAGTCCATTCAGAGGCAGCTTGGAATGATGATATATTTCCTTAAAATCAGCCACCCAAACCTTATGAAGCACAGTTCTACTTTGACATACACAAGATCTCCATAGGTCCAAATGGACAGCCCAGGGCCTATGTATAGTGTTCCATTTTGCTTTATTTCTCATCAGTAGTTGGAAGGTGGATATTGGCGTCCACCTAGAAGAACCCTTATTTTCAAAAAGTGTATGGAGGAGAGTGATAGCCTGACACATACCATGCTGCCGTAAGTATTGGTTCATGGTCTCCTTTTCTTATTTCTAGTCTCTATCAGTTTCACTGTGTTATATGTCCATCCACCAGTGCAATCCCACTGCCTAGGTCAGTCTTGATAAACTAGCTATGTACACCTGCAATTCAAGTAAATGCATCTTCACACTTCCTTCCTTATCAAAATTGTTTCAGCTATTCCTCATCTATCCATCAATTTCTCATATAAAAGTTTAAATAAATTTACCTGTATCTAGAAAAGATCCTGCTGGGAATTTGATAGGAATTGAATTAACCTGTAGATCAAGGTAGTGAGAACTGACTTATTTTTCATACCAAGTGTTTAAAGCCATGAATATGGCATGTCTTTCCATGAATCTTAATCCTTGATTTTTGATATGATTTTTAATTACATGTGTTTGTCTGGGTTGACTAGAGAAACAAATCCATGGACGGTCATGTATGTGTAAGAGAGCTTTATATCAAGAAGTAATTACATATCGGGCAAACATCCTAGCCCAGTCTAGATCAGGTCCATAAATCTGATACTAGTCCATAAGTCTGATACTAGTTCATAAATCCCTCTTCAGACTCACACAGCCACATGCAATGATAGAGAATTCAGGAAGATCACAGGCCGGTGAGTGCAAAGTCTTGTGGATCCAGTGGTGGTGGATGCATATCTAGGGTTCTGTCAGGTCTCTGGTGGGTCTCCATGTGTCTCACCAGCAGGAAGGTGAAACAGAGAGAAATTCCCAGGATTCTCCTTATGAGAAGGCCATGCTCACCAGGAGGTAACAACAGTCTGTGACCTGATTGACAGGCTAGAAGACTTCACCCATATCTTCTTAGGGGTGCCATGTCGGCACAAAAACACCTATTACATTATGTAAATCACATCATTTTTATGTTGTTAGTTGTCATCAAGTTGGTTCTGACACCAGCAAAAAGTATGGAACAAGTATTATTCATGTGTCTGAAAATAAAATAAGAGGATATGAGATAAAATGTTGTGTGACAGTCCATCATAAACTTTGGGGAATGATTCACTGAGGTGTGATTATGTTTAAAACTCAACAAACATCTAGATGAAACATTTTACAATGAGAGTTAAATAAAAAGTTTATATAGAGTTAGAGGAAGCAGCAGAATCTTTGTTTAGAAGTAGTTTTAGTCATGATGGGAATCAGTCTGTCTTGGATTTTTCTAATATAATTTAGCCTGGAGGCAGAAGACAGAACTGGATGATCTTTCAAGGTCTCATCCAACCCTATGATTCTGTGATTAGTCTGAATAATTGATATTCTAAATAGTAATTAGTTTTTCCCTTCAGGGTGACTAGTATGCATCAAGGCAGTTGTAAAATATATCTGCCACAAATGCTCCTAGGAGTCATTTAGCTGTAGGAATGTTTCTGCTTAAACATGCTGTGGAATCAGTTGCGTGTGTTTCAGTTCCGTGGCTTCAGGTCACATCCATGTCAGCCCAGTGTGAGCTAATCAGTACTGCTTCGTTCTTGTTCTGTCTCTTAGTCTTGTGTATTCTCACCTTCCTTCCCTTTTCTAGAAACAATAGATCTTCGATCATCTAGGAAAACATTTATCTCAGTCTTCCATTGTATTAGCCATGCTATTTTTTATCTAGCCATGCGACAATTTTGCAGAGTCTCCTAATTTGTGTGATAGCCTAGAGTATAATCTTGAGAGAATTATGTTCCCTGGACACAGCTAAGTATTTGTGTATACTCCAGGAACATGAGTAAGGTTGTGAATTGCTGGTGATAGAGATGAAGCTGTTCTGTGATTTAACAACCCAAAATGTAAATGAGCCATGGACGTTGGCCCTTTGTAAGTGACCTTTAAACTCAATGCGCAGCCTTTCTCTGCCACAAGTACACCCCAATCTCATATATTTCACTTTACTACTCATTTTCATCAATTTTTACACTATTTATAGCAGAGGACCTTCCATGTTTCCCCTTGTTGAAATACATTAGTTGCTATGGAAACTGTGATGTCACAAGTAGAGATGAAGCTTAATGACATCTACAATTGCAGGGTACAGTCAACACATTCAAGGTTTATACAGGGCATGTCATGACTGGAGAAATACCTCAAGGTCATAACAATAATGACCTGCTATGCAACATAGCTACTGAGTGTGGGATCTAGCTTTATTAAAGGAGACATTCTGGAAAATGCTTTATATAACAGAAATCCACAGATAATAAGCTAAAGGTCCTATCAGTGACTTTCAGGGTTTTCCACAGAAACAAACCCAATAGGAGAGTCTGTTTATATATCTATCTATCCCCATCTCTGCACTATCCTGTACTATTTTATGCAATATTTCATGTACTACTTGTGCCTCTAAATACCAAAAGCACAGTGAACTTCTTTATTCACGGATTTTCTTTTGTGACACGTATTTCATACGTTTTTTTCTTAATATTTAGCAGTGTGTAATGGGACCGCCTTATTTATCATTGGTTACTACTCCCCCACATCTGACTTGGGTTTACAATGTTCCTATAAGATAGACAGCAACAAAGATCCTTTTCAACTTTCAATGGATATCTACATCCAAATCATTTTTGTCAATTAACTGAAAATGATTTCCTTTGGTACACCAGGAACTCAAACCTAAGTGACTAGATTTCTCAATGTGAAGCAGAAATTAGGAAGAACAGAGTTTGTTTTCTTAATGCAGGTAAGTAACTGTCACTGGTGTTTCATTAGGTTTTCTCTGTGCTTGGAACTATGCTTTGACATAGAATGAACCATTTAATCCTCTAAACCACCCAGATAAGGCAAACCAACCAATGTAAACCCAATAGATCTCAAAGTTTCAAGCCCCAACCAACACGGGGATGACACAGGAGTCACTGTGGGTCGGAGACTGCTCACTGGCAGCTCTTTAAAACAATAAAAGCACTACTATTATTCCTATTTTATAGTGTGGAGTCTTGGAGATTTCAATGGCTAGTCAATCGTCGAATCCCTGAGTTGTGGAAATGGTTAGCTTTTTGTGGTGCTAAAGAAATCGGTGGTTAGTGTCTGCCCAAAGGGACTCCAGGAAAAATGGCCTTCTGAAAAATATTATGGCATCCAGTTCTTGATACTCGGATCCGCATCCGGTTGCCCTGAGTTGGAAACAACTTACAGCAACTCTATCGGGAAGCCATGAAGCCAAGACTGAGGCCTGTCTGACTTCCGTTTGCATCTCTTAATCCCATCTTATATTGGCCTTGTCTCAGAGCTGTAGAAATCAAAGCGCTTGAGCTACTTCTAAATAAAAGCAAATGCTCTTCTCTAATTCCTTGTCTTGTTTTTAATATGCTAGAATCGGGGCCTCTATTCGTTTCCTGAAATCTGGAGGTTGACCCCAAGGCAGCAACTGTGCAAACTCAAATGAAATTGACCTGCACTAAGCATCATTTCTTCATTCAACATTTCCTCCTCCTTCTTTTTTAATCCCTCACACTATAGACTTCTTAGCAGGATAAAAGGGTACTATCTCACCATACAGAAGAAAGGATACTATATAGATCTAATAAGTGAATAAAATGAAGCTATCAAACCCGCACATTTATGACTTAGCTTTCGTGAATGAGATATTTGAGCCATATGGTTACAGTGCCAGGTAGTACCTATAATTGGAACCACTATGTTATTAGCTGACAGGCTTCACGTTAAAAATACAAATTTATAAACCCTTACTTTTGCCTGGAGGGGGAAAAAAGCACTCACTATAACTGTCAATCTTGATGAAAAAGTCTGTCTATCAGGCATGTGATTCCATTACTGGAGTAGAGGGCCGCATGTTCCTGGTCCTAAAGCAGTCTTCAGTTGAGATGTAATATGTGGCAATGTGACTTTATTATATAGATTAATGATGCAAGGAAGAAGGAAGAAGAAACTACAGTGCTATCTGAATTAGAGGATAGACTTAGGCACTGGCCAGAAACGGTCCCAGTTTATAGAACTGGACCCTTTGGCCAGAGAAGTGTATTGTGGAAATGTCATTCCTATGCAAATATTATGTTATAAATAAATTAGCCAGTTAAACAGTCAACTTAAATGGATGTAATCAGGGTTAATGTTCTTTTTTTCTTTACTAAAAGTAAAGAAAGGGGAAAAATCAAATTAGTCCTATCTTGTATTATTTGGCCATTTGAACAGGGAGACTTTTGCTGACTTAGTTATTTATAAGGCTTAAAATCTTTTTATAGATGAAGACCCTTTGTCCCCGAGTCAACTTCCAGGTTCACTTCCAATGTAACTGTATGGGAAGATTACATCCCCTCCTTCCCCCAATAATTTGACTTCCTAAATGGATAAATTACAGGAAGGAAGAGAAAGAGTGGAGCTATTGATTTGATATCAGTTTAAAACCAAAAACAAAAAAATTATAACAGAAAAAAAGAAGAAAAAATTCTTAAGTTCATCATTGCATTTTTATGAGGGAAGGCAATAAATGTTAATAAATATTTAAAAGAATATTTATCTGCAGTCAACTGAGTTTAGGAAATTTAAACACACACACAATTGTTAACAATTTTTTTAACCAGGAAAGAAGGAAAGCAAGGACAGGGAACCAGTAAACTCACGGAAGGATGGAGAGTCTGAAATGAGAGGATAAAGTGCCCTCCGGGTGGGCTCACTTAGTGGTACCAGCACAAGACAAACTCGATACCATAAATAGAGCATCCCCTATGACACTGGATTCAAACACGTTGTCCTTGTTCAGGCCCCTTCTCTGCTTCTAGCCCTATCCGGGGACTTTGCCTGTGAGTGTTTCCCCTCTTTCCTTTCAGAGGGGTTAGGGTGTTGTCCTATTTGGCTTATTGGTTAAAAATTCCCAAGGCAACTCTCTTATTATTTTTTTAAATGGACTAGGACACGGAGCAGAGGAAAGGATATTATCAATAGTTGCTTTGAGGAATATGCAGCTCATGACCACACCACACACTGCAGGCTTAGATGGTTGACATACGTAGGGTGTCCACTTCTTGATTTTTGGAAGTAGATCTCTGGACTTCCTAGTCTATCTGAATCTGGACACTCTGCTGAAACTTGTCCAGAATCATAGCAACACATAATCCTGCACTGACAGATGAGTGTTGGCTGTGTATGAGATAAATGGACTGGAGATCAAGCTGGGGTTTCCAGTGGGGGGCACAAGAACTTGGCCCTGCACCAGCAGTATCCTTGAGTTCATACAAATGGATGTCTACTGAGTACCAACCATAGGCCAAATACAACTGGACATGTTCTATGACTATTCATTTATTTAAAACTTACAATAAGCATTTAAAGTGGATATTAGTACCATGCTCTTTTTGAATGAAGAAACCGAGGAACAGAGAGAGTAACTTGGTCAGGATCACATGACTTGTAAGTAAAGAAGCCAAATCTTGAGGACAGCTCTCTGGCTCCAAAACTCAGCTCTTACTATGTCTAGGGTCGATGAGGAATTTCACAAAGAAGATGTGGTTGCTTAGAAGCTGACTCAGGACCACATCAAATCAGGTCCATTTGTTTTTATGTAGAGGGTCCCTGGTGGCGGAGTGGTTATGAGGTGGCCTGCTACCCACAAAGTAGGCATTTCAAAACCACCACCAGCTCCAGGGAGAGGGAGAAAGAGAGAGCTTTTCCTCCTCAGGTACACTTTCTCAGATGCGCACAGAGTCATGCTACCCTGTCCTATAGGGTCACTATGAGTCAGCATAGACTCGAGGGCAGTGAGTTTGAGGAGCCATAAGGTCAGCAGTTCAAGACTAGCTGTTCTGAAAAAGAAAGATAAGGATGTCTACTTCCATAAAGAGTTACCATTTCAGAAACCCATGGGAAAAGTTCTACCCTCCCCTACCTGGTCTCCTTGAGTGGAAATCAACTGGGTGGTAGTAATTTTGGGAGTTTTTTTTGTTTGTTTGTTGTATAATTGCTCCATCTAGCTTCATGAAAAAGTGCTAGTGTTTTGGAAGGAAATAAGCCTATTTATGGGATGAATCATTATATTAAAAATATTTTATTCAAGTGTAGCTCAGGTAGAAACTGTTGAACGTAGCAGGAGGTTAAGGTAAATTCCTTTACGTCCTGTATTTTACAAATATTTTGCATTCAAGGAAGTAGAAAGCATTTTATGCCAGTGCCTTTTTTTACTTTCAGACGGAAACCATGTGGATTTAAAAAGAAATGTAATCTACATATTTCGGAGTCATTGGCACCTAACTCATCAATATGTTATTTTGTCAGTTGATGTTCATGTAAATATTCAGAGCTTTTTTTTGCTTCAACACACAATTTTTGTAATGTATTTCATGGTGCAAACTATTTTAGTTCCCTAAAAATGTGAAAACATAATTTTTCTACATATCTTTTTGCTGAAGCTTTGAAAAATATAACAGCACGGTAAAATATTTTCAAATGTGTTGTGACTTTCTTCAAGGCTTCCTGAGGTGTCCTATATTCAAGTAGTCTTGTACTTCCTCCTGCCTGCATTATACCGAAAGGAGCTCTGGTGACATGGTGGGTAACACATTGGACTGCTAGTCTCAAGGTCAGCTGTTCAAAACCACCTGCTGCTCCATGGTCCCCCAAAGTCTGTAGGAAACCAAACTGGACAATTATACCCAGTTGCATAGTTTGGATTTTAAAACATATATGTACTGTGCCAAAACCCACCAACTGCCATTGAGTCAATTCCAATATATACCAACCACCATTGAGTTAGTTCCAATACATCGAAACCCTATACAGGGTTTCAGAGACTGTGAATTTTTATGGATGCAGATACCTTTACCTTTCTCCCTTGGAGTTGTTGGTCAGTTTGAACCACTGACCTGGCTGTTGAAAATCCAACACTTACCTAAGGGCATGTCCATGTATCCTCCAGATTTCCTGACATAATTAAGACACTTCCTGTAATCATATTGAAAGAGATATGGGTTAAATACATTGTAATAATATATGTATCCAATATAGTAAACATATTATCCTTTTAACATTTAATCGATATAACAATATTAGTGAGATATTTTAAATTGCTTTTCTTTTTTTTGTTTGTGTGCTTTATAAAGTTTTATTGGGACATAATATCATACAATTCCATGAATTACTTTTCTTATATTGAGTTCTAGCAAATCTGCGAGACAATCAATTACTCTTTTAAAGCCACTCATTTTTTGCTGTTTTGTTTTGTAATAGCACAACACACCTAAGGTCTACCCTATACAATAATGGACTCTTTTCTAAAGAGAATTCGTCCAGTATATTTAAAAATAAATAAATCAGGGAGTAGTAGCTCACTTCTCTGAGTTTCCTAAGAACTGTGAGAAGGAAATCTCAGGAGGTAATTCTTCCTAGAAATTATCTGCGGGTTATTTCTTCAACTGTTCTTTGCCCTTACATGAGTTCAGAACTGTTTGTGAGGTTTTTGCCAAGTCTACAGAGAGGGAAAAAGAAGTAGCAGAGGGAATTTATTTTAAGCCTAGAGACACGATTCAAAAGGTAGCAGCGACGGGGGAGGCGGGAACGGGGTATCGAATAATAGGATTACTCTAAGATACTAATGATCCTGATTTAGCCATTTTCTGTTTAAAAAGACACCTTGACTTTTTCTGGGCCTGAATATATGCTTGTTAATGGAATCTCGTTGTTGTGTACAAGCTACTGAAGACTAGATTTATAGGACAGACTATGTTAGATTGCCAAATCCAGCAGGAGAGATGATGGTGCTATCATTAATTAAGTAAATGATGTATTTTATATGGCAATATACATACCTGCATATAATGCATAAATTATGCAAAAAACGTTTCCGTATGGCTAATGAACTTGCCTTAGGGCAAAAAATTTTTTTTGCTTAGCTAAGTTCTTTCTTTTTTTCTTTATGCATAGTGGCATTTTATTTAATAGCATCAATCAAGCTGAAGGACCAGCTGTGTTAAAACTTAAAGAACTTTTTTGAGGGATGTCAGTAGGCATAAGCAAGGTGCCAAAACTGTCAATCAGGTTGAGGATTGCCCCAGGTGAAAGGGCTTAAATGCGTGATCAAGTTATTTTTCATTGTTCCTTCGTACGTAAGACGAGTCTAACCTTGAAAGAGCACTCACATTATTTGGGAGCCATCCTTTTTAGTAATAAAAGTCCCAGTGTGGCCCGGGTGGGGAAGTGGGCTGTGCAATGGGCTGTTACCTGGAAGGTCAGCAGTTCAAAAACACTGGCTCCTCCTCGGGAGAAGACTCCTGCGGAGTTCCAGTCTCAGAACCCCATGGGGCAGTTCTATGTTTTCGAGGGCAGCTCTGCGTTGGAATAGACTTGATGGTGGTGAGTTTTTGAGGTATAACAATACCTTCCTTTCTCCCAGGACAGTATTCACTTAAAGTAGCCTTGAGCTTCGAAGCTCAATTCTAGTTGGGCCAGTAGTAGGCATCCAATTCTGGAGAAGTCATTTAGCTAGCCGATCTGTTTCCTAATTTTATTAAACGACAATCCATTTCTTCTTGTGTTTATTCAGCCATTCCTCTCTGTAGGTTGAGTTCCTTTATTACATCCCTGAGTGGTGCTAATGCTAAGTGCTCCGTTACTAATGGAAAGGTTGGCAGTTCAATCCCATACATTGGAGGCTTGGAAGAAGCCTAAGAGATCGAAGACCTAAGAGATCCAAGAGATCTACTTCTGAAAACCAAAAACCCGTGGAAGGATGGCTTTGAACCTCTTCAGCCCTGTTCAGTTCTACCCAAGAAAGTGACCCCAGAATGGGCAGGAATATATAAAATGTGGGTGAACTGGAAGATCTCTGAAGTGGAAAATAGGAGTTTTTGTCTGTCTGCCACGATGCAACTGGGTCAAGCCTGTTTGTTAGCCCTGTTTCAAACTTTAAACCTAATAAAATAAAATAAAATCCCCTGGAGTGCTCATGAAACCCATCAGTAAACCCACAGCCAGAGCCAACTCAGTGTGACTCTATAGGACAGTGGCTCTCAGTCTCCTAATGCTATGACCCTTTAATACATTTCCTCATGTTGTGGTGACTTCCAACCATAAACTTATTTTCATTGCTACTTCATAAGTGTCATTTTGTTAGTGTTATGAATTGCCGTATAAACATCTGATAGGCAGGATGTATTTTCATTGTTACAAATTGAATATAATTAAAGCATAGTGATTCATCACAAAAACAATATGTAATTATATAGTATTGTGAAATATTTATTTCTGATTACAAATGAAATGTTTTCTTGAAGCATAGTGTAGCATGTGTAACAGTCCTCACCCAGGATACTCGTAGTTGGGTGTATCTGCATGTGGGCGGACCTGTCTGGAGACAATAGAGGAGCAGTGTCTTGGTTCCTAAGACCATCAGAAAACATATTTCTGATTGTCTTAGGTGACCCCAGTGTAAGGGTTGTTCAACCCCTTAAGGGGTCACGACCCACAGGTTGAGAACCACTGCTCTAAGATGATGTAGACCAGATCCTTAGATTTTCTGAGACTATAGATTTTTACAGAGGCAGACTGCCTCGTCTTTCTCATATAGACTGCCTAGTAAGTTTCCACTGCTAACTTTTGAGTCAGTAGTCCAACATTTAACTAGTGAAAAAAAATCTGCCTTGGGCATTATGCTCATTTAAGAACTATCTATATGGGGTCAAATTGATGACGGCAATTGCAAGATGCAGAATAGAAACCATTTTTTAAAAAGTAGCTTTAAATTCTTCCTGATCATCAATATCACTTGGAAGAGCTTCCTCCACTCACCTACCCGTGCCACATGAGGGGTCCTGATTCTTATCACCTGCGCATGTGCACGTGCACACACACACACACACACACACACTGCCCTTTCTGAAATCGCATATTATCATCTGAGAGCCTGTGTTTACAATCCCACCGGACCTGTTATCTATATTTCTTAAGGGTGAAAAGGAGTGAAATGATAGAAAAGAAAACTGAAGAAAGCCTGATGAAAATCCAATTTCAATTTAGATCACAAGACTGTTATCAAGCTACTTACACATGTTTTATCTGCAGATAGAAAACGTACCCTCTTAACTATATACTGCCTTTTCAGGACTGAATGGACAGTGTGGCAGCATTGCAGATGCAATGTCCAAGCCATTGCTTTGACTAATGAGTTAGTAGATGGCAACTGTTTCCATTGACAATCGTCAGAACCCTGATGCAAACAGTGGTGACCAGACCACTATCTATTATACTAAAGGATGAAGATTTTGAATACAACCACCTTGAAGAAAATCACTACTTTAGGTGATTTTGTTTTTGATTTTTTTTGCTTCCAATCATATTTCCATGTATTACAAAATCCATCATGTTGTTTGCTAGATTATGTTCATGAAACTCTAACATTGACTGTTTTTCTATATCTGTTGTAAGTGTTAAAACATTCTAAGAGAAAATAGAATTATTGGTACTCAAGTAAAATTTCACATGTGATTTAGGATTTACGTGTTCCTGAAAAATCACCTAGGAACTTCTAACTTTTCTGTAGGTTCTTTGTTTCTTTTGTTTGTTTGTTTGAAGTAGACGCGTCTATCACTTAAAGACAAACTTCTATAGTTTTGCGTTTTATATTTCTATTTATACTCTGGTGGCATCACTTCAATTTTGACTCACAGTGGCATATTGATGGCAGAGTGGATCACTGCCCAGTTCTGTGTCATACTCAACGTTGTTGTTTGAGCCCATTGTTGCAGCCATTGTGTCAACCCATCCCTTAAAGACATTCTACTGCTGCTGCTCAAACTCTCTTTACTCTGCATGGCATCCTTTTTCAAGGGCTGGTCTCTCCTGATAATATGAGACTAAGTCTCAACATTCATGCTACTAAGAAGAATTCTGACTATACTTCTTCCAGCACATACGGTTGTTCTTTGGACAGTCGATGATACTTGCAATATTCTTTGCTACACCATAATTCAAATGCATTCATTCCATTGAGGTTTCTCTTATTCATTCTCTAACTTTCACTTGCATATGAGGTGAATGAAAATCCCATGCTTGAATCACACACAACTTAGCTCTCAAAGTGACCTTTTTTCTCTAGCGGTCTTGTGCAGCAGATTTGCCAATGCTGTATGTTGCTTGACGACTTCTTCCATGAATGTTGATTGTTCTTTCTGACAAAGAATGTGATTCCCTTCCTCTCCAGTTTGTCATTATTAGCAGAGTAAACCATAAGATTGTCTGACTCAGAATGGCAAGTAGGCATCCGTTCTAGTTCACTAATGCCGAGGTGACCAATCTTTATGCATACCACTATTGAAAACTTCCAATTTTCTAAGATTGAACATCTATGTATTCTACATTCGGGTTAGTAAGGATGTAGTCTACATACTGAGTTATGCCCTATCAGCAAATGAAGTCCTGAGCATTTTACTCATCCATAGGATTTGAGTTCGGCTGTGGGTTTAGGAAGCAACTCATCCCGGGTTGCATCTTGAGTGACTTCCAACCAGAGGGGCTCATCTTCTGGTATGAGATCAACGTTCGGCTGCTTTTCATAAGGTTTTTGCACCCAATTTCTCAAAAGATGACCATGCATTCCTTCTTTATCGTCTCTTCTCTGTCTGGAAGCTTATGACACCTATTCATCATGGGTGACCCTGCTCTTATTTGATAGGGTGGTCACATAGTTTTGAGCCATCACAGTATGACAAAATGAAAGATGAGTGGTAAATTTATAGTCTGAGAAACTAAACTTTTACCAGAACCATTATGTAAGATAGGGGCTGCTGGAAATTGAGAAGATTTATGGGGAATAAGATGATGAATTCAGTTTGGGATAAATTAAATTTGAATTTTTGGAAAGATGGCATCTGGGGATTTTTTAACCAGCATTTGAAGATTTGAAACTCATCCAACTGAGAGGTCAGTGCTAGAAATAGAGATTTATGAGCCATCTGTCTAGAGACAAGGGTTAAAGGCCTGGCTGTGACTGAATGTGCCCATGGAGAGAATGGGGCAGGTCATTGGCCTCTAGCCACAGACCACACTTGAACCTGAACATGTTGACTTTATGACTCATTTTAGCAGCAAAGAATGCACTACCATGGGGAATGTTGGTGTTTCAGAAGAGGGTGTCAGAGAGTAGCTATTAAAAGATTGCAGCTCATATGAGGTGATTTGGGGGGTGGGTTAATGAGTAGACGTTCATTCTATATGGGTTGCTGGCAGAGAATGGGGAAATTTTATAATTTCAGATTTGATAAATCATATTTACTAGATGATGGGCAGACTAGATGACAATTGAAACTAGAATACAAAAGGAACATGGTAGCATTTAACTGCTAAAAAGGTCGGTGGTTTAAACACACTAATCCAAAGATGATTGTTGTTGTTGTTGTTGTTGTCACATGCCATCAGTCAGTTCCAACTCATAGCATCCCTATGTCAAACAGAGCAAAACACTGCTGGTCCTACTCCAGCCTCACAAGGGTTCTTATGTTTGAGCCATGGTTGCAGTCACTGTGCTAATCCATCATGCCAAAGGCCTTCCTCTTTTCCACGGCCCATCTACATTACCAAGCATGATGCCTTTCTTCAGGGACTGGGCTCTCTTCATTGCATGTTCAAAGACTGTGAGATGAATTTTCCTTGTGCTTGCTTCTACGGAGCATTCTGGCTGTGCTTCTTTGAAGATAGAACTGTTTGTTCTTTTGCCAATACATGGTACTTTAAATATTATTAGCCAACACCATAATTCAAATGCGTTGATTTTTCTTGGACCTTCTTTATTTAATGTCCAACTTTACGTGCATATGCACCATTGAAAATACCAGGTCTTGGGTAAGGGGCACCTTAGTAATCAAAGTAATATCTTTGCTTTTTAATATTTAAAATAGGTCTTGTGCAGCATATTTACCTAATGCAATGCATCATTTGATCTGTTCACTGCTGCTTCCATGAGCACTGATTGTGGATCGAAGCAAGATGGAACCTTTGACAACTACGATCCACATTACCATGATCGACGTTGATAAGAAAGCACTGGTGATGTAATAGTTACTTGTTGGGCTGCCAACTGCAAGGTCAGCAGTTCAAAACCACCAGCTGCTCTGTGGGCGAAAGATGGGCTTTCCACTCTGACAGTCAAAGTCTTGGAAACTCAAAGTGCACTCTCCTTTAGGGTTGCGATGAGTTGGTATTGACTCAATGGCAGTGAGTTTCCTCCTTCATAGTTTGAATGCCTTCCCACCTGGGGGACTCCCCTTGTGGCACTAACTCTGACAATCTTCTGCTTTTGTTCAGTAACTGACAAAGTTTCAAGGATCTCCAAAGGGTTTTCTGTGAAGAATTCCTCCGATGTGGGCAGCGCATTCCTTCTTTGTCATTTTTCTTAGTCTGAAAGCTCTGCTGAAACCCTACACTTTGGGGACCCTGCTATATTTGGGGGACCCTGCTATATTTGCAACACCAGCGACATGACTCTCAGCAACAAAGCAACACACAAGCCACAACAGTAAGATAAATTAATAGATACATTCAAAGAGTATAGTCTTGGAAAGCCTGTGGGACACTAGTACTTAGTCCCACAGTATCATTACGCGTCAGAGGGACTCAGCAGATTAAAGCTAGAGTGCAGCGTCTGTGTGGACCAAAAGATTAGACCTCAACAGTTAACTGAAAGGCTGGAGTTCAAGTGCACCCAAGCTATCTCCAAAATATCAGCCATTAAAACCCCTGAGCCCCGTTCTACTCTGACATATGTAAGATCAGTGGGAGTCAGAATGGACTCCATGACCACTGGTGAGCCTTTGCTCTTGTTTTTAAAAGGTATGGTTGGTCACTCTTATTACCCAGAACAGTGAGAAGTTCAGTAATTCTGATGATTTTGACAATGCTCCTATTTTGTTTGTGTTCTGCCATAATTATACTGTGCTTTTTTGTGAGGGTGGGGGTGGGGATAATTGATCCTTCATGGTCCAAAATGCCTTTAACTGATATTGATGTTCAGTAAAATAATTCATATTCAAGAGGCGAACACAAAGGTCTATCTGCATGCCAGGTCACCTTGCAACACCTAAACCTAGCTGATCATTTCAGTTGACTCCTGGAGGATACAAATTGCTTCTCTCTCTCCTTTTTCCTTTTTTTTTTTAATGGAGAAATTTATATTTTAATTCACATAAAGTATATAAAGTGATCTAAGTGAGTTAACTAGAGAAAATTAGGCATTTCATATGTCTATTGTAATATTTTATATAAATATAAGGTATGCAAGTCTGTAGAAATGTTTATGCCTTTTTAAAAATCATTTTATTCTGGGCTTGTACAATTCTTATCATAATCCATACATACATTCATTGTGTCAAGCACATATGTACATTTATTGCCCTCATCATTCTCAAAACATTTGCCTTCTACTTTAGCCCTTAATATCGGCTGTTCATTTCCCCCTCCCTCCCACCTCCCCCCTCTCTCATGAACCCTCCATAATTCATAAATTATTATTATTTTGTCATATTTTACACTGTCTGACGTCTCCCCCCCGCCCACTTCTCTGCTGTCCATCCCCAGGGAGGAGGCTATACGTAGATTCTTATAATCAGTTCCCCTTTTCTACCTCACATTCCTTCCACCTTCCAGGCATCGCCCCTCTCACCACCGGTCCTGAAGGAGTCACCTGTCCTGGATTCCCTGTGTTTCTAGTTGCTATCTGTACCAATGTACCTCCTCTGGTCTAGCCAGATTTGTAAGGTAGAATTGGGATCATGATAGTTGGGAGGAGAGGAGGAAGCATTTAGGAACTAGAGGGAAGCAAAATAAGGGCAGGATCTTGGGGTAGTCCCCCTCTTAGAATGGGAAATAAAGAGTGAAACCTAAACGAGAAAAGCTCGGAGAGGCCAGCATCAATACTTCCTGCTTTTCTGAGTAACATCCACACATGCACAGAAGCAATACCGAAATTACCTCGTGATCAGAATTATTTGGAATCGTCATCGAGTGTGATGGAAGGGGAGGGAGCACACCCAGGACACCTAGACCACGTCTCCGCCGAGTGGGTGTCATTGGGGTCACTGAAATAGGTCTAGTCCAGGCAAGGGGACCCTGACGGAGTCTACAATTTGTTAGCAGTATAACCTGTTTTCAAGATTCTTGGATCATTTTCTAAAAGTTACTATAATGTCAAAAAATCCCCGTATCTGGCTTTTAGTGTAACTTTGCATTACCAATGTGTTCTGATCTCTTCTGACTCAGTGGCATTTGGTCTGTTCCAGTGAAACATGGCTGTTAATAGCCTTACCTCTTGCTTAGATTCACAAGAGATTCTGTTCACAGTTCTATATAAATGCACCACGACACATCCAAGAACATTTTCCAGACGTTGATTTCTCAGATCAGATATTTAAAGTTCCTGCAAACACCATGGTTACTCCTTTTTTTTTAATCCCCTTCAGCAGCAGATTCTACACATTTGCATGAGATGGGAATCTGGCTCCTAAAAACCAAATAATATACTGTTTCTTCATTTGAATGTGCGTTTCTTTTGATCTTCACCCACATGCTTCCATTGTGTGGTCCATTGTATTTCAACGCCCTCCATCTTGGCACCATGGGGATTTCAATGTCTCTTTCCTCTCAAGCCCAGATAGGATTCAATGCCCAGGGACATTTCCCTGTTACTGTGCTCCCCAGAGATGTGAGAAACCCGGACACTCCGCAGCCTCATTTTATCCCCTTTGGAATTCCCATTGCTTGTCAGGATGAACTCGGGGTGATGGAAGTTCAGAGAGGGCAACCTGGCACAGAGCACGCTCCTCTGCCGTCTTCTTGGCCCTGTCCTCCCAGCCTTTCCGGGCCATTTTCCCTTGGGAAAAGCCCTGGTGAAGAATGTGCCGTGGGTGGGTGTTTGCAAATCAGGACTTTAAACCTATTTCTTTGATGCTTCCATTCGTTATGCTCATTTGATCTTGCAGTTGAAGTTGGGAAGACGGTCTCCTACAGTAGGCGCATGATCGCCATAATGGGACCATTGTTGCTGGGTTTCTTTAGACAAATAAAGGAGGCCTGTGGACCGCTGGTCCAATGCCAGCCAACAGCACTGCAAAGCTCCTCCCCTTATCTGGGTGCCCATTATCATGTTATAAGTGGCTGCGAGCCATCCTCGGCCCACTTTGAAGATTTCTTTGTAGATGGGGAATCAAATCTGTGTCGTTTTAGCCCCTAATAGATATTCATAAGGCATATAACATCATTGTTATTTAAATAAGGTCCTTTTATGCTGCTCTTATTGATCTGAGTTCATGAATGGCTCTGCACTCTCTTTCTCCCAGTAGCTTAGAGGTAGCCCTGTAATTCACCATGGCCCTGTGGCATATGCGTATGTTTCCTGCTAATGCCAAAATTACTCGTAATTTGTCAACAGCTGACACCATTAATAAAGGATTTACACATATCATGAAGAATGTCTATGTACTACTTAAATATATTCCACTTGGTTAAATTTAATGTTGTGGCAATATAGTTCAGAACTTTCCTTTGAGCTCTTCTGGGGCAAATTTACCCTTAAATGAGAACATATGGAAGAGAGAGATACCAGGTGCTTCAAAGCACAAACATTCCTTGTCCCATGGATTACAGTATGTTTGACATAATAAAGCAAAGTTCATTAACTTTGAGGGGGCTATCTTTGTACCTGATGCTAGCAGACTAATTAATCTTAATCATTGCCCGCTACTCAAATGAAATGTGTGTTCCTCAGGCCCCAGATGTGTCCAAAACCTGCCTCTTCACTGGCGTTCCTTTGACTTTTACAACTCCCTAAAATTCCACGAATATTACGAGCTCCCAAGTATGTTTTTTCTCTTCAGTCTTTCAGCTGGGAAGTTCAAATGGGAATTCAGAGCTGGGAAGGAATTACTATTTGACATATTGAGAAGGTGCCTACATACCTATGAATCCATACGCCGAAGGAAGCACATGCCATTTTAATATATTTGGATGTTTATTTTATGGCATGACATGTTCTTGGAAAGATATCACAATAGGTTTGCTGTACTGTTCAACCTCATTAAGGGAAAACCTCACATTCAGTAGATAAAGTGGTGGTATCAGATGAATGAAGCTATGAAATTAGATTAAGCTGTGAGAAGCAGCCACTTCTTATTCCTCTGTATCTCAATTTATTTTCCCTATTAATTTGCATGGGTGTCTTTTTCATATAATTAGTTAAATTTTATTTCCTTAAAGCTGCTCTTTGAATGTATTTTAATTGGTACAAATTAGAAAGAAGATCAATTAGTATTTGAAGTTTTGGGACCCAGGGTCATAAGACATTAGAAAATCTTTTTTCAGTAGATTAATGCTGTGAAATACATTAGTAATCCATATTAAAATTCAGAATAAAGAAAAATGCTTAAATTAGAAATATATTCTATAAATATAGTTCTCTACTCTCTTTTCTTTCTGTTTTTTGCTAGGAGGTTCTGCTTAGATGCACATATTTTAAAACTGAATTTAGGTAAAGAATCTAAATGAATATAATTATGTATTATTTATAACAGTTTCTATTAAGCGCAGAAGCAGCTTACTTTCTCAATGCAGCCCCAGAAGAAAACACACATCACAATAAACTTCTGTAAATATTAATCTATTTTGAAAAACTATTAATATAAAAAACATTACATTATATGAATGTAGCACATACAGATATACATATACACATATATAACATTTGAAGATAGCATAAAATTGCATTATAAAACTCTTCAGAGCAAGTTTTATGGAAATTAAATTAAGATAATAGCCATAGTATATTATCTATAAAACAATAGATTTTGTTATCACCCTCTATAAGGATTCTGGATCACAAACTAAATTGACATATTTATTTATTTATTTATTAAAAAATCATTTTATTGGGGGCTCATACAACTCTTATCACAATCCATATATACATCCATTGTGTCAAGCACATTTGTACATTTGTTGCCATCATCATTCGCAAAACATTTTATTTCTACTTGAGCCCTTGGTATCAGCTCCTCATTTTCTCCCTCCCCCCCCCGACCCTTTCTCCCTCACAAACCCTTGATAATTTATAAATTATTATTTTGTCATGTCTTATACTGTCTGATGTCTCCCTTCACCCACTTTTCTGTTGTCCGTCCCCCAGGGAGGGGGTTATATGTAGATCATTGTGATTAGTTCCCCCTCTCTCCCACACCTTCCCTTTCTCCTCCTAGTATTGCTACTCTCATTATTGGTTCTGAGGGGGTTCATCTGTCCTGGATTCCTGTGTTTCCAGCTCTTATCTGTACCAGTGTACATCCTCTGGTCTAGCCAGATTTGTAAGGTAGATTTGGGATCATGATAGTGGGGGGGAGGAAACATTTAAAAACTAGAGGAAAGTTGTATGTTTCATCATCACTATACTGCACCCTGACTGGCTCATCTCCTCCCAGCGACCCTTTCGTAAGGGGATGTCCAGTTGCCTACAAATGGTCTTGGGGGTCTCCACTCTGCACTCCCCCTCATTCACAATGATATGATGATTTGTTCTTTGATGCCTGATACCTGATCCTATCGACACCTCATGTTCACATAGGTTGGTGTGCTTCTTCCATGTGGGCTTTGTTGCTTAGCTAGATGGCTTCTTGCTTATCTTCAAGCCTTTAAGACCCCAGACACTATATCTTTTGATAGGCAGGCACCATCAGCTTTCTTCACCACATTTGCTTATGCACCCACTTTGTCTTCAGCGATTGTGTTGGGAAGGTGAGCATCATGGAATGCCAGTTTAATAGAACAAAGTTTTCTTGCATTGAGGGAGTCTTTGATTAGAGCCCCAATGTAAATTGACATTTTTAATCACAAAGAAAATGTTATGACTATTGTTAAAATGTTTATGCAATTCAGCAAGAAAAAGGCATTTTATACTTTAGGTTCTGAAAATTAATATCTCTTTGAGAACAAACTTCAGAATTATCATCTTAAGTAAATAATTTGGTAGACAGAAAAAAATACTTGAATTTTATAGTTTTTGTTTATTATCTAAAATACTTTGAGGCAAAACAAAGTCCTCTGATCTTCATAACCATACCTCTTTTTTTTTACGCATGTCCTCTGCTTATTGATATTTCTGTAAGGGCAGAGAAGAGTGGAAAAAAGAAAGAAAAACTTGACTTACATGGACATAAAATAACATCTGTTTTAATACCGTCTATTTACAAAAGAGAAATTGTGCTTGTAAAAGGCGAAGTGAATTATTAAAAGGCGATGAAGAGAATTTCAAAAGACAGTGGGTGAACAGGAAAGATGGTTCCATAGAGCATGAGTTTTATTTCATGAAGGACTTAATTTGCAGTTGGTCCTGATGTTGGGGTGGTTAAAAATGCTCACATGACAACAGGAAGGTTGGCACTTTCAACCACCTAGCCCACTTGCTCTGTGGAGGAAAGATGAGGCAATCTCCTTCCACAACATTACAGCTTTGGAAACTATATGGCAGTTCTATTCTATCTTACAAGGTGCCTATGAGGTTGAATAAAATAGATGACAATAGGGTTAGTTTCTCTGGAAACCCAGCATATCCATTTTTTAAAGAGCTGCTGTACCAAAGTATCACAAATGGTGGTTTATAAAAACAGAAATGGATTGTCTCCTGGAAGTTAGGAGTCTGAATTCTGGATGTTGTCAGGACCATGCTCTTTGGGAAAGGCTTCAGAAGATTCTTTCTTGTTCCTTAGAGGTTCTAGTAGCCCCAGACAATCTTTGGCTGGCAGCCATATCATAACTCCTTTTTTCACATGCTTGTTTTCCTCTGTCTCCATGTTTCTCTTTTTATAAGGGCACGACTCAGATTGGATTAGGACGCATACGTCTGCAAAATGATCTCATGTTGACTTGAGTGATAACATCTTTAAAGATTATATTTCCAAACAATATATTCATAGGTACTGTGTTAGGGCTTTAATATATTCATACCTTTTGGGGAGCCATAAACATAGTCAACAAAAAGCAAACACTAGAATGTGTATGTATGTTGGTTATGGCGATAATATTGCAGCATTTTCAACAAATAAGTCAAGCTCTCCAAAATTCAGAAGTAAATTTAAAGACACTCAAAGATCTTTCCCAGTCATTAACAGAGTGTTTACATAATTTAAGAAATGATTTTTTAAAAATTAAGAACACAACAAAGCAAATACTGTCAAATACTGATTATCAAATAGTTTCCCTAGTGCACAATATCAGAAGGAAATAAGTAAGTGACATCGTGTCCAGAAGCATCACTGAATGCCAGTGTGGTAGTTGCATAATTGCATGTCAACTTGATAAATAAGTATAGGGGTGGAATCTAGCCTGTCCATCAGTTCACAGTCCAATGATGCCTCCTTATGGGCATGGCTTTCTCATGTTGATTCTGGGAACGTCCTCTCTATTTCTGCTTCATTTTCATGTTGAAGAGCCACACTCAGAGAGCTGGCAGAGCCATGTGGAAACCCGCACCAGCACTGAGATGTTTCTACCTCCATTGGATGCACAAGACTTTGGACCCTCTGGTCCGGTCTGTGATCTTTCTGCATCATTGCATGTGGCTTTGTGAGTCTGAAGAGGGATTTATGAACTATTATCAGACTTCTGTACTAATATTGGACTTATGGACTTGATCTGGACTGGGGTGGGATATGTTCTTAATATACAACTACTTTTTTTATATAAAACTCTTTCTTTTTACATAAACGAGTGTCTCTGGATTTGTTTCTGTGGGTAACCCAATCTAACACAGCCAGACGTTAATTTTGCTTAACCACATTTCTATGCTATCATTGATGAATTTCAATCTTGTGTGGAAAGGATAGAAGTGTCTGGTGTTCTTTCAAACAGATTTTCCTTCTTAAACAATGTGGATGTATTTGATAAAGAATGTAAAAAGTAGTGCAGGTTAATTCTGATGATTTCAATATAACCCTTAACAGAGAAATGTGATAATTTTATTCTTTTTTTTAAAAATAATTTTATTCTTATAGGAGAATTAAGTTTACAGATTCAGGAAAGATAAATTTTACTGACATGGGCATTGATGATTCTGTATTAAAAGATAAAAAACGAAGTATATTTTCCAATGCTGAAATTGCTTTTTACATATACCTAGCTTTAATCATCACAAATTACACAACAGAACGATATTTTTTTTTTACCCTAGAGACTCAAAAGTCTTCAATGTACAATGGTTCAAGAAAACTTGACTCATTGTCCTTCTTCTGCATTGAAAAAGATATTGTTTGGCAGCTTGATTGTGACCAAAGAACAGATATAAATGCTTTTAATTTTAATATGTTAGAAATGAAAGCTCTCTAAAAAGAAAGTGCATTTATTGCAATATTTGTTTTCTGAACATAAAATTTTGCTCAATGACATCTTTTTGTTCATTTATAAGTATGGCATTTATTATTAAGCAAGCATCAAAAGTTAAATATGAGCAATTTAATGCAAAATTTGTGAAAGTCAGTTTTTCATTCTGGAAGAATTTGCAATGATCATTCAACAAGTTTACTAATTTTTCTTGTTACAAGATTTGTACCACGTTATTTTTGTAGACAATATGATGTCATTGTTAGGTGCCATCCAGTTGGCTCTGTTTCCTAGGGACCCTGGCCTTCCGCATCCTCACAATGGCTCCTCTGCTAGAGCCTATTGTTGCGGTCACCGGTCACCAGGCAGTCCATCTGGTCAAGAGCCTTCCTCTTTTTCGCTGTCCCTCCACTTTGCCAGGTAGTGTCCTTCTTCAGGGACTGGTCTCTCCTGGCAACCTGTCCAAAGTACATGAGACGAAGTCTCACGATCTTGCCTCTAAAGAGCATTATGGTTGTATTCCTTCCAAGACAGATCCACTCTTTTGGCAGTCCATGATACTTTCTATATTCTTAACCAACATATGATATATAGTAAAAATTTCAGTACTCTGCCTCCACTAAAAATTTGTTATCCAGTTCACCTCATTCCTCTAAAATGACACACAGCATTTTTACACCCAATCACTAATATTGCAGAGGGGACGCAGGGAGGAGATGAGCCAGTAAGGGTGCAGTGTAGCATCAATGAAACACACA
>NW_022103928.1:47910637-47911997 GCF_000313985.2 Echinops telfairi
TGAGGACAACAAATGTACAAATGTGCTTGACACAATGGATGTATATATGGATTGTGATAAGAGTTGTATGAGATCCCAATAAAATGATTTTTAAAAAAGATAGGAAAATTAGTTTCACTTTTTCTAGGTTCCTTTTGACTTATGAGAGGGTGTAAGAAGATAAAATATCAAGATGACTAAGATTCTCCTCCTTGGCTCTTTGACCTATCAAATCATTTCCCTCCTTGGTTTTCAAGAACTTAGATTAACCAGCAGCTAATTACTATTTCAGCTTACTTACACATTGGTGGATATCCATGATGTAACTTCATTTTAAATGCAAATTTAATATTAGCTGACTAAATTAACGACACCATCAATAGAATTACTTTATGTCACAGGGTGATAATTTATAATGTTCTCTATCATAAAATGAAAATGATGCCTTAAAATGAACCAGAGACAAATATAAACCATGCGTATATGAATGGGTTTGGGCTTCTCTCTTAATTCTAGCCCCAATCTAAGAAAATTAGTTGTTATAACATGGGCCTACTTAATTCTCACCCTCATGAGGAGATTACTAAAGATATAGATGCTATAAACAAAGTGTCGTGAAGAAATTAGATGGTCCCTGACAATGAGACTGAAAAGATCTGGGGCCATAAAGGTTAGTATTAAAACAAGTGACCATCTAAGTGAGGAGTTAACTAAGTCCCCATGGAAGAAGCATGCCAGTCCATGGGATCCAAAGATTATAAATAAAAAAATCAAAATCTGAAGGAGGGAATGGTGTAAGAGTTTAATTTCTGAATACCTGCTTTGTAGAATGCGATGGATGGCACTGGAAACACAGAACCCATTTGCAGAGTCCCCACACGGATTAAGACTGTGATGAATCTTCTCTGACCACAGTACCAGGGGTGATGATAACCTTGTGAAGTCAATTGTGGACGAGGGAGTGGTTGCATGCCATTGGGTTTGTTCAGATCCATAGTGACCAGATCCACAGCAAAACAAAGCACAACCTGGTCCTACACCATCTTCACAATGGGCTCCTACCCTGGAGCCCATTGTTGCAGACCGATGTCAATCCATTTCCTTCAGTGCCTTCTGCTTTCTCACTATTCATTTACTTTACCAAGCCTGGTGTCCTTCTTCAGGGACTGGTCTCTCCTGAAAACGTGTCCAAAATATGTAAGAGAAAGTCTCGCCATCCTTGCCTCTATAAGCAATCTGGCGGTGCTTTGTCCCAAACGGATCATTTTGTCCTATTAGCAGTCCTTAGTACGTTCAATATTCTTCTCCAGCACCACAATTCAAATGCATCAATTCTTTTTGGGGAATCCATAGTCAATATCACATGTTTATGAAGCAATTG
>NW_022103928.1:47917527-47937342 GCF_000313985.2 Echinops telfairi
GCAACCTCAACAATGAGCAAATTTGAGCCAGGCCCTGGCACTGCATTCTGCCAAGCAAGGCTGTGGAGAAATGGACTAACTACCTCTAAAATCAAGCAACAAGTTTAAGAAAATCACCATTCATATGTTGGGGCTCTCTAAGTGACTATGAATATGTCCCACAGCATTCTATTGGGTGATAATTTTCTTCTTGAATGAGCAATGATTCCTGTTAGATTAACTTTGTGATCTAAAGCATATCAAATTGTTATTACAGCTTGGCTTCTTCCACTTAATTTTATTTTACTATCTAGGTTATAGGCTCCATGTTGCAGTTGACATTTTATTTCATTTAAAACAAGGTTTATTCTGATTATTGGTTAGCATCCTCTATATTACTTGTAAACGGGCTTCTTACGGCCACAGAAACCCACCGGGGCAGTTCTACCCTGTCCTATCAGGGTCACTATGAGTCAGTCTTGACTCAGAGGCATGGCAGGCAGTTTGAGTGAGTATTTTGGGCCAAGTTAGAATAGGCCAGAACATCAGGCAGTTGAGTTGGCTGTGTTTTATATCTAAAGGATGAAGCTTTCTTTTATTTTCATAGTAATCAGATACTCAGATCTATTAACAAAATAGCCATATTTCTACAATTACCTTTATTTGTTAGTTTTTGATAGTTAACAACAGATTGGTGCAACATATCTTCATTTTCTTTCTACTAACATTTCAAATGTATTTTCTGGACAAATTCTCAATTGATTTCCTTGAACTGTTTCACCTAGGTTATTATCACTATCTTCTTCCAAGAACAATGGTTTGACTTTGTAGGAATGTGTAATTTATGAAATCACAAAATATAAGCTACTTAGTGGTCTTGAATAGTGACAGTTGTATTTCTTGTCCTTTATTTACTTGTTTACTTATTTTTACTGGTCATTCACTTAAGGTCCACTCTTTCTTTCTACTTAGCTTATTAAAAAGAATGTGAGAAAGAGAGAGAGGGAACTATTTTCCTCAAGTTAATTATGATTCACAGTCACCCCATATGCTGAAGAATAGAACTGAGCTTTGTTGGGTTTCCTTGGCAATAATTTTTGAAGACATTAATCATCAAGTCTTTCTTGCTTGATGTCCCTGGGTGTATTTGAAATGTCAACTTTTAATTTACTAAATAAGCACCAAACACTTGTATCACTCAGTTTATAAGTAGGATTCTATTTGGCTCTCTTATTTCTTGATAAAAATGATGTTGATAGTACTGAACTATGGCCAGAGGAGCTTCATCAGAGGCTTACCCATGTGGGGACCCTGCATGTGGATTTTGAGCTTCCACTGTTATCCGTAGGCTTCTGCAAACTGGGTGTTCACAATTTAAGCTCTGATACTATTCTCACCTTTAGATCTTGGATTTTATCCTGTACAATTCTTGAGTCACATAGGCTGGTGTGCTGCTTCCTTGTGGACTTAGAAAGCTTCACTAAAATAGCTGCTAGTCCTTAAGACCCCAGAAGCTGTTCTCTCTGATACTCAGGCACCACCTTGTTTCTTCCCTACATTTTTCTCTAGCAACCATATCTTCACTGATCTTTTCATAGGGGTGATCATGGAGCAAGGCCAAGCCATAAGCACTAATTGTTCTCAGATTGAGGTTGGCATTAAGTGTGAACCCCAAATGCATTTATGCATCTGTGGTTTATGTATGTCTCTGGTTCACTTTAGAGACGTCGTTATCATTTTATGATTGGTAACTTTATAAACCAATCCCCCAGGGCATAAGATAATTCTATTGATAGTATCATTAATTTAGTCAATGGTATAGAATTTAAAACACTGTTGATCAAAGGATATTATGTTAGTATAGGCCAACTTCAGACTGCAATGCATGAAATGTTGACTTGTACCAATTAAACATTTAAGTGAATTAACACTATTGCTACAAACAATGGGGGTTGGTGATAGGGCCAAACCTTCAGCAACACTCATTCACAAAAGCAGAACTGTGCCTACCACATCAATACATGTCCTAATAAGGCAAGAAGGGCATTCAAATAGTAAGCACATGCTAGTTTCAGGCCACTGTTCATTGGGCACCCTCAAGAGCTCTGGACCAAAGTCCCATGACCACCAGTTACATGACCTTGGGATAGCAATGACCTGCCTCCTCTCAAGTCCACGGAGTATAGTGGTTCCTTAAATGTGCAACACGTGAGTTTGAGGTCAATCCCTGTTCTCTTAAAGGGGTGTCCACATAGAACCCTTCCGGTATGGCCTTGAGGGTTGTGTATAGTGTTTCTACCAGACAGAGACCACTGGAAAGCTTGATTATAGCTGATGCAGCCAGGTTAAAATGTAGTACCTTATTATTTGATGTCTCTTTTGACAGCTCTTAAAGTTAGTTCCATTTTTAATATTGCCTGCTTTCTTTTTGATTAAGGGTTTCCTATGTTTTGCCCAGTCATTATTGTTTGCTTCCTGTTTGCATTTTGTATGATTTCTGTAAATAAAATCTAGGAGAAGTAGAGCTAAAGAAACAATAACTGGGTTGATAACTGCCGAGGGTCATGGCAGGGGAGGATGGAGGGAAAATGAGAAGCTAGCGAGTATAAGAAGAAAATATTCTGAAATTGATTGTGGTGATGATTGCATAGATCTTCTCAACAGGACTGAGCAATTGAGTTGTTTGATATGTGAAATATATGCCAATCAGACCATTTTAAAAATGTATGTTAATTTCTGGGGAAAAAAATTCTGCCTAAATAGAATTTTGTTAGTTCAGGGCCAAGCACTCTTTTCTCTTTTACATTCTTATCTCATAAAATATCTTTGATGCTATTTTTTTTAACTTGGCAGGAGCCCTCTCAGTTACAACATAAATAAATCAATTAAAACCTTTTTGAAAGCCCAACTCAGTGTCATCAAACTGATTCAAACTCATATGAGGCCATTTCTGTAATGATTTAAAGTCTTAGACACCCAAAGGGGCAAGTCTACTCTATCCTATAGGCAAGCAAGGAAATGAGTCAATTAGGTATTGAAGACAATCAATCCTGCTAGATCCTGTAGTAGGATTGAGCTCAGTTCTGTTTCGGGTTCTCTGAGGATACAAGAGAAATATCGGCAACGATGAGTAGTCATGGATCTTGTATGTAAAATAGGAAGAAGTACATGAAGCCTAGAAACTAATCCAAAAATTTGAGAAAGTGCCAAACTGCATGCACATTTTATGTATATTTTGTCTACATTCTGGAGAGTTTCAGAGCTGAATCAGGTAAAGGGGTACTTAACCAATTACTAGAACCACCAAAAAAAAAAAATGGGCAAACGATGACACATTATTGGAGATAAACTGACCATAGTATATTTTTCTCAAAGAGCAATTATCTACCCACTGAAGAAAGAGTGGCTATGTCACTTTATTGAGTGTGTAAAAATATTTGACTGGATCTTAGCAAAGTGTGGACAATAGGTTGCCCTGTGACGTTGCTGAAGAAAGGGTCAGTGTTGGGGACTGTTTCATGGAGAATTCTGAATAATAAAGTCCAAATCTGAAGGAAAGAAAGATTGAAGAACTTAAATTCCAAATACTTGGGTTGCATAAGCCTATGGATGACAATGGAAGTGCAAAGTACACTTGCAGGGTCCGTCCCCAACCAGATTAAACCTCTGCTGAATCCCTTCCCCACTGAGCATCATCCAGTGATGTGAATAGCCTTGTTATCAGACAAAGAACCTTCTATGATTGATTCTGGCAGATGTAGCTAGATTCAAGTGCACCACCTTATCATTCGACCCCCTCTTGATCCATTTTAAAGTTGTCTCACTCTTTTCCTGCTCTCTTTTCAATTGAGAATGTTCTGTTTTGTCTAGCCATTGTTGTTGGTTTTTATGAGTTTCTTCTTTGTGCTTTTTAGGACCTTCTTTATAGGAAATCTAGGGTAGGTAAATCTATGGAGACAGGAACTGGATTTACAATTACCTTGAGGCATGGCAGGGGGGGCGGGGAGAAATGAAAAGCAACAACAATGAGCTTGACAAAGAAGAAAATGGTCTGAAATTGACTGTGGTGATGATTACACAACTCCTCTTAATAAGATCAAATGGCGAAACTTCATGATCTATGAATGATACTTTATACAATTATATTAAAATAATAAATATGAGTATATCGTATAGATGCTATTTTATGTAATTATATAAAATTGTGCTTTGAATAAAACTATTAAAAATTAGCCACTGAAGACTCTATGAAGCATAATTCTACTCTGGCACTTAGGGAGTCACCGTGCGTCCTACTTGAATCAGTAGCGACTGTTCTTTATGTTTTTAATTGTTCAATTTGGGATTGAAAACCTCTGTGACCCTTTGCTCTGCAATGTCTGAAACAGATTCGTCCTCAAGTGCCTTTTATACAGGTTTGTGTAGGAATAGCTTGCTCTCATAGACTGGCACATCGTCGCTTTAGAAATCTCAAGTCAATGAAGGAAAATTTAACTTCAAGGGTCTCTCTTTTTGCCAAATGCATGTCTTGCTTTGAGCAAGCCTTTGTGGTAGCACATGGAAGGGGCACTTCTAGTGGAAGCATAGGCAATAAGGCTGTTGACTGTTGTTGGCAATAATTGGAAGTGATACATCAACTTATAAAATATATATATATATCCCACAAGAAACAGCAGGTATAGGAGAAGCTCTTGTCTTCTCTTTTTCCCTTTCCTATGATATTAAAATAAAATAGGATAGTATATTTTATAATATAATATATTATAGTATATTATATAGCGTGGACACTGAATTACACTCCTTACCTCTACTCTTTCAACCAACTCTCACACCTTCATTCCCTTGGATAACAAATCTTCTCTTTTCTCTACCTCTTCAGGAACATTCGAGAGTTGGTAGGGTGACACTGGCTTTACCTAACCAGTATTCAAGTAAAAATATTCAGAGTTTAATATTTTGACCTATTATTAGCTAATTTTAGCTAAGATGTGAAATAATTTAGAAGAAACAACATGTTTGCATTTATTAGCAATTTGAATGAAACATTTTATTTGAGAAAGAAACTTAAAATATGGGGGAAAACTAATGCTTTGTACTCCTCATAATCCTAGAAGGACAACAATAAAAAGAGAATCAGAAAATCAATAAATTCTCATCTATTAATGAGAATATAAGGGGAATAAACTCAATTAAAACCAAACTAAAGTCCTTGGGTAGTACAAGCTCTGTACTCCCAACTATTGGATTTGAATCTATCTAGTAGCATCTCTCATGAAAGCTCCCTATATACTTCCATAAAGATTAAGCCAAGAACACCCTATGGAGCTGAGTTCTACTCTGTAAGACATGGAGTTGACATGAGCTATAATCAACCTCATGGCAATGGTTTATCCACAAACAAAAAATGTCTCCTCACATTGTCAAACTCTCTCAAATTGTCAAGCTAACTGGGGCTTCCAGATCCTAAAACTGACGCACCTTTGCTGGCTTGATTCAAGATTCTCCTTCTCCCCTGTGCTTTTGCTTGCAATCTTTCTTGCATGCTCAAGAAGTAATCTGGTGCTGCGGGCCACCACTGGACCATTAGTGTGGCTGAGAAAAGACCTCCAGGTGGTAGAGCATCCGAGCACACAGGGAGCTTGGCTTCAAAGAACCTCACTTGAACCCCAGGTTCTGACACCCCGGTATCTTTAGGCAAATAGCCACATTTACAACTGCCAACAGCACAAGAGAGATTGTGTTTATATTTTCTAGATGGGGGGGGGGGACTCACATCTGGTCTATATGTTAGAGATGGAGTCTTGGTGGTGGAAACCATCAAATATCACCCAAACTCGGTGGTTTTAACTCCATGAGGGAAAGACCTAGCAACCAATTCTGACATATAGCTAATGCTATAGCACCTAGAGAATCCTATGAGGCAGTTTCACTGTGTCCATGGGTCACTATGACTCAAAAGTGGGCTCCACATGTCAGATGACTGTGTTGTAGCGATTCGCTTTTCCCAATGTAGGCTGTGGACCAGCAGCCTGGCAAACCTGCCACTTGCTGCCGGTTGTTGGAAAAGCAGAGTCTTGGGCTCTACCACCTCAAGATCTGCCTCCTGAGGACGACCCTAGGCTATGTATCTGCACGTTAAAACTTGAGAAGCATCGCTCACATTGAGCAAGTAAGATTTGTTGTTGTTGTGCTTGTTCTCAGAACCCCTCCACTCTCTGAAAAATTATGTTATAGCCCAAGAGTTGCTTTTGTGGTTTACTCTTAGCTTTATTTACCAAATTAAAATGTCAAGTTGTGACATTGGTAATGATTAAATTTAGTTAAAAATAATATTTAGCTTATTGCATGTTTGTTCACATGAGTAAATATTTTTATGAAAAGTTAATGGTATATTCTAAAACTTAGCAATAAGAGCACCATTAATTTACATTTCTGAAAATTTCTCTGATATATTTTTTAAAAAGACAGCTGGATTTTCAAACCTGCTTCTGCATTCAATCTGTTACAACAGCTTTCAGCATGTAGCCCTGGAAGACTTCAAGGTATATTCGTGAGAGAATGAGGATGAAAAAGACAACAAAATCGTAGGATAATTATAAAGATAGTTTTGACTTTTAAAACCTCCTGAGAATGTCTTGGGACTCTCTCACGGGACCCAGAGCTAACCGTGGAGAACTTTTACTCCAATCCCCACTCTCATATTTCTTATCTTGTGGAGGCTTGTAACAAGGGTCCAAACCTCCCATTTTCCCTTCATGTGGCATACATCCAATGAGAAATGACCCTTGTTCAAATCCTACCTCTGCTTCAGCTACGTTCATTTGTTTTATGGGGTGGGATAGATGAGGACATGAGACTTGGTACATTTAAATGATCTCTCTGACCTAATGATAAACTAGAATATAAAGTGAGATTGATTGAACCTAAGTCTTACCTCCCAGAGCTGTAAGGATTATTTATCATCTGTAAATTGATTAGCACTGTAACCTAACCGCAAAGTATTAGTGTTTACATTGTCTTTAAAATGTCTATTGACTATGGTTGTAAAAGCTCCTGGGTGGTTGTGGCTTGGGTGCTGGGCTGCTAACCACACACAGGTGGTTGAAAACCACAAGCTGCTCAGTGGGAGACACCTAAGGTTCTTTGCTCCTGGAAAGATTTCTAGTTCCAGAAACCCTGCAGATCAGTTTTTCTCTGCCTCTGTGTGTCCAGGAGTTCGCATCAACTCCACGGCAGTGGGGCTGGCGTTCCTGCTGCCAGTTGCCTAGGAAGAGGTAACCTTACCTTTTACAGAACACAATGCCACCCAGTCGTCTGCCATCTGTATGAGCATTCCCACTTTAAAATCAAACTTGACCATGAGCCACTGAACAAAGGAAAAGGTGAAGACATACAAAGATGGTCCAGAATTCCCTTTTACATTCGCTGGGGCACAGGGACCCCTGAGAAGGTCTGAAGAGAAAATGGAGCCAGCATCTACTCTCTGTTAATGTAGGCCCAACAGGACCTCATTGAGGTTGATGGAGGAAGCGAAGTGCGATACAAAATTGACATTGGTCATGGAATGAGAGGGCATGGCATGTTGATTTTAGGAAAATTGGGGAAAGTAGGATGTGGTTGCTCTGAAGCAAGATTATTCTGTTTATGATTCCAAAGTCAACTCTGGAAGAAACAGAAAGACCCAATGGAGGAAAACGTGGCAACCAAGTTGAGGGTCTTTATTATTTAGGGGATGTTCTGAGATGGAAAACGGAGTGCAAATTGAGTTTGACCTCAGATTGCTACTTCATCCGTGGGCCAGATTTCCTCTTTTGGTTCAAGTTCATGTTTGTTAGCTCCCTCAATTGCCTTTGACTGAAGACTGTGTCATACCCTTTAGCTTTTAAGTAGTCTGTTGTGTCCAATGTAAATGATTAACACTCCAAAGTTTGGTGCATTAGGCAGTTCTACTAAAAAAAAATGTCAGTTTTTTTTGATCTTTCAAGTTAAATAGGTATTCCCAAAGATATTTTAGGATCTATTTTAATCATTTATATTTGTCAGAGTTTATGTTTATGCTGTATGTTAAAAAAATACTGAACAGATTATTTCATTTCAATGTCTCATGTCCAGAGAAATGATGATTATGTTTTCAAGGCAACGACAGATCAGTTGTTTAGTTACCAATCTATGTAAACATGTGATGTCACCATCATTTTGTCAGCTTTTGTGGTATCTGGCCTTTTCTAAAACAATAATTTTCCTTTCATCTGCACATGCTGTCTATAACGCCAGGCCTCCTGAAAAGGAGGGCAGCTGTTTGAGTCATAAAAGATAAATATATCTTGAAATGGCTATTGTTTCAAGTCCCTGAATCATTTCAAAGGATGTTTCCAAAGCAAATATATGATGTCACTCTATGTAGTTTCAATAATGCATCAGCAAGGTAACGTGTGTGATTTCCCAGGATCACATTACATCTGTAAATAGATTGTCACTGGCAAACAATATTGTAAATGAGATCCATATAGTCCATGTCCTATCAAGAGGGACATTAACCTGTGTTTTCAGTGAAAGCACTGTTCATTTTCTTAAGGAAATGTACCTTATTTTATTGTGCTGGAGCTTTTATTATTGCAAACTTCCTGCACATAAAATGCACTAGTAAAAATTCTTTTGGTATACTAGCAGCTTGCATTACACAAAACCGATAAAAAATAGATTAAAAATTAAACATTTATGACCCAAGGAACTGCTGAACAGACTATGCTGAGAAGAACATCTGTAACCATAAAACCCAGACTCTTGAAGTCTGAATTTGCCTGTTGTGCTTACTTAATTACTGTGCAGAGTAACTTGGTGGGTCCTGATAGGGCAATGACTGGGTTGTAGAAAATATTATTCCCGCAGGGATTTTCCTGTGCAAATTCTAGAGGGGAACATTCTCCTTTCAATGCCCAAGTGTGACTTTCATTACTATTAAATGAAGTCAGTTATACTGTGCAATGGTAAAAGAGACCCCTGGGTAGAGAGATAAAATAATAACACCCACCCCCTATATTACGTTAGCAGTGTTATTTAACTTATCAGTGCTTAACCTGTGAACAAAAGAATAGAACTGGTTTTTTATGCAATTAACCGAATAGCAAAGTTTGTAAATACCCTCTTTGTAGGAGGGTAAATGTATGGTTTGTTGGTAAGGCAGGGCTCCGTATAGCCCAATGCCCATTCTATCCAAGCAGGTTGCAACTCTTCAGTGGGTAGAAACCATACCTTGGTCATTTTTGTATTCTCCACAATGTCTAACACAGGAGAAACAGAATCTGACTAATTATAACAAAAATGAGCTGGGGAAAAGGACATCTTTTTGCTTGAATATTCGAGTAGGGTGTTTTGTGTTTTACCTCTGAGTTAAAAACTTACGACAGTTCAACTCTGAACCCACCAAACTTATTAGACTTGTTAAGGAGAAACTGTGTTTACATGTGTGTTTTCAACTGGCTGCATTTTTTGGATTGTTTGTCTTAAAAGGAAAAAGCAACCGTGACCAACTCGCTGAAGAATAAAGAACAATCAGCGGGACAACCTGGCTTCGTTCGTCTGCGCTGAAAGATGTATGTTATCCCAGGTTTCCTTGATCCTAATTCATTATTAGTCATTTCAGGATGAGTCTATTACCTCAGAGGATATCGGGTAGATGGAATAGTATACTGTATGTGAACCTGCTTTCAAGCACTGGAGGTAGACCATATGTTTGTAACTTCATTGTTATTTGTGTCAAGATGTGCTTTTATGTTGATGATGGAGTTGCAGGAAACGCATTGGACGTAACAAATCTTACCAAGAAGCTGGAGATGACAGTCAAATTATTCTGCTCGATCTGTTTCCAGAAATAACATAACTTTGCAAATATTAGTACACTAAATAATCACATGCCACATCGGTACAGTGATGTAGTAAGGTCTGAGTGAATCAATCTCTCGAACTGAGATAATGAAGACCATGATGAAATGGTATCGGCTAAGTTATTGGAATCATACATAGCGATGTCTATTGCACATTTTCAAATGCTTATACATATACTCATCTTCTCTTGATCATAAAAGCAACATAGAATTGTGCAAGATATTATTTGGCACTATATTGCTTTGTCACATCATCATTAATCAAAAAGTGACAGCCTAATAATGGCATTTGATATAGTAATTCATTTTTTCCCTTGTGAAACTATGGATAGCATTGCATTTGTCAACAGAACTTTTTTTTAACATATATAATTCAGTGACATCAGTCATTTTGTGCAACCATCGCAGATGTCCTTTGCCAAATGTTCCATCCCCCCAAACAAAAGCTCAGTGGTTCTTAAGCAATAATTTCTCCATCTTCCTTCTGGTCTTGGTAAACTCTAACCCAAAAAAATAAACTCTGAAGAAAAAAAAATTAAACTCTGATCTCTACATATTTTTCTATGCTGTATACAACACATCAGTAAAATCATGCAATGTTTGCCATTTTGTGATTGATATATTTCACTCAGCATATTGCTTCTAATGCTCTTTCATGCTGTTCATGCATCAGTCCTGGCAGACAAATACTACGTTCTATATATGAACCCTATTTTGTTCATGCCATCACCTGTTGATGGGTCGTTGAGTGTTTTAATTCCAGTAGGCTTGAAGGCAGCATTGTGAACAGACACTCATACATCAATGCTCATTGGGACAGTCATTGTTGATTAGTTAGTGTACCTAGTTGATATCAGCTTACTTCTAGGTCTGACAACATCACTGAGAAGTGTGCTTCTCAAAAGTCCCAGACAAACTATAATCTGTTATAATTTAGCATCAAAAATAGTTCGTCTGGATTTTACTCTCATAAAATCTAGAAATTCAAGGAAAGCATGGGGAATTGTGAGACTAGCGGCTGCAGCCAACTGTACACAAGGGACCCACATCTCCCAGGCACAGTGTCTCTGAAAGCCTTGTTCTTAGAGAGCCACACTCGCCCTACTATGGAGAGATCATCATTCTTATTTCACACTGAAGCACAAACTGGCTCTCATAGTGCATGCTGTTCTGGAATTTTCCCCATTATAGTTATCAATGGGATCAACCAAGTGGCAAGGCAATGTGTTCTTTCAGAGCCGTGTTTCACCCTGTTCTTGGAGCCGCAGCAGCAGCACCAGCTGGAACTTGTTAGAAATGCAGACCTTGGGCCTCTTCCCCCAGTGAACAGATCAGAATTGTCCAAGACGTGGTCCAGCTTCTCCTGATGTACCACCGAGTAGGAGATATTGTAGGTGAGATGGCAGAAATAGTCAGATCTCCCCAACCCACCACGTTCGCTGCTGTCTCCGATTACAACAGCCTTTTCTTTCTGGGTCCAAAAGGTGGAGGTGTGAGGCTGCTGAATGAAAGAAGCAAAACCAATGAGAATCCAAGTCCCCTCAGAAGGAATTGTATCTTTTCTTAGATGACAGGTTTCGTAGTGTGCATCACAACTGCCTGGAGGTCTTGTTTAAGCCCATATTGCTAGACACTCCCTCTCACCCCCTGAACTCCTGATTCAGGAGATCAAATAGGTTACTTGTAATCTAAGCTCATGTTAGACGTGCAAACTATTGGACCTCATCAAGGCCTCCTGAATCAGAAGCTGGGGTCTGGGGCCCAGCAGTCTGTGTTTTAATAAGAGCTCCAGGTGATTCTGACGGGCACCGAACAAGTCTCAGGTCAAAGTCTAATGCAGGGAACTCCCTTTGAGGACCACCGTCTTGGAAAGATATGAGTCTCTGAACTCGTTGCTCTTAATTTAAGATTGGAAAAACGTACTGTAATCAACAAACCTGATATGTATGAAATAATGCATCTTCTTTGAATAATATTGCCAAGTTGGGGGGGATGGCACGGGAGAAAAGAGCAGCAATTTGATGGGGGAGAAGCGGGAGAAAGCCACAGCAGAGGAAAAGACAGGGGCCTGCAAAGAGACAGATACTGATGGTTAAAAACAAACAAACAAAAAGAGCCCCCCAAAGAAAGTTTAGAAATATGAACACATAAACAAAATTTCCAAAAGTTTAGAGACCCATAGGCTTTTAATTTGGAATCCGTGAAGGGATGAGAGCAGTTTTCTAGAGCATGCCTGCCTCACCTGAACCCTGTTAGTGTAACAAGGACTGCTAACTGAAAGGTCAGAGGTCCAAACCAACCTTTGGAGAACGATGAGGCTGCTTCCACACAGTAGCAGACAGTATTATTTGGTGGCATGACTATTATACATGTTAATATATATGCTCTTATTACATAGCTTCATGATAAAGTTATTTAGTGTAGAATCTAAGCTTTTGTTTTTATATATTGATTTGCATGTCACCAGGTCTTTAAAACCACATAGATTTGTGTCCAAAAGAGAAGAGTTTAGAGTGCCCATATTTTCAACAAAATGTAATTTTCACTATTGATATAAAACAAACATGCATATATAGTATTCATTCTATTTGTATTTTGAAAATAGTCATTAAAATGTCTCATTAGTGACTGTAAATTGCAGTAGTCTTCCATGAATTAAATTAATGAACTACATTTTTATTTATTTATTTATTTTTTTTTTGAAGTGCATTTTTAATAGGTTAAATCTCTCACTACATTATATAACATTAAAGAAACCTCTTATTTGTGTTATGGAAAAAGGAAAATTTTGTATAGTTCGTGTTTCCGTATTTTTTAACAAAAGCTGAGTCTACATGATAAATTATAATAAGAAAAGAAAATAAGGTTCAGGAAAAAGAAAGGTATACTTACAGGTTACTAAGAGAACGCTATAATTTAACAACAATAAACATTTGAGCTACTTTTAAAAAAATACATGATTTCAACATAAAAATGGTTTTATCTGAAATGGGCAGAGACTTTCATCATTTTATTACTCTTGCTCTTGTTATTTAAAAATTATTGAAACTTCATTGTTTTTTTTATTTATTTGGTTGAATTTTGGGAACAGTTATAGAATCCTGTATGTCTTAAAATGAGGCTGTCTGGACCTCAAGCCCAGAAAATGCCTCCCTAGCTCTGCCATCTGGGAGTGCTTACTTAGAATTCATTTCCTTGAATGTGGATCAGGGAACCTCCTAATGACGTGGGGACAAAGTAACCTAAGGATTACAACCCAACGTAAAGAAAACAAAACTCCTCACCACTGGGCCAATAGACAATATCATGATACATGGAGAAAAGACTGATGTCAAGGATTTCATTTTACTTGGATCCATAATCCATGCTTATGGAAACAGCAGTCAAGGAATCAAACGACATAACGGAATTGGGCAAATCTACTCAGAAAACCTATTTTGAGTGTTGGAAAGCCAAGCGGTCACTTTGAGAACTTACCCAAACCTTGACCCAAGCCTGACCCATCGTGGCGTTTTCTTCTCCTCGTCTGCCTGTGAAAGCTGAGCAGTGAATAAGGAAGGCTGAAGAAGGGTTGGTGCCTTTGGATCACGATATGGATGAAGCGTATGGAGATTACTGCTCACTGCCAGAAAGCGCAATTCTGGCTCAGAGGAAGCACACCCAGAATGCTTCTTCGAAGTGAAGATGGTGGGACTGTATCTCCTCCTCTCAGGAGGGAGCGCTTCATGGAAAAGGACAGTGTGCTTGGCCGAGGAAAGGTTCAGTAAAGAACCAAGACAACCATCAAGGAGATGGACTGACACCATGGCTGCAAAAATGGGCTCAGACGTAACAATTAGGAGGATGATTCAGGACCAGGCAGTGTTTCCTTTGATTGTTCTGTGTAAGAACCGCCACCCCAATGTACAAGTTGTTTTCGCTATCTTCTACGTGTTTAGTTCTCACCTCAGGACATGTAAATAAAGCACTACCACCACTCACTGCCATCAGGTCACTGCCGACTCACAGCGACCCGCCAGGGCAGGGTAGAACTGCCCCTGTTGCTTTCCCAGAGTGTAATTGTTTCAAGAATATCAAGCCTCGTTTTCCACCTGAGAAGGGGCTGGTGGTTTTGAACAGGTGATCTTGAAGATAGCAGCCCAAAATGTCACCTTCAAACTGTACTATATATTTTAAAGATAAATGGGGGAAAATCTCTTCACAAAAAGAACCCAAAACCTCTTTATGTCAGTTTTCCCCCAACGTGTGACATTTTGCCTTACCATAGCTCATTTATTACTGGTTTGCAATGGAAATGCTAAAATCCCTATAAATGCAGGGACACTGGTGCCCCTGCTGAAATAATGAACCCTGGAGTCACTAGCTGGGAGACGATACAGAGAAAACATTCTCTCACTGCCTGGAACAGAAAGATGATATGGAAAATTCCTCGAAGAGAAACAAGCATTTGGGGGGATATTAGCTAAGTATCTCACTAGTGACCTTTAGCCAGGACAGTTGTTTCCATGCCAACAAGAGGCTTGTTCCCCGTGATAAATGGAAAGTCATTCTAAACAGGTACACCTATATTGTAGCAATTATTCCATGATGCATTACTCCATACTTGTTACGGTTACTAAGATAACAGTACTTTGTTATTTAGTATGGATTTTCCTAATTGCAAATCACCTTATGATTTATTATACAGCCCATGATTAGACCAGGCTGAACCAATCAATACCCTATTAATTACTCGTTGCTGTTTTACATGCACTCTAACAATATCTGAGTTCGGAAAGTTGTTAAGTTATCTTAGCCAGCAGCTGAAATTATACACATTTTTCATAAACACAAAAGGCTCATTTCATCTAAAGAGGAAGCCATTATGCTAAGGGAAATTGAAAGCAATTTATATGGAAGCAGACAAATCACTGTTTGTTAAGGAGAAAATCATTCAATTTGTTGATCATGTCCTATGAGTACCAACCAACCCCCCAAAAAACACACCAATGCGGTCAAGGTGATTCTGACTCATGTGACCTCATAGGACAGAGAAGAACTGTCCCAAAGGATTTCCCAGCTGTGAATCTCTATTAATGCAAAGTGCATCTCCTTCCTGAAGAGCATCTGGTAGGTTCAAACTACCAACCTTTTGGTTCGCAGCCAGTGCTTTCACCACTAGGCCACCCACAGCTCCATGTAGAAAGAGGGAAAAAGGAGCTGTTGGTGAGACCAGTATTAGCTACTGGTATTTTTCATCATTAGATTATATTTTATGGTCATTTGCTTGGCTACCTTTTCCTAAAAATGCTGTTCTTCAACTGCATGCTAACTTCTCCTGACAGATAAAGTCAAATTTCGAACACAGAAGAATTCATAGTAACTAATATATCGGGTAGAAGTGGATACACATTCAGGTGGCTGCTCAGATTACACTCTAACCAAAAAAGATTAGCAAAACCAGACAACATTGCCCTGAAGTTTATTCCGACTCATAGTGGCCCCATGTATTACAGGGTGGATTGCTCCATAGGGCTTTCTTGGCTACTATCTTTACAGATGGTTTATAGATCTCTCTTTGCGTGAATTCTAACCTCCAACCTGTAAGGTGGTTTTCAAGCTATATTAATTTGTGTCACTCAGGGACCTATCCTCTTACTAGGTAGGAGTGATTTGAATCTTCAAAATCTTAAATTATTTTCAAGGAAAATACCCCCTTAATGAGGCCAACAAGAGTGATGGGGATGAAGTTTCTGGTTGATGCTAACTAATATTCAACTTGTAATCAAGCTGAGCTATCCATCTGGACAAATGAGGACATTGAGCATCCCCGTGTCTTGGAGGATCATTGAAAAGTCAGAGGAAAGTTAGAGTGTGGAATTCCCTATTTAGGTTTGTGAGGCAGCCGATACTCCTCTGCAGTCAGAGAAAAGGTGCGGTAGAGCCATCCACAGGATCTTCGGGCCAGAGACACGAACGAGAAGAGACAAAACCACGGATACCATTGTGGATGAATGCACACGTCCTACATTTCGAGATGTATCCCAGAAATTTGGAAATATACTTTCCTGCTTATTAGAATTCGTACAAGTCTGGTGACAAGAAGACATCAACCAAGGAACTGCTGCTGAGGACACACAGGTGCCAGGGCTCTGGTCACTCTTGATACTCATCCATGGTTCTCTTTCTGGGCATCCGGACCTATCCTATGCGCAGGCCTACCATCTTCCCTTTCTTTCCCTGCGCCTTGCTCCCTCTCTTCCCTTCTTCTTTTCTATCCTTTTCCTTCTCCGTTCCTTTAATATTTTCAAAACCCCCTGAACACCAAGAAGTTTGAAGATGCCTTCCTCATCTAACCAGTGACTCATAATCAGTAGCTTCTAACACTATCTCTATAGGATCCTTCTTCTCTGTAAGGGCATTAGAGTCTGTGCTTCTCAACAGTACTGTCCTTATCAAATTATATGATGCACATATAATTTGGTACATGATATGGGAAGAGACCCAGACTTTTATATCTGTGTCCCCTGTACCCAACATGTCGTGCTTCTCGAGAGTGTTTCTCATATGGATGAAGAGGTAAGAGTTGTCGTCCACACACAAGAGCATAAGGACTGACATGCCTTCTTAGAGGCTTCCAATAACTTTCTCCTTTAGGGCTCTGAGAATGTTTGTGTTATTGGTTCCAAGTGCTTCTTAGAAGAGGATGTGGTGCTCATTCCCATTTGTAGTACTGTATTCTCATTCTCTTCTTGTTGTTCTTGTTGTTAGGTGCCATCCAGTTGGCTCTGACCTACGCACAACAGAACCCAACACTGCGTGGTTCTGCTCTGTCCTCACAATTGTCCCTTTTCCTGAGCCATTGACACAGTCACTGTGTCAATCCATCTCACCGAAGGCCTTCCTCTTTGTCACGGCACCTCCACTTTACCACGATGTCCTTCTCCAAGGACTAGACTTCCTGGAAATATGCCTATTCTCTTGGGAGGATGATATTTATTATTTTAAGCTATTGACTTTGGAAGTAGTAGGAGACAGACAAAAGACAATTTTATCTCCCTCAAAGATTACATGAACCACTAGTGGATGCCCCCGGAAGAGACTGGCCCTAGTGTGTGTGGCCCATGGTGGCATTTATACTGAGAAGAGCTTTAGGTGATGAAACACAAAAGATGGTCATTTTAACCATTTGGCTTATTGTCAGATGAAGTTGCCTTCTTCCATATACAGTAGTAGCTTTTGGGGTAACAATATTATGCAGGAGTCCAAGAAGGAAGTGGGGTGCTTAGGCATGCCTTCATGTAGAGAGAATGAAGTTCCCCTTCCAGGAAGTAAGGTGAGTAACTTTCCTGTGAAAAAAATTAAAATAAAATAATAATAAAAAAGAGTCAATAATTTGCATTTCCCACACCCCCACGTCTGATAGATGTCCTTGTTTGATTTGCTTTCCCTATAGACTCAGTGTCCCTGGGTTTCATTTAATAAAAAACAGAGAAACAAATAACATATCTTCAAGAGGGTGATCCCCTGTGGCCACGCATCTCTGAGATACACCCTAACGTGAACAAGCATAAGCAACATACGACAGCATGACTTTCACGGGATTGCCCGAATAGTACGTTATCTTAATACAGCATGCAGGGCATTGATATAGCAAGGCCTATTTGTCTGCCAACCAACAAGTTGGCAGTCTTGGTACAGCTGTCTTCTACTCTCTCAGACACCAGGTAAATCCTCAGGTTACAAGTGCATCTGAGGTAGGATCCAGTTCACCCAGTGGAGTTCCCGCAGACATCTCCCTGATGCAGTCTCTAGAGCATGTTGGGTGCCCCGAAGATCCAGGATTCAGTGTCCTATGGTCCCAGGGCACCCGGCCTGGATTCCCGGGATGTCTCCAGATGCCCTCGTTCAATTTTGTCCACCTGCTGCACGCCAAGAAAGACACTCCCCACCCAATGTTCCCCAAAGCATCCCTAGTCTCTCCTCCCACCAACAGGCATGCACCTGTGTTCCCCCAAACAGGACCATTCCCTCTCCTCTTTCCTGCGCACCCCTCCCATCAGTGAACCTCATCTCTCTGACAGGGCTGCCTCCTTCTCCAGGGACCTCACTCCTCAGATCCACATGGCAACCACTCAGCAGAGGCCATCCCCCCACCTATCCCCTGACCATTGGATCAAAGCTGTCATGAGGGACACATGCAAGCCAGCCACATGACCTACACTGTACTTACCTGGATGATGTGTGGCACATTGGCACTGGTCCGACTCTTTACCAGGCTGTCTGGTCCCCAGCCAGAAGACTGGATGGCTGGCAAGCTTGAGCTTGTGTCTGTGCCTCTCCTTGCTCTGCCACAGTGGAGTCATACAGTATTTGGCCTTTTGTGCTTGATTAACTTCACTCAGCCCATGTCTTTATATCTTGACGTGGTTCATGTCTCATCACTGTGTATTCCATTGTGTGTATCAGAGTCTTGTTTTATCCACCCATCTCTTGATGGGAATTTAGGCTGTTTCCAGCTTCTTGCTATTGTGAACTGTGCTGCGATGAACATGGGGGGGGGGGGGACGGGACGGGACGGACAAACATCTATTGGTGAACCGTTTCTTATTTCTTTGGGGTATATGCCCAGTAATGATATTGCTGGATGATATGGTAGTTCAATTTCCGTCCCTTTTAGGGATCACCATATTGCCTTCCACAGTCGCTGTATGGATTTACAGGTCCACCAGCAGTAGCTAAGAGTTCCCATTCACTGTACCCTCTCCAACCTTTGTCATTCTTCTCTTTTTCTTAAAATTGGGCTACAGTTATGGGTGTTACATGGCCTCTCATGGTTGGTTTGACTGGCATTTCTTGGATGACTAAAGATTGGGAGCATGCCCTTACATTTTTATTAGCCATTCTTTGTGAAGTGTCTGTTCAGGTCCTTTGCCCCACTTTTCAGAGGGCTATTTGTTGTAAACTTGTAAAAATCTGTAGATTTTATTAATTAGTCGTTTATCTCTTATGTCATTACTAAATATCCTTTCCCAGTCTGTGGGTGCTCTTTTTACTCTTTTAATGAAGTCTTCCTGTGTACACAGTGTTTTATTTTTAATAGGTCCCACTCATCGACCTTATCTTCCATGGAGTGCATTTCCTTTGTTATGTCTGATAGCCTTTGTATTCCCTGCACTAGGGCCCCTAGCTTTGTCCCAATTTTCTCGTTGATGATCCTGATAGCTGTGGGTTTTACACTTAAGTCTCTGATCCACCTTGAGTTTATTTTTGTTCATAGAGTGAGATATTGTTTCATTGTTTCATTCTTCTGCAAATGGAGATCCAGCTTTTCCAACACCATTTATCAAAGAGTGTTATTTTGGGGCCTTTGTCAAAAATCAGATGTCTATATGCGATTGTTTTTATTTCTGAGTTTTTTGTCCTGATGCAGTGGTCTGAGTTATTTATCATTGTACCAGTACCAGGCTGCTTAGACAACTGTGGCTGGATAGTAGGGTTAGAGGCCAGGTAGTGCAAGGCCACCTACTTTGTTCTTCTTCTGGAGGATGTCTTTGCCTATCCTGGGCCTCTTCCCTTTCCTCTGCTGGCACCCTGTGTCCACCACTCCCATCCCAAATTTCTTTCTTTTCTTTTTTTTTGCAGACACGAGAAAAGCTTTTATTTTGGCAACAGCTTTAGAAAATCCTATTTCAGAAACGGCTCATATTTCCTTTCAGTGTTACAAATGCAGAAAAGAAATGCTTTGTCAAAAAAGCCTTCCTGCATGCACTTATTTTCCACAGCAAATTCAGTTATAGCGGTGCAATCACGTACACGAATTAAATTTTTCTCACGGCCACATTTATGAAAGGGAAAACGAAAACAGGTAGAACTCTTAGCCTTTTATTTAATGCAATACATTCCAAATATTATCAATGTGTTACATATAGTAATGATTAGTGATCTCACCTTTTTTTTTTTTAATCATTTT
>NW_022103928.1:47938263-47958223 GCF_000313985.2 Echinops telfairi
GCCTTAATACTAAACCTATAAATATATGCATGTAGATCTATTTTCCCACCATCCTATATAAATATATTTACATATGTACACGCCTGTATTTAGAGCTCTATAAATACCCTTTGCCTCCTAGTTCTTTCCTTTATTTCCTTTTACTTTCCTCTTGTCCCACTATCATGCTCAGCTTTCATTTGGGTTTTAGTAATTTCTCTCGGTTATATTGCCCTAGCTGAATCCCTACCAGGCCTCTGACACCCTCCTTGCCACTAATTTTGGATCACTTGTTGCTCCCTTGTCCCTGAGTTGGTTAACACCACCTCCTTTCCACCACCCCACTCCCATGTCCCCCGGAACCCGTTGTTTTCTCCTCCAGACTATTCATCCAGCCTATCTTATCTAGATAGACCTGCAGAGATAGTAATATGCACAAAAACCAAGGCACAGCAAGACAAAGAGAGCACAATGACAACAACAAAAGAGAAAACCAATGACCCAGAGAAGAACAAATTAACTTATAAAAGAGAAAGAAAAACCAGTAAATAGATCAAGGTCTGATTTTTAACCTCTAGGAGTGTTCTCCAGTTGAGTCTGCTGGGGTGCCACGCTCTGGCCCCAAAGTCTGTCCTTTGCACTCCCTCGGGAGCTCCCTGCTCTGCTCCCCCGGTTGCTCTGCTGCATGCCTTCAGTGTTTTGCCTTGGTGTCTCAGGGTCAGACCGGGCCAGTGTTGTCCCCTGTAGGGCCATGGTAATCGAGGTACATTGTGTCTCATAGTGGGATGAGCCATATGGTCCACTCTGTGCATTGGCTGTTCAGAGTGGGGATATCGTCCTCCAGGCCTGGTGGGCCAGGATGTGCTCCACTCTCTCTTCCTCCTCATTCATTTGCTCCCATAAATTCTTCGGCGGGGGGGCAGTTGTCCGTGTAGCCAGTATTGGGTCAAGCCCTTAGGCCCTCCACTGGCTCCCCTCTCCACGTAGGCAAGCTGCATTCACATCCCAGAACACTGGATTTAAGTCTGGTCCCTCTTGGGCTGCGGAGACACAAACAATACCCTCCCCTTGCGTGGGTCAGTGCCCTGTTCCGCCGCCACACATCTCTCTCTATTTTCCCCCCCTTTATTCCCTCCCTTTCCTCCTTTTTAGTTGGCTACCATATGTACCCCTGGATTTGGTCTGGCCCCTGCCATACTACCCGGACCTCACCCTTGGAGTGTTTGTATACAGTAGCTTTTTCCCTGAGCCCATTTTGCATTTTTCTTTTCTTTTCTTTTTATAAACTTACCCAAATTTCTAAGGAAGCATATACCTAAGTTTTCTGTTCTACGAGGTGGTACCCCTACAAAAAACGAATGTGATTTGAGGTGGATAGTGCATTTAAAGTTAGTTTCACCAGGTCAGACTGTTAATCATTTCTTCTACTTGGAGGTTCTGAAAAGATTACATAACAGTATGTGACCAAAATAAAAGGCCTGATTTGTGGCAGATGGGGGACTAGCTTTGCCACCACGACAATGCACTTGCATATGCAGCCATCTCAGAGCTCCAGCTTTTGGCAAAAAACAGCATATTTCTCCTGCCCTAGACCCCTGACTCACCTGACCTCCTCCATGATATTTCTTTTTGTTTCTGAGCATGCACAAGGAGAGGAAAGGACAGTGATTTGATGACATGGAAGAGGTGAAGAAAAAAACAAGGGGGATGCTGTCATCCATCCAAAGAGATACATTTGAAAAATGTTTCCAAGAATGGAACGGCAAACGAATTAAGTGTAATGGAGAGTACTGTGAGGTGATACGTTTGTTTTTTTTAATTAAATACATCGTTTTGAAAAAAATTTTTAGTTTTTTTGGTACCCCTTGGTATGTGAAAATAGACCAGTCCCTCACCTTTGTCAACCATATAGTCAATCCTTCAATTAAGAAATTCAAAGAAGAGATGACTCCTTGCCCTTTAATGTCATTAAAATTTGCCCTCAGTTGGAAACTATGGAACCAACCCTTACGCTAAACAAATTCTTTATCACAGTCATTTTCACCTGCTGCAGATGCAACTTCTGAACCATTATATACACTGACCACTGCGATGTAGTTGACTCCCACCCCTATGAAGGTTTCCAAGGCTTTGTAAATCTTTGCAGGAACAGATAACTTTTCTCCTTTGCAGCTGGTAGTGGGTTTGAACCACCAGCATTATGGTTAGCAGTCTGACACTTACCTGACAGCACCAACAGGGCTTCCAAAGTAAGGCTAGATAAGAACTCTATTCCCATGTTCTGACTTGCCTACAGATGTTATGGACTTAGTTGGGGAACACCTGTACAAACAATTCAGGAGAAAGTGGATGAACCTAAGGGAAGTAGAGACTCTTGAAGTTCAGGGTCCAAAACAGGAGTTTCAAACAATTTGTTACTAATCAAAAACATGCATATGACCCGGTTTTGGTGCACAAGAAGTTTTCTTTAAAAGAACTCTCAGTTTACTCCAAAGGGATTCTTATTTAGTTTGAATTTTCTTAGGAAATTAAAAAAAAATTAAACCTTAAATTATGTTTGCCGAACAGATTGAGTTATGGTTGTATGTGCCAAACAGAACTATCATTCTATGTGGGGAGCTTGTTTTTCAAAGAATATATTTTAGGCCTTGCCATTTTGCAACTCTTCATCTGCAGAACTTGATAATATTGTTTAAATAGGAGTTCGCCAGGATGTCAGTTTTAAGCTTCAAAAAGATTATGGCAAAAGAGCCTCTTTTCCGTGTAAACATTATTTATTTTTATTGGTAAATTGCAATAAAAATAATCATGTGTGGTAAAATGATAAAAATCCCCTAAATATCAAGAATCTTAGGGACACAGACACAATCATTCCAAGGGAGTTTGGAACAACAAAATCAATCTATTGTCTGGAAAGAAAGCTAAGCTTTTAATATATATTTTGAAGCAAGGGAATTATTTGAACTGTTGTCCATAAATAGTTTTTTGAGTTTAAATTTGGAATCTAGATTTTTTTCTATTCAAGAGTGGTCCAGTTGTGAGGCTTTTTGTTTTCTTTACATTGAGTCCACATTGAATCTTTGATCTTTATCAGCAAGTGCTCTAACTCCTCCTCATTTTCAGCAAGCCAGGTTGTGTCAGCTGTTTATCACATGTTGTTACTAAGCCTTTCTCCAAGTCTGATGCAGCATTCTTCTTCATGTAACACAGTGTCTCCAATTGTTCATTCAGCACAGAGTACATATGGTGAGAGAATACAACACGGACAAACACACCTTTCTTGAAAACCATGCCGTATTCCCTTAGTCTATTGACACAATTGTCACTTGATTCATTTATAAGTTCCAAACGAGCACAATTAATTGTTGTGGGATTCCTATTCTTTCCAAGGCTAACCTTAAAGAATGGCTAGAATTCACTCTTCCTTATAAATAGTTCTTCCAAGGCCCTCAATGATCTACCCAAGATTTCAGAGATTTTTTTGTTGACAGAATTGGGTTTTGAGTCCTAGGTTGTAAAATCTATTTGTAAGGAAAAGATATGACCTATGAGATAGTGAACAAACATAATGTTAGGCTAGAGGAGAGAGTTAAGGTTCTGGGATAGGTAACATCTTGGAAATATATATATTTTAAATTCTATTTTTTTATTTGGGAGATAATACGTTTATCATGTAATTCCATAGTTCAATCACATCAAGCAGTATTGTACCATTGCTACCACAACCAGTTTCCAAACATTCTTTTTCTTTCTGGACTCCTTTACATTGTCTCCCTTTTATCTCTCCACACCACCACCATGACGGAACCGCCCTCCACACCACCCCCAAACCCTTATTCTACTTGCTGTACCTATAGATTCATCATTCTGGGGTTTCATATATGGAAAAACATGTAACACACTTCAAGATGATGACACCCCCCCTCCCGATGACATAACACATCCAAGATAAACCTAAACCCTAATATTAACAACCAAAAAAAAAACAAACAAAAATACAGAAAATGTTGAAAACCAGATCAGGTCCAGCAGGCATCTGAGGGGGAACCAACCGACAAGGTTTTAACTGTTCAAGTCAGGTTTATCCCTTTGATCTTCTGTACTCATCTCTCCATTGCCCTCTGTTTAGTACCCCTTTCCTCCCATGCCCCTATTATGGATAGAGCGAGATCACCAGAGGCTTATTTCCTTTGTAGTTCCCACAAATAGATCTTGATGAAGTAAAGAGGAACAGTGATAGTGGATCTTCAAGAAAACTTATTAGTTGCCACTGAGTTGGGTCTGACTCATGATGGCCTTGTGTATAACTGAATGAAGGGCTGTCTGGTCCAATACCAGCCTCCTGAGCTCTGACCTGCTTGAAGCTATAGTAACTATTGTGTCAGTGCATCTCATTGGGGTGGGGGTTCCCTCGTTATTACCGACCCTCTACCAAGCATGATATCCATCTCTAGCGATTGGTCTTTCTAGAAGACTGACCAGTTGCCATAGAGTCAGTCCTAACTTATGGTGACCCCATGTGCGTATGACCCTCATAATTCAGTAGAATCATGTCCTTAGTTTTCAGTGAGTGTGATCTTTCAAATGGGGATTGGCAAGGCTTTCTTCAGAGGCAGTACTGGGTGGGGTTGAACCACCCATCTGTTATACATGAACCGTTCATGTCATCAGTGGGCTGATATATGTTTGCCATAGTTTATGAAGTCTGAATTTATAGAGGTCACATTTCAGTTGTTGAAGAGTCTGTGCTAGACATTATATCCGATGTACAGTTGGTGACCATCATGCAGGTGAGGGTAATTTTAAAACAAAATTGGACCAAAAATAAAATGTGGTGTTGAAACTGAGCGAGGTGCCCATTACATACCTATTCCCATGATGTGCTAGGTTTATCTTCAAACTTCTTATGGATAAATTCTCTGGAGCAGTGCCATTGAAAGTGAGAGGGAGAGGTAGATAGGCAAGTAAGTTTCATCTAAGTATCATCTTATAATAAATTCAGCTGTTTCTAAGCCTTTCCTTTGATTTCATACAACAGTGATGTTGTTAGCTCCTTCAGAGGGCAATTATCTATTTCTAATGCTGTGTTTTCCCCCAATCGCTGCGGCACCGACTTCTGATAGTGGTTTTCCCAGGCTGTGCTCAACGCTGGCATGGGAAGTTTCTCACTATCAATTTTCACCGAGAAGGTGAGTGACTCCTACTGCTGGTTCTCATTACCTTCGAAGGCAGCTTATCTGTGTCGGTGCTCTGCTGATCTTGGAAACGTAGTTTGTTTTTCTTGACTTCAGTCCTCTGTACCTATTTATTCCAGGAAGTCTGAGTTTAATAAAAAACCTCATAGTTTTTGTCTCTTTCCCACCCCCACACTTTTATTTAAAATTTTTTTATGGATGTAGAGGAAACAAAGAGACAAATAAGTTATACGGAATTTCTCAAGACATTTTACCTGTGGTTATCCTTGATCTCCAGGAAACTGATATCCCTCACTTTCTGCCTGCATTTTGTCAATACACTAACACTCATGTGCATCCACTCATGCACACACACACACACACACACACACACCCTCATAATTCAGAATGACATTAGCCAGATTGTTCCTCTACCTTTAGTGGAACTTGATATGTTATTTTGAGAAGTTGTCTACTTTAAAATAATAACTTGAATTGAAAATGCTGAACATAATAACTGTTTCCTTATTTATTTAAAATGCAAAGGAAAATGACTCCCCAAAGGACTCATGTTGACAATTGGGAAAAACAAGAAAAATAAGATTTGTATTAATTAATGGATCTACATTCCTCTATCATCTTTTCCTAACACTTTAAAATATTTGATGATTATTTTCAAAGGATGTGTTAGTCTGGGTAGACTAGAGAAACAAATCCATGGACACACATATATGTATAAGAAAGAGATTTATGTACAAGAGCAATTGAACATTGAGAAAACATCCCAGCCCAGTCCAGTCCAAGTCCATAAGTCTGATATTAGCCCATATGTCTGATACCAATCTATAAAGTCCTCTTCAGACTCACGAAACACATGCAATGAAGCCAAATCCAGGACAATCACAAGCCAGTGGGTAGAAAGTCTTTGGGTCCAGCGGCGTTGTAAGCATCGCAGTGCCGGCAGGGGTCTCTCTGTGGCTTCTCTGGCTTCCAGGTCTGGTTGCGTCCATGTGGCTTATCTTCTGCACTGTCTCCCAGGGAGTAGCAGAGAGAGTGAGGTGTCTTCCACCTCCAAGGAGGAAGCCCCAGATTTCCCAGAATTCTCAGGAGAAGGCCATGCCCACAGAAGTCTCCTTGGCTATCTTCAAATTGACAGCCTAGACTCCACCCCTACACTCTTAGTCCTTAGATTGACACCAGATCAAGTGACTACCACAAAGGAGGACACTTTTGCAAAGGTTATTCCTGTAGAGAGGGAAGAAGGCTGACTCAGCCTAGCTTTCCTCTAGCATGGCTGGTAAGATTTTTATTGGTTCATTAGGAAAATACTGTTCTCTTTACCCTTTGTTTTTGCTAATGTCACAAGAATATTTAGATTAATGTGAAATTTGAGAAAGTTGTTGTATCAATTTTATTTCATATGTAAACATAGTATTTCTGGCTTTTAAATTTCATTGTGTGGGAGTTAATTTGAAATAATTTGAATTGACAACATTTGTTACTTGCTTTGTTATCAATGGTTCTGTTTTGGTGTAATCACATGAGTTCTATTTTATCTTCAGGAGCTCTGGTTGTGTAATAGTTAAGCATTTGGCTGCTAACTCAAAAGTTGGTGGTTCAAGCCCATCAGCGGCTCTGAAGGAGAAAGATGTGGCCGTGGGCTCTCAGAAAGATATAACCTTCCTTAACTGCCATCGCATAATTCACAAAGAAAATACTCTTCATCTTATTTTGGTGAGTAATGACTGGGACCTTAAGATTGTGAGGAGCCATCTAACATACAACGATGGGTTTCACCCAGCCAGAATAAAGAGGAGTGAAGAAAATCAAAGACACAGAATGGACTACTCCAGAAGACTAATGGACCGAGTGAATCTCTACCACCATGAGGCGGAGAGCAGAACTACATGAGATCTGGCTACCACTACCAACTGCTGGACTATAGAGGAGGGCGTAGTAGTTGTGACTTGAGAAAGATAAATGTAAAATAGAGCTCCAAATACAAAACTTGAACAGGCTCGTGGGGCAGATAGTGACTGGAAGAAACCCTACACTATGACCTTCAGTCACCCTAAAATCTGGAACTGAACACTCAGCTCCCAAATAGACAGGTCTATAAGACAAACAATAATTCCAGGATGGTATGAACTTCAACCATTTGAGCTCGCAAGGGCTGTGTTTGGATAGGACCAAGTTCAGAACGCAAAAATGTTTAGGAAAGACAGACAAATGGAAGCAGGAAACACAAGGAGAAAGTTAGTTATGTGCTACCACTTTGAGGAATTATAACCAACAGCACGAAATGAAATGTGTATGGATTGTTGAGTGGAAGGACCAAATGCAATATACATCAATTTTTCTGAAAAGATCCGACCATTCCAAATGAAACATAAGCTTTGGGGAAAAAAAAAGGTGAAAATAAAATGTACATGTTGCCTACCTTATCTGCTTTCTTTGAGGAACATGACATTGAACCAGACAAAAGGATTACGATGATAATTTCTGTGAAAGAAAACTTGCACGTCCTTGCAGACAAAATTTCATCATACTTTCCAAATCTACCTGACACCCCATTTGCACTTGCCAGAAGCCCCATGCACAATCAAAGTTGGAGATGTTCCTGAGATAGCACAAGAGGAGTTCATTGAACTGTTCATTATTAACTGTGAAGCAGCGAGAACTGATATCTCTACAGTGCCAGTTACAAAATTCAGGATCAAATGTTTGTAGTCATATTCCGTTCTATCTGAGATTGTGTTGTGCCTTCTTCTTCCATTTCCAACAACCTATCTGTGAAGCAGGGTTTTCCAGCTTGTTGGTTATCAAGTCTAAATACAGAAGTAGACTTGTTGTGGAGGATCATCTTCGTTGTGCTCTTGCAAAGACTGCCCCGAGAATTTCTGATCTGGTGAGAAAGAAGCTATCTCAACCTTCACACTGACGTTGCCTTTTTATGTGCACTGTTGCAAAATGTAGCAATGTAGTTTACTGTTATTATTTTAAGACTGTTACTCATGCTACACCATGCTTCAAGACAAAATTTCATTGATTTGTAATTAGAAATAAATATTTCACAATATATAATTACATATTATTTTTGTAATTAATCACTGTGCTTTAATTATGTTCAATTTGTAACAATGAAAATACATCCTGAATATCAGATGACAATTCATAACAGTAGCAAAATTACAGTGATGAAGTAGCAACGAAAATGATTTTATGGTTGGGGGTCACCACAACATGAGGAACTGTATGAAAGGGTCGTGGGGAAAAAATAAAAAATAAATCAAAAGGGTTGCAGCATGAGGAAGGTTGAGAACGAGTGCTATAGATATATCTAGATACAGTCCTGGAACACTTTAATCTGTTCTCTGTTTTTCATGAAACTGCTTCTTGCTCCAGGTGTAAGGATTTTTCTTTTATGTAAAGGTGCGATCCATATCAAAGACTGTAGTCCTTGATTTTCATTAGTAAACGCGCCAAGTCTTCACTTTCAGCAAGAGTTGCTTCATCCTCCTCCAAGTCTGAAGCTCCGTTCTCCTTCATTTTGTATAGCTTCCTGGATTATTTGCTCAGAACCCAGATTAAATATGTTCGGTGAAAAGATATAACCATGACATAACCCTTTTCTGATTTTAAACCACGAAGTACCTTTTGTTTGGTTCAAAGAATAGACTCGACTTATATATAGATTCCACGTGAGCACAAGTCAGTGTTGTGGAATTTCCTATTCTTTGAAGGGTTATGAATACTTTGTTAGGCTCTACACAATCAAACGCCTTTGCATAGTCAATAACGCGCCTTTTTGAGTGTCTGCTTCCAGTCACAATCCCCCTGATCCCTTGTTCAACATCCTCTTCAGAATCTGGCTCAGATTTCTGAAAACTCCCTGTCACTGTTAGAAAATTAATTTTAGAAAAATTTTACTTGTATGTGATATTAAGGCTATTGTTTGATTATTTCCATATTCTGTTGAATCACCCGTCTTGTGAATGGGCACACATAGGAATTGCTTCCAGTCGGTTTCTGAGGTAGCTGCCTTCCAAATTCCCTAGTACAGCCAAGTAAGCAGTAATAGCTCTGAGTCAGTTGGCTGAAACCTTTCCATTGATGCTGTCTCAATTTCCAGAGCCTCGTGGTACACCAAGGCCTGCAGTGCAGATTAGTCTTCTTTCTTTAATAACAGTTCTTGATCATGTGTTGCCTTCTGAAATGGTCGAACATCAGTCGATTTTTTTTGTAAGTGACTCATCTTGTTTTGATGCTTCCTGTGCCCTTCAATACTTCACTCAGAAAATCCAACTCACTGGCAATAAGTCAATTCCAGATCATAGGTATCTTATAAGATAGAGTGTAAACTACTCCCTAGAGTTGCTGAGACGGTAAACTGTTATAGAAGGAGACAGGCTGTTTTCCTGTACATTGGACTCATGGAATGTTTCGGTATTGTATCTGGTGGCATTCTTGTCTTCAGGTCTTTCAGTTGGCGACATGCTGAACATGACCTTCCTTCTTGTCTTTGCATACTTCATGATTGTACTTTTTTTGTTTGTTTTCTCAAGCTGCCCTTTGAAATATTCGGTTCAACAACTTCACCATTTCTTTCTTTCACTTTATCTAGTCTCTGCTCAGAAGCAAGTTTCAGAGTCACCTCTGATATCCATTTTGGTCTTTTCTGTCTTTTGTGTCTTTTGGTTCTTGGTGCCAGCCCTTCATGCGTGGGCTCTTCTTTCATTAGTGATCAAGGTGTCAAATAGCTTCTGGAGATAGCCGTTAGATTCAGGTAGGAGAAACTCAAGGTCATGGGTTGAGTCTTGTGAACTTGTTTTAATTTTCTTCAGCTTCAATTTGCACCTGTTATAAACAATTGGTGGTCTGTTCCTCAGTTGGCGCCCTTGTTTTGACTGGTGATATTAAACATCTTTCCTTTGTTTCCACAGATGAGCTCCATTGATTCCTGTGTACACTGTATTCCATCTGGTGAGGTTGCATGTACTGTTGCCAGTTATGTTGTTGGGAAAAAAGATTTGTAACGAAGATGTTATTGGTTTTGTAATCCTCTCCAGCGTAATTTCCATCATGAAAGGCATATTTTCTAACTACCTATCCTTCTTTGTTTCTATAATTTGTATTCTAGTCACTAGTAATTATTAAATCATGATTGCATGCTTAATCAATTTCAGACTTCAGAAGATGGTAAAATACTTCAGTTTCTTCATCTTTAGCCTTAGTACTTGGCTTGTAAATTATAATAATTATCTTATCCCCTGACCTTCCTTGCAGGGGTAAGGATATTTTCGTATTAATGACAGTGTTGTCCTTCAGGATAGTTCTTGAAAAGATTTTTATGATTATGAATGCAAAACCATCAACTTAGATTTTTTTCCTTCCCTGCATAGGTGAACTATATGCTGGTCCAATTCAAAAGAGTCAATAGCAGTGTATTTCAGCTCATTAATATCTAAGGTATTGATCTGTATGCATTTCAATTTTTATGATTTTCAATTTCCCCTCTTTCATTCTTTCTCTATTCATTGCTCCAATGACTAATGGGATGTTTTCAGCTCTTTGCTTCCCATTTTGAGTTGTGCCAGAGGAAAAGATAAGGGTCCTTAAAGCCTTTCTCAGTTCACATCATTGAAGTTGGCTCTGCTTTGAGGTGGCATCTCTTCCACAGTAGCATTTCTGGTGCCTTTTAACCTGAGTGGCTCCTCCTCCTCAGCTGTATCAGACAACGTTCCACTGCTGTCATTCATAATGTTTCCAGTGGACACTTTTTTCAATCAGCAGTCCCTCCTTCCTAGTCTTCCTTTGTCTGGAAGCTCCAGCAAAACCCGTTCACCGTAAATGACACCGCGGGTATTGGAAATGCTGGTGGCGCAGCTTCCCGCATCGTCCCAGCACGTCAGTCACCACCCTATAACAAACTGACAGATGAATGGTAGTCAACGAGACAACGACAAGGGCATTACCGCGAGAACTTGTCTGCCGCCACTCACTGACAGCAGACACATGTTATAACACATTTTGTTTGGAATAAACTCAGATGCATGCATTCAGGAACTGTAACCCCGTAGTTGTACTTTTTATCTTCCTCTCAAAGTTCAACAATAAACATTTTCAGGAAATCAACAACAAACATGATATGGATCTGCAATTCCTTCTATATTCAGTTCTCTCCTCATTTATAGATGTTTAAATGAAGGCAGGTCATTGGAGTGAGTGGGCGATACTATGTATCATGAACTAAATAATTTCCCCTCAAAACAAATATTGGAATTTTGGCTTCTGTACCAGTAATTAGAGACCAGGTAGTGTAGTAGTTAGGAGTTGGGCTGATAATCAAAGGTCAGCAGTTCGAAACCACTAGCCTCTCCAAGGGAGAAAGATGAGGCTTCTCCCCTGTAAAGATCCATAATGCATCCTTGGAAAGTCATGGGTGCTACTCCGTCTTATTATAGGACTGGCTTGAGATAGAATCAGCTTCATGGCAATGAATTTGAAGTTTGATACTTGTAGATGCTTGTGCAGAAATATAATTTTCTTGTTACTTTAGTTAGGTCATGCCTTGAGTCAGCTGGGTCCTAGACCTAATAGAAGCTTCTGGATTATTCTAAAAGCCAGAATGTACACAGAGATCCACAAGGGAGTAGAGGACTCTAGAGGACAGAAGAGATGCAACTCTCCCATTGCTGGCAGTTACTGACCTCTGACCTCTCTCAAGGTCATACCCTGATTTGGATATCTAATCTTTTGAAAGGTGAGAAAAAAAAATTTCCGTTGTTTAAAGCTTCCCATTTGTAGAATTTCTGCCCTGAGTAGTATTGAACCTATACTCAATGGCCACACTAATTAATGTTTAAAATTGTGAAATTTTGCTGAAATATACATTTAATGAATTTTTTCGGAATAAGGAAGGCTTCTCTCATTTAGAATTGCTGGTAGAAATGATGTTTTCTCATGTATCTGTAACAGCCAGCACAGTGCCCAACTTCTATCTGTCATGAAATAAAGGTGCAATGGATTCAAGTGACCTTCAAAACATCAACTTGCTGCCCTGGAGTATTCCCAGGAAGGAGCAGCTGAGGCCTTTCAAAAGAAAAGTTTTGTTTGGAGGTTGGGCGTTTGTGTGTGTTAAAGATATTGTGGGTATTTCAATAAATCTCATTGAATTAGTTAATTCTTTCACTGAATTTTCTTAGTATTTCTCAGAAGTGTCCTCTGGTCCTCCGCGGTCATCTTCCTGAACACCAGCACCCAGATACATAACACCCAGCTGATCTTCTTCTCCCTACACCCGCTGACCCTCACTGAGGATCACTGATGCTCGCTCTTGACATCTCTACCCAAGATGCACCCTCTTCGCATCCTTTTTGCAATTGTTGTTAGTTGCTAGTAAGACAATTGCAACTCACAGTGACTCTATGTACAAAGGAGAGGGCTTCTTAGGATCTTCTTGGTTGAACCTTAATGGAAGCAGATGGTCAGCCTTAGTTCCACAGAGCTGCTGAGTGGGTATAAACCACTAACATTGAGTTTAGCAGTTCGGTTCAAACCATCTGTGAAACCCAGGCTCCTCTTAACCATCGTCAATCCTCAGCAATTCAACTCTGATGGCCCCTACGAGGCAGAGCCTAAATAGGAACTTGCCAACAAGCAAAAGGAAAGTTGTTCCTTTTCTTCCTCTGCCCGTCAAGTAGGACTTGACGTGGTTATTTTATTTTTATTTTTTTTAAGGGAAGGAGATGGTTCTAGGAATCATGGGAGGATGGTACTATGGGAATGGGAATGTGCCCTTCCCAAGAGTACAGGACGTTCTTTTACCCCAAAGACAGATAAGGAAAAACACACAGGGGAATTTCTGAAGTATTGTCAAAATTTCTACTTTGTTCATAATTGTTGCTCAAAAAATGTTAGCTGAGAGATGGAGAGAGATGGAGGAGTGGAGCAGGAGGGAAAGAAGGAAGAGGGAAGCAAAACAGGAGGCGGGAAGAGGGGAAGGTAGAAAAAAGAGAAAAACATCTATTGCCAACTCCCATTTTGGGTCATCCTTAGCTAGCAGGAGCATCTACTGGCAAAATGCAAACTGTACCAGACAGTGTTCTCCAGTCTAGTGAGAGATAAACTTGCCAGCCATCGTTCATGCGTTCAGAGGGAACGCCGGCCGGGCTCAGTATTGTTTGCTACTCTGTACCGCAGCAACTGACTCTGATGTTTACAAAGGGAGGAGATAGCGAGCTCTAAATATTCTCATTCATTTCGAGATCCAGTGGAGTATACAATAGCACATGATTTAGAAGGCTGTTCAGTGACTCTTATTTACTCTGACCAATAATATATGAACAAAAGCCAGGTGATAAAATTAGAAGTCATTGCATTTAAACTAGATAAAGGAGGACATTGTATTGTTTACTCACTATGTAATTATCTTGTAAAAGTCTCCACTACAGAATATTATTGTGACAAATAGCTTCAACTATGTCTTGGGCATTTAGAATAACAAGAAAAAACACGTGCTGTCACATTGTTCAGACCAAATTATAAAGCCCTTCAAGGTGCATATTAGCTCATGAAGTTAAACTGGAAAAAGTGGAGAACATTTCCCAGGTCATTCAAAGCCTCAAAGACAATTTGTCCCCTTTTTACCCATATTGGTTTATCAGTTGTAATAAATATATCACAGGAATACAAGATGCTAATGATAGTGGAAATAACATGAGCGGTGTAGAGGATTATTGGAACGATGTACTCTGCTCACGTTTTCTGTAGTTCACACAAAGCTCACCCCATCCAGTCCATTCTAGCACATAGTGACCCTGCAGGACAGTGTACACTGCCCCTTGGGGTTTCTGAGACGGTTAACTCTTTATGGTGTTTCTCTGCAGAGTGGATGGTGGTCTCGAACTGCTGGTTCTGTGATTAGCAGCCCAACGGGCAACCTCCTCTGCCACCAGGGCTCCTTCTTCTGGAAATCTGCTCCAAAGATAAATACACAAATAAGACCTTTATTAAAAAGAATTCTGTCGCCAAACAGGGTGAGCTTAACTTTCAATGTACAGGACAATGTGCTGTATTGTGCGCATGTACTTTATTTGTTATTTCTGCCCTAATTTATTTTCCTTATTTTTTCCATCGTGTGAAGACACATGCATACATCAAGTGATTTTTGTCCCCCTAACAATTGCAAGCTATTGCTTTTTCTTGATAAATTAACTAAGTTATGGAGGATTTGACAGGAACAGATTGACTAGATATTAGAGATGATCAAAATAGCTGTATGGATCACAAAATTAAATCATCTAACCTCCTAATGACATTGGTGGGCACGACTCTTCCAGATTGTCTACATTCATTTAAAAATCTGATTACTGAATTGGTATCTCCCTTCCTCTAGTGTGGATATGAGGACTGGTGGATAACACATTGGGAACTAACCACAAGGTCAGCAGTTGGGAACCACCAGCTGCTCCATGGGAGAAAGATGAGGCTTTTCGACTCCTGTAAAGAGTGTCAGTCTCACGAAACCACCGTGGCAGTTCTACCCTGACCTAGGGGGTCATTATGAGTCACGGGACTCACCCAATGGCAGTGAATTTGGTTTTTGAGAATGTGTATACAACCTGTTGTAAGGGCATGCTTTCCCTGAAGCCTCCGGGTCTATATTCTATTAGGTACATGATGAACTAGAAGACTACATTGGCAGACAGTTGGAATAAACTGCCCCTCCGCCCAGCTTTCATTTCCTGTAGTTTTGCTAGAAACAATACCAAAACAGTGAAAACTTAAACTCACCGTTGTTTGTCATTACAAAACCAGCCATGCAACAACTCCGACCCCCAGTCTCTTAGACCCACTCATTTAGTTGAAGCCGCTGTGTACACAATTGACCCTTGAACAACATGGGGTTGGGGGTGCCAAACCCCACAGACAGGCCAAATATAGCTTTTGATTGATCGAAACTTTAACTGCTAACAGCCTCATGTTGACGAGAAACCTTACCAATAATATAAATAGATGCTATAGCATTTTTGCTTTGTGCATTTATATACACCGTATCCATATACTATGTAACTGCATTTCCTATATGGAATTAAAAAGTATTTCACAACAAATGCTAGGTGTTTGTGTCTGCTTTCATAGCTGCAGCAATGACTTCACAGACTTAATTTTTTCTTAACAATTAATCCTTATTCTGGATTCCTGTATCGTGACGTGATAGGCAGCCGCAGCCTCAGACTTCAGTGGATGGTTTCATAGCCGACCTCAGAGGTCTGGTTACCGAGCAAGCAACTCAAGTGTTTCTTGTAATGCCACCACTTCCCTCTCACTTCCAGCATCATGAGCGACACTTCATGTGGGTCCACCGGGGTTACTATCGTTTATGGTATTGCCCTAAACACAATGAAAAATACATGAAAACCTCAGGAGTGCTCATTTTTGCTTCCATACACAATTTGCTGCAGAGATGAACTGCTCTTGTGAGATAATTAGCATCATATAGCTTTTCTTTAAAGTCTCCGTAGAAGTGGACCAGCACAGTTGAAACGAATGTTGTTCAAGAGTCGTGTATATAGACGGGTAAGTGAAAAAAAGTATTAGTAGTAGCGTTCCAGTTATATGAGCTGGGTGCATGGGGTTATTACAATCAGGACACGGTTCAACCTGTCTCTACCATGAGTGGATCACTACAGACAAGTTGTCCTAGTCTTTTTTTGGTGCCTTCAAAAAAGTCCGGTCAAAACAAGTGACTTCCACGGGGATCTGCTACGCCAGTCAAGTTTAAGGCCCCTGGGTCCACTCAGCAGGTTATGACAGCTCTTTATGAGGGTTTCAACGAGATAATAGATTTTCTCAGGGACTCAGCAACATCACAGGGCCTTATTGTAAAGACGTTAAAGAAAATTGAGGGTGTCGATTGTCAGAAAATGTCATGAAAATTGCACTGAAGAATTAAATATTAATTTTTAAAATCATGACAATGCGTCTTCTCCCTCCACAAGAACGATGAGAGTTGTCCCACAGAATTTGGTTGGGAAACCTTACCTCACCCACCTTCCAGCCTGATCTTGCCCCTTCTGAACATGTGTAAGGTGTAGGGTCTGATTCCCTCTAGCATTCCTATACGGTCATTTCAATGAGGTGTCAATCAAAGCACACAGGATTCTCTGGGGAAGGGTTCGAGAGATGGTAACATGCCTTTACAAGTATCTAGAGTTAAATGGAGGATATGCTGAAAAGTAATAAATAGCTTAATATTTCAGTGCTTTTATCTAATAAAGGTTTCTCTGATCTTGTAGCAATTTAAAAAAAATATCCTTACATGTAATTTGACTAAACCTGATTTTCTTAAGCCTTTGTATAAGTAGAATTGTACCTACAAGGCACCTCTATTCAAAAAGCTTTTCTTAGTGTTGTGAATGGGAATTTAATATACATATACACATTTATTTTCTATTAAGTATAAATTTGTGTGGTTCTTCTAAATCTGATTTTATTATTATCCAAATGAAAATATCTTCTTGTTTATTAGAAGCCTAATAAGGCCTTTGCATTGCTACATGAATTTGTTATTATTATTTTCCCTGTAAAATTGAATATAAACTAAGCCTAAATAGCCATAGAAATAAACTGATTTAGTGTTTTTTTTTTCCCATTTAACACATTTTAAATTTACTCTGTCTCTTTCGGAATTGGATTATGTCTGCAAATGAACTGTTAGCCATAGATATAAATATTGTTTCTGTTTTTAAAGATTGCAGAGAAGGATGAGCAAGGATTCTATTTCCATACGCTGGTTCAACAGATATTGTCCCGAGTACATTTCAAAGCAACGTATTCTCTGTGCTTACCATTTCCTTGGAGAACCTGGTTAATATAAAGGGAACGTTAGAAAACAATACAAGATGTCATACTTTAGTAAGCACCTGCCTGAGGGCATTGTTTTGAAAATCAACAGACGTATACTCACAGTGAGGTGAAGGCTACATCCTTCCAATAAAAGTGTCACCTGAGCAAATATTTACCTTCAAGTTTGCATCACCGACTTGCCTTTTCTTCACTCTCTATGAGCCTCTCCAAGCACGGGCTTCCCCGTGATGCTCACACTGTCCACACTTATTTTCAGGCACATCCTTACTCTATTAGGACAACTAATGTTGACTCCATTTTTAATCTCTCCTCCTATATTGATTTAATAAACCAAAACCCTCTGAGCTTGGATATGTCTGGTGTTAAACCCCAGTCTGTATTCTGTTTAGGGTTATGCTATTCCATGGGAAAGGGTTATTTGATACTTTCGAGAGACCAGAAATCTTTGCATGGTTTAGCTGGATTCGCTGGCCCTCTCACTAGGTGCGATCAAGGTGTTGGGCAGGCTAGGGCTGAGGTCTTATCTGAACGTTCGACAGAGGAAGGACCGACTTCCAGCCTCACTGAACATGTGTGTAGGCAGGATGAAGCCCCTCCAAGGGAGTTGCAGTGAGAACCTCAGTTCCTTATTCGCTTTTGCCTGAGACCATCTCCTGACCCTTGCTCAGTGGTCTTTTCTTTCAGTAGAAGCACACATGGAAAGTCAGGGAGAGAATTTGTTCAAGCTAGACGTCCGTTCTTTTAAACTTAATCTCAGAAGTAAAATCTCCTCAATATGACTGACTAGGATCAATTTTACCCAAAGTGCTACCCAAAGCTGTGGCTGCCGGGAACTGGAGAAAATTGGGGCATTCTTCGTGGCTGCCTCGCCCTGGTACCCACCACTCATCTGTCATTCATCGATTGCATTGTATTGGCCTATGTGTTGCTGTGACGGTGCAAACTATACCAAAAGTGTTTCAAGTCAAAGCATCACACACGGTGGGCAGGTTTTGGAGTATCTTCTAGACTAAGACAGATGGGGAAGAAAGGCCCAGGGTTCTAGTTCTGAAAATCAGTCAAAGGAAACCCTACGCATCTCACAGCGCATTGTTTAGTATAGTGCTGAAAGACAAGCTCCTAGGTTGTAAGACACTCAAAATGTGTCTTCCAGTGGTGGCAGCCATGGACTAGAGTTTACCAGTCACCGTGAAGATGGTGCAGGATGAGACAAAGCTGTCTTCTGTTATACACAGGGTTCTCATGAGTTAGAGACAGCTTGACGGTAACTAACAACAACAATAATCACAGATACCATGTCACTATAGCCAAATGGATCTTCATTGCTCAGAATTATATTCAATTTATAGTCCCTACTACAAGGAGATGTTTTGTAGGGGCAAAGAAAATGGGCAGTGAAGATGCAGCCATATAGCGTCTAGGCTTAGGAGATGTGGGCGGGGCAGACAATGGTCCTGCAGCTCATCTATGTTTCTGCTTAGCGGCTCGTCGGCAGGTGAGCTGGCAGGCATTGGGTAGGTAGGACAAGAGCACATCCCTCTGACAGGTCCTAATGGAGCTTCTGTTTCAGCCTTGTGCTTTCTGTCTTTCCCTCTGCATTTCAGAGCACCAAGTGCTTCTTCTGCAGAATGCACTCGTCATCCAGAGTGGAGATTCGGAGACATTGAGAAATCAATATGGCATCCAGTCGGTCATCCTGGGTTCCCACTCAGCCTTGAAGGAGCGAGTTTGCCTTTGTAGTACCTCTAATTCGGGCCTGTGGCCTGGAGCAGCAGAGCCACCTCACTCACTCCAAGTGAGAGAGCAAAAGAGAAGTTGATTAGAAGGTGACAGCAGCAGGGAGACCAGCAGCAACACAGGCAGTTCTGATGAAGTCGCACGGATACTCAGAATAGGTAGAGTTTATATCCTCTTACACAGGAGTGTAAAATGTATTCTGGAAGAAGTTCTCTACTTTTCCAGGCAGTTTCCATTACTAAGGACACAAGATAGCTACAAGTTGTAAATGTTCACTACAGTAATTAGATAAGGCCATAAGAGCAACTTTTATGATAAAGAAGCAATTTTCTTCAATATCTTAATGACCCTCCAAGCCGAGCTGTCAAGATAGCTGCCTCCCACCTTGGTCAAATCGTACAAACAGCCATGCATCATATATCTGTCTTCTGAGCAATACATAATGTTAAAAACGCCCGGAAGCTGGGGTGAGGGGCAAGGCAAACATGGCGTGAGTTAGGCTAACTACTGACAAAGGCCAAGTCTAGGCTTCATTTACATCCCTTATTTCGTATTTTCTTTCCTCAACTATTTGATGTATGCCTTCCATGAGACAACTCCAGATGTAAAGATAATATATTCAACTTTGTCAGGAGACCATTTTTTTTGGAGCCTCTCGTCAGTCATGTCTTCCCTGTTCCTCTGATTACTAATATTTGGGTGTTTTAGGACCAAACCACTGAACTTCCCACTTTGGGAATCTTAATCGTTTAAGTATCAACTAAATTAAAGAGATACAACCCAAGACTTAACACCAAGGTGTCTGACCTCTTCCCTCCTAGGGAGGTCAGGTAGGGAAATTGCGTAGTGTTTTGTGTAGTGGATCACATAGATCCTAGTCACATGAATCTTGTGGTATGAAAGTTGCCATCTGAGAGACCTCAGGGTCTCCTCATCTATTACTTAGGTAGTACACATGAAGCAAAAGGTTATAGCCCACCTAACTAAACCTATCTGGCCAGGGGAGATCAGTAGATGGTAGGCTCCCACTGAATGCCTCATTCAGAATGGTAGGTGGAGCCTATGGAGAAGAACTCTTTGCATGTATGTACCAGAAACCAGGGTGATCAGTCTATCATGCGACTGCCCAGTTCAGCCCCCTCCTCTGCCACACAGAGTTGTAGAGTCGTCATCTCTGCACAGACAACCACATATATGTC
>NW_022103928.1:47958577-48002048 GCF_000313985.2 Echinops telfairi
TACAGATTAGAGTTAGACCACACTGAGAGGAAGCATGTAAACAATTAGATTTTCCTGCGCTATCCAAAGGGGCACCATGCTACTATTCTCTTAGTCCCCATAGAGTACAGAGCCTATCCCTACACTCTGATGCTAGAGGAAGGTGAGAAGAATTAGATAATATTGCCAATAGTGTGGCAAGCTCACCTGTCGCCATCAACTTGATTCTGACTCATGATGTCTCAGTGTGTTACAGAGCAGAGCTGCTCCACAAAGCTTCCTTGGCTGTCATCTTCACTGAAGCAGATTGTCAGGCATGTTACACCTCAATGTCCCTGTGTGGGTTCAAACCACAAACCTTCAGGTTAGTCCATGAGCACCAAACATTTGTGGTACCAAGAAATCCATGACGATCTAGAACACTGGTTTGAAACAAACAAACAAACAAACAAACAAACAAGGACTGGGGTTAAACACACACACACACACACACATCTTTACTGCCATCAAGTTGATCACAACTCATGCGACCCTTTAGGACAGAGTAGAACTGCCCCTGTGGGTCTCTGAGACTGTAGCTCTTTACAGGAGCATCAAGCCTCATTTTTCTCCCTCAGAGCAGCTGGGGGTTTTGAATGGATGATCTTGCGTTTACCAGCCCAATGTGCAGTCGTGCCACCACCAGGGCTTCTACACTGCCACTGTGCCACCAGGGAACGTGTGGAAGGTCCTAAATGCTAGCCTTTCCTTAGCCTTTTTCAACACATGTTCACTTTGTGATGAAAGCTACAAGTTCATTTCCCTTGTGGACTTCACACATAAACATGCACATTAACTAAAATATCTGTCCTCCAGACCCCTGTGGCTACTTAGTTCCTGACTGTAGAGACCCTATGTATGAGCAATATGAGTCATCTGACCCATACGCCAATTGTTTAAAATCAGCCTTAATATTTTAAAAGTTAGAATAGGTGCACAAGGAGAAGAGCATGGCTTCAGGTTTGGTTCTGGATGGGTACAATGGTCCTGAAGAGTCCCTCATACACTCATCATTCACCTGGAAGACTATGCATCACACTTGCCTATCTTGGGTCCCATCCCTTTGCTAGCCATGTTCTTTACCTACGGGATGGAAGAACAAGCCACTCTAAAATGCGGTGAATCATTCTATTCATTATATACTTGGAATTTATGGAGATAATCGAAGTCAAAAAATAACTCAACCAAACACATTTCATGCACTGGGAAACAGTAAGGAGACACGGGGAACCCTTGTTTTTTTGGGGGGGGCGGTTTATAGTTTCTGCTCAGCTGAGTCCACTTAGATGCCCGACTTCCCCAATCAGAAGGGTCCTCTGTTGGAGAGTAGAACAGTGTGGTTCTACTGAACAGTGGCTTATCCATCTGTCCTGCTGGCTTACATCTCTGCAGAATTATTGTCCGTTCCCCATCAGCCGGGGGTGGGGTGGGGTGGGGGTGGGGGAATTGTTGGGAGGAGTGGAATGGTTCCTCTGGGACCTACAAAAAGCAATTTACCTTTTCTCAAAAAGGTTTTGGCCTGTAAGTGTGCTTGCCGTTCCCTGGCTCGGTGTCAGGCTGTGTCAGAACTTGTTATGGGGGAAATGCCTGGGAAGGCAGTTATGCATGGCACATTTTAACCATGTGGGGAACGAGGTGGTGAAAGGCAAACCACTCTCTAAGTGTAGCGAAATTCCCAGCTACAAGTGTGTGTGGCAGCCTCCAGGTAAGTTTCCCTGCTTCTTACACTCACACTGTTGGCGCTGCTCAAGTACAGCACTCTGGTTTTAATACAGTTACGCCCCTCAGGAAGGAAGCTCGCTGATAACTATCCTATTTGTAATGATCAGGTGCCATCCCTATGACCCATTGAAGGTTGCTTTTGCTGTTCATTTGAATCCTAGTTCAGGCAAGAAAGGGCATCATGAAGACTAAAACCATTAGTTTTCATTGGAAAATGGTGTAAATGAAGATAGCAACTCTTCCCTCGCTCTAAGATTCAGTCAACAAAGGGGCTCTGGCCTGAGAACTTGTGAACAAAACCTCCCATTGGGGTTGACTCACTTGCCAGCCGAGCGGGTCAGTGTGCCAAGCACTGACTTGTGTGGAGTGTCCTTCATAGAAAAATAATCACTTGGAGGAAAACCTGACATCATTCCCTTCTATTCTCCAAAAATCAGGCTTACAGCCCTGAAAGGAAAGCGCTCACTGGGCTGTTTTGACAGGTCTTCGTGACCCCATCGTCCTTTGCTCTATAACGGCCAGATCTGGAAGTAATAGACTGCATGGCAGTTCCTCGGTCTCATTTACAGAGTGCTTTCCCGTTGCTGGTGACTATTTGCTTTGTGGGAAAGGTCTACGCCGGCAGATTCTTTCTGACTAGCTCACTGACCTGCAGGTAGCCTTGTGTTGGAGGCAGGAGTATTACTAATTTATTGGGGTTGTATACTCTTAAGTCAGACCCAACACTAAGTGTTTGACATGTGTTCTATCTTAAATTAAGTTCTGAGCCCCAAATATGAGTTGTAAATACTACCACATTTATGGTGGCAATTTCATTTGGCAATTAGGTTTTCTTTAGTATGATGATGAGACAGTATTAGTTTGGGGTATATATTAAATCAACTTACTTTGAGATATAAAAAAGGAGTTTAAGAGAGTGAAAAAGTTGGGGAAGACAAATGCTTTGTCACATGAACATCGCCAAGGTATCGAAGTATCAGGAACAAGGTTCCTCCCCTCCCCCAGATGACAGACAGAGTCATACAGTTGTCAGTGCCTGATTCTTCAAAAGTGTATTTCCAGAGTTTTCTTCCTAGTTCCTCTTAGTCTGGAGCCACACTGAAACAGACTTGAACAAATCTGACTCACACAATTCCAAACTTTGTGATACATTTCTTTCTATCTGTAAGAATCACTGGTTTTACTTCTTTGAACCCAGAGAAACACATTTGGTAACCAGAGTGGTTCTAGAAAAACAAAATCAGAAGGAAGGCATTCTAAATTTGTTCTCAAGTATGATGGCTCTTGTCAGGGGAGCCTGCCCCTAACAAATCATCACAGGCCCGCAGGTGCAATTGTATAGCGATAATAAGTAAAGATTATAGTAAAGTCATAGAGAATAAGAGAGAGAGAAATAATGGAGTCAGACACATTTCATTGTAGCATGCTCAACTCAGCTCCTCTTGGTGGTACAGGGCCGGAGCAAGCGCAGGAGGGAGAGCTTTATTGTTAACCAAGGCTTATATGTCTTTAGGGATGTGCATGCCCCCTAATCACAGGTAAAGACATATGTCATAGGAAAGGGTTGTAAAATAGGCAATACGAGCAATAGGAGGGGGATATACAATGGGCATACGTGTAACAGGAAGGGGATGATCTAGGGGTGTATGTGACAAGAAGGGTGGACCTTGGGATTCATGATGTCAGCCTAACCTTGGTTATCCTTGAGGGGTCTTGACCTCCCTGGGCTCTCCTACAAGGAAACAGTCTACTGCTATCCTTACAGAAGGGAGTGGGCCCTGCTTAGGGTGGGACAGACTATACAGTCTGATTGCTCTAGATGGCTGATAAACCTTAGGGAGAATAACCCCGACCTACTTTTGTCGACCTCCAAGTGCAGAGTCATTTGCCATGTGTAGCAAGCAGCTGAGTTTGGCATATTTGGGGGAGACAACTTGGGAGAAATCTTTCCGTTTCCCACAGGTCCTCAAGGCACTGGTAACTCTGAGTCTCTGAATGAAATGCATGGATCAGAACCCCAGGTCTCTCGCATGGAAGGCAAATAGGCATTCCGCCATTCAAATTATGGGTAAGTCATTAAAGTGTTCTCACCATATAGTAAATTGGATCAATGGCTCCCTTCTAGAATGATGAACTTGCCTCATACGTGCCCCCTCTTAAAGTTTGTAATGAAACATTTACTCTTATGATTTTATGATTGCTTTTCTTCCTGACTAGATTGGGAACTTCCTTGATACATGCAGCGTGTGTTTTGTACTCAGGATCATGTCTCCTGGATTAGCACAGTGCTGAGCTGACAGTGGGGGGCTAGCCAACATCTTTGAGGAAGAAAGGATCCAGTCTCCTAAAGAGAATGCAAAACTCATAGGCCTGTACTCCAGTACTTTAAAATTTCCTTTATAGTTTTTCTTGTTAGTTACCTTTCTGTTAGTTGGCCCTTGGCTCATGGCGACAACACACACAAAACCCAAAGACTGCCAGTCTGGAAACATCTCCATGTGAGGTCAGTTGTATATTGGACCACAGTGACCCACAGGGTCTTTCCAGGCTTATTTTCATAACTAGATCAACAGATTTCTCTCTTTTTTTATGCATTAGTTTTGAAGCTAGGGTAATCAAAAACAGAGAGCTGGTAAATCCTTCGTGAAAATGTATGGAACAATTGAATGACAGCCAGGACCAGATTAAAGGTCTTCTAGTGACTGCTACAACCACTTAGGACAGTCTATCCAGCAGAGAGAGAGTGAGAGTGAGAGCAAGAGCGAGAGCGAGAGCGAGAGCGAGAGCGAGAGAGAGAGAAAGAGAGAGAGAGAGAGAAAGAGAGAGAGAGGTCTTTAGAATTATAAGGAAATTCAGTAGTTATTAAGACTTGAACATAGGCCAAGTACTGTGATAATTGCTCTACTTACTAGCAAAACCCAGTAGTACCGATAAGATTAGTATTCCCAGTACACAGTATCAGCTCTGAATCTAATCAAAGAGAAGCTAAGTCACACCACTAGGTAAGTTGCATATCTGGGTTGAATACTACTTTCATCATCATCATATTTCCCACTTGATCCCATCATTACTCTTCTCTGTGAATCAATCTCATTTATCCTCTCTTTTTACTGGATATGAACTTAGATCTCCCAAATACATTTTTCGTCTTTCGTGTCTCTAAATCTGTTTCCTCATCCATAAAATCACGTGAACAATTTCTACATTTTAATTACTCAGAAGACAAAACGAACACTATGAGGATAATGAAAGAGCATTGCTACAAAGTTTTAAAAACTTTTATTAAACACCATAGAGTCACAGTGTTAAACTATTGTTCTTCATCATATCCTCCATCTCAGTCTACACATTTCAGAAGGCAAAGTCTCCATCTCGCTCACTCTTCCCCAAGGATTCTGCACTCTGATTCACTTCGTGTCATGAAAGCGGTTTTGGCATCCTCTGATGGCTCACATTATGTGCACTTTCAAGGCTCTTTGGGTTTGGGAAACAAAAGGAGACGCATCAATTAACGTGATGTATGGAAAGAGTTCGTGCAGGAAGCCTGGCATCCTGGATTCTGAAGCTGGCTTTGTTCCTGAGCTTCTGATGCCCGACTTAATAGACGACTGAAGTTATTTGACGCTGACTCTCCTAACCTGATGAGTGTGTGAGCGACCGAGTGAGTGTGTGAGTGAGTGTGTGTGAGTTTGGGGATCTGAAGAACGGGATTTTGGAAATAAGTCTAGTTGTAAACTCCTGTGACTGTAATTTTAGTTCATTCAAAACCCTGGTGGTGCTGTAGGTTTTGTGTTGGACTGCTAATTGCAGGGTCAGCAGTTCGAAGCTAGCAGCCACTCTGAGGGAGAAAGATGAGGCTGCCTGGTTTGGGTAATGATTCACTACCTTGGAAATCCTAGAAAGAGGTTCTACTCTGTCCTATAGGTTTGCTGTACCTCTGAATCAGCTCAATGATGAGTGGGCTGGTGTTGGCAGTACCCGGTCTCCTTTCTCATTTCCTCTTTGCTTCTCCCTACAGGATAAAATGGTTAACATCCGTGCTATTTGGATAAAATGTGCACACTTTTATTGAACTAAACTTCTGCTTATAGATAATATTGACCATGTATTAAAACATAGGGTAAAAAGTTACAAGGGCAATATTTAGAAAGATAGAAGAAACACTCTTTGGGTTAATTCCCTTGCTAGAGGCTAGAAAGGCCCGAGTTTGCTTCAATCGTGCTTCTCTGAGATTGGCCAAAGTGGCAGCTGAAAACCTAATATGAAATTCATTGCACAACTAGCTGGCCATAAATGCAATGTGCACCTCCATTTAGAGGACTCACCATGAATATTTATAAATAGTCAAACAAATGCAGAAATACCACTAGGAGGACAAGCAATGTAGAATTACAGAACACACATTTCAGTTTCTCTGATGGCGACGGTGTTGAAAACCAGCAGAAGCTCCCAGACTGTAAACCTGCTTCTATCTCTTGCACATACTGGTATTTCAGGAGCCACCCCTGAACCAATTGCTGTAAAACCAGTGGGTATCTAAGAGCTCTGGAAGCCACGTCTGAGGAATGAGTGATCACCTTTGAAAAGGAGCTGTCTTTTTTCAGTGAAAAAAGTTCACATGGGTGTAAAGAGTTTATTCAAGTACATTTCATGACATCATTGCAAAAGTATTTTTGTCCAGCAAGCAAAGCAGTGAGACCCAGAGCGATTTTGTGTTCTAAACAAAGCTATTTCCTGTTACCATCATTCAGAACCGTGCAGGAACCCCCGGGAGCCTGCTCAGCATTCAGAGACAAGCAGTTCCTAATAAGGCAGCAGGGGAAGAGCTGGGAGGAAGATGTGTGGAAGTCGACACCCTAGGCCCTTGAGTCTAGGGTTTTCAGGGAGTGTCACCACCCCCCTTTTCACTCCTTTGCTCTATTTAGTGTTGCGCATTAGAGATAGCGACATGTAGCAAGGAACCATCCCATACACGTAATATACAATCACCTTTTGAAGAAGAACTAAGCTCGCTTCAGTAATACATATCGACTGTACAGGACAGGCAACTTTTAAATGCTCTGGGAACAAGTGATTTAGAGATCCCTATGCTGGGGGCCTCTGAAATAGATCATGGCTTTTGATAGAGAGAAACTACAGGGTAATTAATGACATTTTCTCAGTTAAGAGTGACATCTGAGACCAGTTTACTCACCATGAGGCCTTTCTCCAAGGATTCCTCTCTCCCGATATCATATCCTAATGACATGCGATGAAGCCTCTCCCTCCTGAGTTCTAAGGAGCATTCAGAATGAACTTCTTCCAAGACAGATTTATTTGTTCTTCTGGCAGTCTGTGATACTTTGAATATTCATTGCGAACATCATCACCCAAATGCATCCATTCTTCGGTCTTCCCGATTCATTGTCCAAACTTTCAGATGCTTATGAAGACGACTGGAAATGCCCAGGCTGGTCAGGTGCCCCTTAGTCCTCACAGTGACATCCTTGCTCTTCATCACTTTAAAGAGAATCTGACTAGCGGCTTTTTAATATGGATAGTGAGATAGTTAAGGTTTATTGTGCCAACCTGGCCAATAAATACATGTGGGGTTAATTAAAGGTCAAAGAGATAAATGGCTCGGTGAGCCTCACCTTTCTAGTGCTTGAGTCTCTTGCTTTGTGATGGCTGGACCAGGGTGCAGCTGCCTTGGCCAGTTCCCTGCTTTCAGCTGGCAAGGCTTACTGCCTGCAAGACATCCCTGAGGAAAAGCCACATGGACCTACCTTGATGCAGCTCTGGGTGCTGGAGCACCCGTGTGGAGACCCCTGCCTGCGCTGAGATGCTTACATGCTCACTGATTCGGCTTTCCTCCTGCAGTCGGCGTCTTTGCGTGTCTTTTGTGAGATTGAGGAGGACTTTGTAGATAGGTGTGGGACAAATGGGCTAATGTTGGACTTCTGGGCTTGGGGAGCACTGGGTTGGGATGTTTCTTGATGTGCACGTACCCTTTATATAAAACCCTCATATATATATAGATAGATAGATAGATCTATCTATCTATCTATCTATCTATCTATCTATCTATCTATCTATCTATCTATCTATATATCTGTGGATTTGTTTCCCCAGTTTCCCCAGACTAACACAGATAGTGTATCCTTGGTGATTCTATTTCTGCAGCTGATGGACCCCGGAGCCCTTCTCGTGCTTTGAAGTGATCTTCTGAGAAACCAGCATCACAATGAACTCTATAGTCCCCTTCATTGTCTCCTCTTTAGAGCATCTTCCCTATATGTTCGGGTGATGCTGCCTAAATAGAAGATACTCTGAATATATCGTTTCACTAATTCCCAGTGTTTCTCTAAGCAATGTAAGATGTTCCTTCAACCAACCTTTCGCATTCTAACCTCTTGTTCTAACTCCTTACCTCAAAAACCCTTCCTTATGCTCAATTAGAAAAACAACAACCCAGGAGGCTTGAACACATGATTTTGTCCACCCCTATTATTGTCTTATCCATACAGAGATTACCAACCGGAAGTGATCTCTTAAAGGAGAAACACAATCCTGTAAGACTGGATGACGTATTACACAATGAATCGGGTCCCCTTGGAATGGGATTCCTGATTCCTTCCTAGTTCCCCTCCTTTCCATGGCATCTGGGAAGGAGGGGGAGGACTGGGAGGGTGACCCATTTACTAATAAGGGAAAGAAATTGGAAATTGGAAAATCAATCCTGTATAGAGTATGCTGTTTTCCAAAGGGATTTGCTTGGTTGTAATTCTTTATGTCACATAATGATGGGGTAATTCTGATTGGAGTTTAAAAAGAAACATCTGTTTGGGTGAGAAAAGTGCTCAGATGCAGTCAACCATAAAATAGGAGATGGTAGAGAAGCCCCCGGAGACTGAATTAAGCTGTTATGTGGGGTCAGTTCTGAACTGTGCCCTTGGGAGGTCACATAACTTATCGATGCCTCAGGTTAGCATAAAAAAAGACTTACCTGGTCTGGAACTAAAGAGTTTAGCACCTATGAAGTCTGAGGAGATGAAAGGCGCCATAGAAATGCAAATTATTATCTTATGATGAGATGCCATCAATAGAATCGAAAAGAAAATGTTCTCTTTGATGGATGCTCAGTTCCCTGGGCAGAGAGCACGTGCCTCCATCTCAGAAACCGAGGCTCTCGAACTGCACCAGATAATTACCTCCCTCCCACTTTGTATCATCTGTTCCACGAAAGAATCATTTCTGGTCGCTTCTCTTCAGGGGTTACCCCTGTCATTTTACACTGACATTCCTCAGCAAATTGAATGAAGCTGCTGCCATAATTCCCCAGAGAGGAGCAATATATCTTCATTACAGTAATTATGTTTTATGCAGAGGCGTTTTCATCAAAAAAGAAAGAGGTATCGAAGTTTTAATTTAAGTTCAAAAGGCAGTAAATTGCTCATGGCAATAACTTTAACTGAAGCCCACTTGCTAAACTGTGAATTGGTTTTTTAACCTAGACTTGTCATCGTTGTTGTTTTTGAGTCCCGAGTACTGCTTTCCTTGGGAAAGAAAAAAAAGTGGGTGATTTAATTGTTAAACTACAGAAGCCCACTCAGAACCCTAAAGTATTACCCTGTGATCAAGAGTCCAGCAGTGGTCTGATTCCTTTCCTTCTCTGTGGGTTCTTCTTTTGGGGCTCACGTGGTGTGCCCAGCTTCCCATCCCACTGAGGCTCAGCAGGATGCCATGGTGATCAGATTGGCCAGGTGTTTTATACTACAGCTAGATTTCACACAAGGTCAATGGCTTCTGCTCAGTCTGTAGTCCAAATACAGAGAACACCTAAGTGCGTTGCTACAAAGGCGGTTGCCATCAACGTCCACTCCTAATCATGGCAACCCTGTATGTGTCAGAGTGGAACGGTGCTCCCCTGAGCGTAAAGTGGCTGATCTCTCAGGAGTAGATCACCAGGCCTTTCTTCTGAAGCACCTCTGGGTGGACTACACCACTGCACTTTGGTTAACACTGTGTGCACCACCCAAGGGCTCACCGCTACCCTGTGAGCGGGGACACAGGGACAACGCTGAGGCACATGGTTTTCCTTTGGATTGTGAGTCATCGTACGATCACATCACATTTTCTTTAACTGAAACCTGGAAGATGGCCCGACAACGAAGCGCTGCACTATGTCCTGTGCTAGAACATCAAGGAGGAAGGGATTGTATAGGGTTAGATACTTGGTATTATTTTGATTTATTTGGAAAATAGCCACAATGTTTACATTTAATGTGATCCATGTAACCTAACATATACATACAGGTAAAGATCTTCAAATCAAAACCAGGCCCATTCATATAGGACATACTAGAACTAACCTACTGGCTTTCTAAGGAGGCCGGTGCTGTAGTGGTTGTTTGTGGGACTGCTAACTGTGTGTATGGTCAGTAGTTTGAAATCCGCCAGCTGCTCCGTGGGAGAAAGCTGAAACTTTCTGCTCCCTAAAGAGTTAGGGTCTTGGAAACCCACAGGGGCAGCTCTGCCCTGTCCTATAGGGTCAACATGAATCAGAACTGATCCCAGGACAGTGAGTTTGGTTTGGTTTGGTTTTGTGGGAGTTTCTAAGGCTGTGAGCTTTCTGGAGGAATGCTGGCATCATGGCGGTTAAGTGCTTTGCTGCTAACTGGAAGATCAGTGGTTTGAGCCCACACAAAGCAACGTGGGAGAAAGATGTAGCAGTCTGTTATGCTAAAGATTACAGCCTTGAAAACCCCAAAGGAGTTTGTCCTATAAGGTCACTCTGAGTCAGAATCGACTCTGCGAGAGTGTGTCTGGATTAATCTTTACCAAACCAGATGGTCACATTTTTCTTCCTTAGAGCCACAGGTAAATTCCAACCACTGGACTTTTAGGTAGCAGCTGAACAACTTAACTACTGTCCCCCCAGGGGTCCTTGGAAAGATTTTGGGGTGGCAGGTGTAGAGTAGATACAGGTAGCCTGGACAAGCAAATTGAATAATACAGACTTATTGTCTTTCTACCTACTTTTTTTGGTGAATGAGAGTAAACTTTGAAAGAAGGCAAACTTGCCTTCAAAGTTTGCTCTCTCGCTCGCTCAGGGTAGGGACGAGAGAGGTACTATGGAACAAATCCCCTCCCCTCCAAAGGCAAACGCAACTTTGAAACTAAAATCTTTGAAGATGCTATCGATTAACTTATTTTGGAGTATGGGGGCTCTTCATCCAATCTGACTTTTGTCCTTATACAAAGAGAGAAAACACAGAAGACAGGCCAGTGAAGACAGAGGCAGAGATTGAAGGATGCACCTGCCTGTCGAGGAGCACCGTGAATTGCCAGGAAGCACCAGAACCGCAAAAGAGCCCGTGGAGGATCCTCCGAGTCAGCAGAGGGAGCACCACCACGTGAAACCCTGCCTTCAGAGTTCTAGCCTCCACAAGTGCGAGAGAAGACTTTTCTCTTGATATTGTGAATTGGGTCAAGGGTTACAGAACAGAGGAGCAATTCATGCACATTTTGTTTCCTGTAATTTACTGCAATCCCCATAATGCAGCATGCCTTAACCTACTTCCTCGCTGTTTCTTGTTCCTATTCCTGTTTCTTTCCCAATCCTTCTGAATTTTGTCTTGGGGCAAATGCTGCCCTTGTGCTCTCAGGTGTGGTTGGTTGCCTCAGGTGTGTGCATTCTCATGAGGGTTATTGGTAGGTTTCCCCTGTGGACCTGTCTACTGTGTGGTTGAAAATTGAACCACGGAGTGTGGTGAAGGGCCATTGGCTCAGGAATTCCACCAATCTCCACTTTGATGTTGTTTTAAACAACCTAGCTTGTAACTCTGGTGGCACTGCGGGCTAGGCATTGAGATGCTACCTGTAAGTTTGGCAGCTCAAATACACCAGTCGCTACTTGGGAGAAAGATGAGGCTATCTGTTACTGTAAATATGAATCCCCTTGGATAATACTCTAATGAGAATTTACTCTGACCCTAGAGAGTCACTGTGGGTCTCAATCGGCTTGAAGGTTATGGGTTTGGTTTGACTTAGTTTATCATACTTTTTTTTTAATGGAATCACAAGGAAATTAATACAGCAGCTTACAGAAACTCTCTGCACCTTGGGTTCCTGCTCACAAGGCCCACCTGCTCACATGGGCATATAAAATATAAATAAAAAATTGTGAAAGTATTTATTAAACATTTAGTAAGTGTCAGATTACACCATGCATATATACAAGTAAAATGCATATATCAAATGCATGGTGTGATCTGGCACTTAGTAGATGTTTAATAAACACTGCTTCCCTTTCCCATTTCAATCAACATTTAAAGAGAAGTTAAAAGGCAAATAGCTTAAGAATTGTTTCAATGAGGGAGACTTTGAAATCGAATGACGAACATTTACTACAGACTACATTTGTCTGAAGAAACAGTAAATTTGGTTCAGGCATTTCTGAAAGTGGAGGTAGGTGATCTCCTAGAGGAATGGCTATTAAAGTAATTTCCAGATATAATATTTCATTAAGAAATCCAGTTATTGAACTTACTTCATTTATAATTCATATAACAAAAATTAGAGAGCCAAGGAAACAGAGTTCTGGTTTTTGATTTGTTCTTTTAACATTGAATATACTTTAAAAGCACCTATCTGGTTTTTACATTTTCAAGGTACTTCGATCATATTATTTTATATTACTCTTAACAATCTACCCATGAGCAAGAGAGGAAAGCTTTATGCTCCCCAATTTAGGTAAAGAAATTTAGATTTAAGAGGCCATCAACAAGTTGGAAGAGAGCTGATCCAAAATCCATATCTCTTCCCTCCAATGCTATTACTATTCTCACTCTGTTACAGAGAATCCTGATTTATAAAACTAGCATAATGCTAGAGATGCATTTTACTTAGGGCAATTTTCTAGCTTCCATTGTGACTACACAACAGAATTTAGAATTGACATTTATGAGTTGAATGCAATGAATACTTGAGCCTCTATGTGTATAGATATGCATATATGTATGCATCTTATCTCATGATTCTTTCTACATTTTTGGCTAACACATTATAATAAACATGCATAAAATAAAGTTGTTAAAATAGATGGATATAGGGCATAAACTTGACGTCTGTTTAAAGCAGATTAAATTATTGGGAAAGGGGACCGAGTTAGCGGTTCTGTAATTCAGTGACGGTGATAGATTTTTTTGGAGTTGCAGACACAGCTTCTGCTTGTGAGAGCTTGTAGTTTTTGATAAAATATGATAGACTGCGATCATGTGTGGTTGAAGAGGACATTTGAATGGCATTAGATTACAAATGAATTTCTACGTTATTTGTGGTCCGGATCCAATGATTGTATGATCAGTGTGTTGAGCGTTGCGCTACATGTTTTACATGCGTCATGTCATTTAACTTTCTTCAGTCGAACCCCAGCCACCCTAGGGGTAGGAAATACAACCATGGTTTTACAGCTGAACTTAAGGAGGATAAATCACTTGCTCACTGTCATGCAGCAGGTAATTGGCAGAGCTGAAATTTTCATTCAGATCTTGAAAGCAAAACCCTCTGAAGGAGAAAACCCTCTCTTTGTCACCAGCTTGGTGTCTCCAGCTGCTGCAGCCAGTCAATGCACTCAGCTGCTCACCCAAAGCTTGGGGATTCGAGTCCACCCACAGTCATCTGCACAGGAAGGCCTGGTGGTTTGTTTCAGCCATTGAAGAGCAGATGAAGCCCAGCTCCTCTCTGATATACGTGGAGTCCCCAGGAGCTGGCATCCACGGAAACTGTCATTGTTTGAGAACAATGGTGCTACAAAGTCAACACAATTACACAGTGATATCGTTCAGTTCATAAAGTGGCCTCAGCAGCGTTCACTGGTAGTTTGCATCGGTGTTTGATTGCAGCTGGCAGCATACCAGTCCCATTAGGTGAAGATTCTACATCCTCCAACTCAGGGCTACCCCGTATTTGCCAGAGCAGAAATGGGCTCTATGGTGTTTCCCATGGCTGAGTCTTTGGCAGTAGTTTGCCAAGCCTATAATCCAAGGTATCTCTGGGTGGATTCTAATCTGCAAAATCCTTCTGTTAGGCCCAGGGCACATTAACCATTTGGGCAGCCAGGGATTCCAATTGTTCCCAAGAAAGCTTAAAATAATAAATACTCATTTTGTGAGCGTGCTGGCAATGCGACTAATGTTTCAACCCCCAAATTAAACACACAAACAAAAATCTGTAGGCATTGATTCCTTCTAGGAATCTGTCACATTGATGTTGCCCTTTGAATTTCTTTAAGTCCAAGCATCCTCCTTTGAGGTAGAGATCTCCGAGCTGGGAGCAGTCCTCTTACGAAGGCTTCACTGTCATTGGTAGAAAGCATTAGAATCCATTTCTTTGGAGTCAATCAACCCAGGGCTGGGGATCGAGTACTGACAAGACATTGAAATCTTCCAGGGAAAGAAAGGAAATTCCGTGTTGTCACTTAGACCAAAGAGTCCATATTTATTGTGAGTGAGACCGTTGTCAGTGAGACAGCCAAACACAAGGGGAGAGCGAATCCTTCGATGTGCTTCCCTGCCTTTGGTTTGAGTGGCCTCCCAGAACCTTCACCGCATGGCAGGAGGAGCCAGGATGGAATTGCGGTATTTGTTCTGAACACACGGGGCTTGTCAGGATAAGCCAGATGCCAAAGCTCAGGCTGGCGTGTGAGTGAATAACATTACAGATGCCCCTCTCCACTGGTGCGGAAAATGAAGCAGTCAGAACAGGGAATGGAATTCACCGGTGGGGGGGATTGTAAATGGTCTCCAAATAAATAGGCTTTCCTTCCAAAGGTGCTAATAAGCTGAGTGTTGCTCTTTTAAATAGAAAACGGCAAGTGATGGTGTGTGTATATAGAAATCGCCTCACAGATGACAGAAATAAGAAGATAATGCATTTTCATCTGCCTTAAGAGTAATTGCTATTGCTTTGCTCATTTCAGACCGAAGAATAATCAATTACTTGATACAGCATTCCATGCATAAGAGGGACTTATCATTTTGACCAGGCCTCTGACTTTCAAAAGATTTTTATGTTGTGATCATGTAAGTACACACATGCCATCATCACACAGAATTAAGACACTTGTGCATGGTGTATCTTTAGGACACAGGCCCATGGTTCTGTTTATAAGGGAAGGAGAGGATGGAGGTTTAAGCAGACTGGTCAAGGGGGGCAGGGAAAGCGATAGTTGACTGAGCAGGGTGAATGGCTCCGGTTGGCAGAACAATCAAACAAAGAAAACCAAGTATGCACCTCCCTGCACTTTGTAAGTACAAACAAGTCATTTATACTTCCTGGGATCCAAGTGCTTTTGGTTCTCCCCACCCTTGTGTGGTGAGAATGGTTAATAAGTCTGACCACTAACAGGAAGACCCATGGTTCTAGTCCATCCAGAGGTGCCTTGGAAGAAAGACTTGGCAATGAACTTAAAATATATCAGCCATTGAAAACCATATGGAGCACCGTTTACTTGGACACAAATGGGGCTCCATGAGTCATATTCAACTCAACAGCAGCTGGTACTGGTGTAGGCCTTGTGTTAGGCAGGGTTCTCTAGAGAAACAAAACCGGGACCCTGATGATGACAGATAGATAGATAGATATATAGATAGATAGATAGACAGATAGATAGATAGGTTTATACAGTAAGAAGGAATATAATATTTAATTCATCCACACAGTACTTCAAAGGGCTCAGTCCAACTCATTTTAGTGGAATAGTTAATATACTGGAAGTCCTTCAACTCCTGTTGGCTGCTGGGTCCAAGGTCAAGGAAGCAGACAGTGGAGTCTTCCCTCAGGCAAGACAAGTCTGCCTAAAAGCAGCAGACAGCAGGGTGGGTCAGCAACAGTGAGCATAGCACGGGAGCTTAGTGAAACATGCCATGATTGGATCTGGAACTCAAGCAGTGCACAGGTGGCAGGATCCACCAGCCTCAAGCTCAAGCCATATACGCATCAACAGCATGGTGCAGTAGGTCTCAAAAGAACCTCAAGCTCTAGCAACATGATCCGCAGGCTGGCTTGGCCCACAGGTAGTGTAGCACACATGCTGAGGCAGAGAAGTAGTAAATCAGCAGCACACTGCTCTGATCACCAGGGAGCCAGAGAGAGGGGGCAGGCCATTGATCTCATTGCCCTCCAATCAAGCTGTAACTTGATTAATCTCCACCCACATGTTCCTCTTGGCATAGTTGGCACAATAAACCTAACTATCACAGTGTTCATAGGGTTCTCATCAGATACAACAGGAAGAGGAATTTGAAAGTGCCCTACTCATCGTAAGGTATGGCACAGATATAAGTGACTGTGAGAACTGTCTTGCATAGAGAGGCAGGTCAGGGATGTGAAAGAAATCACACCTATTCTCGTCTGCAGATGACTCAGTCAGGGGCAGCCCCTATGCCCCACCTTCCCACATTTGCTGGAAGGAACTTCCCACGGCAGAATAGAACACACCATCCTCTGCAGCAGAATGTGTGCTGTTGCTGTTAGGTGCCATGGCACTGGTTCCGGCCCATAGCGCCCCCATGCACAACAGAACGAAACACTGCGCCATCCTTGCAATTGTCCCTTTATTATAATAGGGTCTTCCATTTATTCTGCTCCACTCTGTGACTGTCCCTATGGTAAACGTGTTTGCTGTGTGTGTGTGTTTGTAGGCATAAAGTGTGGAATTCTGTACTTTCAGCTAGGCCTCTGAGCATTCTTCATTGCATTTCAAACAATGCATTCAAATATAAGGGGAAAAATGGTAGTGATCCTCCCAGCCCTCATGGAGGGAGCTGGTCTTGGAACGAGAGAAGACGGGTATACTGTGACCCATTGGGCTGTGAATGATCATGAAAATGCTCCGTTAACCAAAGCTCCCAGGTAGTACCCGAGTCAATGGTTAACTTCGCTTCCTCATTGTCGGCTGGATGGATTTAATGGAGCACAAGTGCATGCAGGAGCTACAAGCCCCAGCGCCGTGCTTCGTTTGATCATCTTGATAGCAAGTGGCCTTTTCATCGCTTCAAAGGTAATTTGCACAGAGAGCTGGCAGCACTTGTGATCTCATATTCCATGTTGAAAGATTTCATTCTGAAGTCGAAACTTCCTATCTGTGATCATGGCTTTTAATGCCCCCAATGTTCTTTTTTTGTAGATGAAGGGCAAGTTCAGTGGCGCATGTCACAGTGGTACTGAGGATAGGATCCAAACGCAGAAACACATTGCCATGGGGTCATTTATAATGCACAGCGACTCCGAGGCGAGACTGGAGCTGTTTCACAGGGTTTCCAATGGTGGCTGTAGTGTTTATGGCAGTGAACTGCCACATCTTTTCATGGAGGAGCAACCGGTAGATGTGAATGGCTGATCTTCTGGTTAGCAGTTGCTCCCTGACAGCACACCAGGGCTCCTTAGCACTGTATGGAGTCATTAAATTGTTTGAACGTCACCTTTACCTGTCTACTTTCCCAGAACGAGATTGATTTTTCATTAAGTAAAGTAAAAATCTGCTGACTACTAAATACTGTAAAAGGCGGGGGTGAGTCCTGCTAAGAGAAAACAAAGCCAGACCTTCCCAGCACCCACTGTGGGACGCCATTAACTGGCAACGTGACAACAGTAAAAGGGGAAAGGGGCCATCACATTCATCAGTCGGTGAGTGCTGGATCTTTTCTCAAACAAGAAAAAAATTCTGGTAGTCTTAACCCACTTTCCATTGCCATGTGGTTGATTCTGACTCGTACTGATGTGAGCCGGGGCAGAGGAGAGCTTCTCGTCAGGATTGCCAAGGCTGCAAGTCTTTAAAAGGCCAGACAGCCTCATCTTTCTCTCCAGGAGAGGCTGGCGGTTTTGAGTCAGCAACCTTAACATTAGGAGCCCATCCTTTCACCCACCGTACCACCAGGGCTCCTGGCCTTTGGTTCATTTCTATATAAGCCTTCCCTGTACTGTGAACATCTGCTTTACATACAAACCCAGTAAAGCTTATTATATTACACATTTGAGATACAGACAATGTTTCACGATACCACTGGGGACTACTTTGCATTGGGCATTAAAAGCATTATCATTATTATTGTGCTAAATGTCAGGTAATGAGCAACCCACTTGCCATTGATAAAAAGAACAGTATCTTTCATTTGTTCTGCTCCACTCCGACTACCACACTGTAGATGTGTGTGTGTGTGTGTGTGTAGTTTCATGGATGGGGATGAAATTTGCCAAGAGTAGCTTGCAAGTGGCAGAACCAGAGCTTAAAACTGGTTCACTCCCGTGTACTTGCATTAGCCATGCCAGGAGCACACACGTGTTCTGTTTCTCAGTCTTGTCTTTAAGTCTAAATTGTATGTAAGTCAGAGCAGCTGGGCCATGTTTGTAAGAAACATCCATTGATCAAATGCCTATCTTAGTATATAGACTATAGCGTACCTGTCTGTTAACAGTTAATACGGACGTGTTTCTTTAATGCATAGAAAGGTATACTACGTCCTGGTTTTGCCACTAGCAAACGACTCTTGGCAAGTTACATCCCCAGGCATCCCCCAACCCACCCTAAGTTTGTAAAGGAATACACACACACACACACACACCCCACACATCTGCTGTAGTGACAAGCACAGAGCAGAATAAATGGAAGGTGTTCCTAGTTTTCTCAATGGCAGCTGTGTTTGCCATGACCTGTCTGCCCTCATCCTAAGAGCCCTGCCCTGATTCATAAACGCTCATGTTGGCTCTCGCTCTTCCCAGGGCGCAGGATCTCTGACCTGTGGCTAAGTACACCCAACAGGAGGCAGTGGTGCTGAATTGAGCAGTGGTAGGAAAGAAGGGGAAGGCAGGCTATTTTACCCTTTGATATATCTCTACTTTGAGGACGGCTCCCTGTCAGTGGCCATTGCTCCCTTGGGCCTCTATCGCCTGCTTGAGTGACAAGCCTCTGTGTTTCCAGCTTTATTTGGGGGTCCTTGGCCCTGTGCTCCAGGAGCATTGCCGCCGCTCTCTTTCTGTCTGGGCTAGAAATGGTAGGTGCTGCCTGTTGTGGCTGCTTCTGGGTTGGCTCCCTGACCTTATTGGCTTCTCGGGTCTTCCATCACTGATGCAAGACGTTTCCTTCACTGCTGTTGTTGCTAGGTGCTGTTGAGCCCGTTTCCTTCATTAAGTCCTCCTCTTCTAAAGACGCACGTGATTCCTGTTTCCCAGATAGATCCACATCGAGCAATATGGAGCACATCGAGACAGCAGGCACACGGTGATAACAGATAGAATGAATGATAGAAGTGAGACATGCCATGCTGCCGGAATCATCTAACACAGACACCGTATCAAAAACCTCAAAAAGTTGTTATCCTAGTGATGGCGGCCCCATAGGTGTCAAAAAAGAACTGCGCTCCACTGAGTTTTCAATTGCAGATATTAGGACGTAGACCCTCAGGCTTTTCTTTAAAGGCACCTCTGGGTGTCAAGTCTCCCAACCTCTGTGTCTTCACTGGGTAAAATATGCTAGTAATACCTCCTTCCCACGACACATCAATCTATGACACAGTACATGCGCCCGATATATTCTAAATGCTCAATGGACTATTGGTAAGAATCTTTGGCTGACTCATCTTTTCAGGTCTCTGTTTCAATGCTTCCTCCCCAATGAGATTACTTTGCTAACATGTATCATATTCCTACCTCAGACAACTTCACTTTCCATGGGCTAACAATTTCTATGCTTATCTTCTATATTGTCATGGGTTTATTTTTTTCTCCCACATTCTCCATTAGACCTTCCATCCCAAGGGAGGAGCAGCTTCATCTGTTTAGCTGATTCCTTTGAACCAAGTCTTAGCACGATGCTGGGCACACACCTAGTCACGCAATAAATATTTGCTGAATGAGGCTTCGTTTTTCCGCAATGCACAAGGGCACTTATCCGTTGGAGAGTCTTAGCAGCCTCCAGCCCTGTTCTGAGAACCATGGGGCTGTGGGAGTCCTGCACTAAGTTCTACTTATGTTTGGTGCTTTCAAACCATCCTCTCCACTCAGAGGCACGGATAACAGTTCATCATTGAATCATCCACTTCCATTTTTATTACAAGCCTTAATTTGAGACTTGTGTAATTCTCATTCCAGACATAGACTGATAGTCAGGACTTGTTAATCATCAGAGACGTCAAAGAGCATCAAGAAGATCTACCAGGTTAGTTGTCATTGCAAGTTTTCAGGTGATAGCTAGCAATCTCCTGACTCAGTTAAACAACCAAAGCAGCTCAGGGAAAATGAAAAACAAACAAAAAACGTCATGAAATTACTTCCTTGGAATTAACCAATTAAGTAAATTCATGTGACTTCTGAGTAATCCCATCTAACATGCACTTGGCAAAGCATTTTGTTGTTGTTGTTAATCAGTTCCATGTTATTTGTTTTAAAAGTATAATAAAATCTATGGATAACATTTCTTTATAGTGGTTTGAATGTAATTGATGTTAAGTGGTATTTTTTGTGTACTTAATCTTCGTGCGCATGTCTGTTCTACGACACTGACTCACAAATAAACATATTAGCTGGGTAGGTATTTTGTGGCCTCTTTTTCAGGTGTTAGTTCCCACATGGGTCTTGCACATAGTCTCACTCACTCACGCACTCACGCACTCACGCACTCACGCACTCACTCACTACCATTAAGTCGACTCCATCTCATCATTACCCTGCAGGACAGAGCAGAATTACCCCTGTGGGTTTATGAGACTTTATATCTTAACATGAGCCAACAGCCTCATCATTTCCCCACAGAGAAGCTAGTGGGCTTGAATTGCTGACCTCGGGGTTAGCAGTTCCCCACCTAGCCCCCGACACCACCAGGACGTCTTGTTTTTTGCAGTGCTGGTTACAGCACACAAATGACTTCCTTTGTCCTTGTTATCTGTATTTAGATGGCATAGAGGACAGTCAGTAGCTGCTCCTCCCGCTACCTAGTTCTCCCCAGAGGCTACAGACAGAGGGTGCCTGTGTGCAGAGATCTCCATGTGGTCTCTGCCTCTGGGTGCTCCCCGGCTGCAAAACGTGTTTCGTCAGGTTTCATTCATTGCAGGCTTGAAATGCCATCATTCAGTGCCTCAGGAATGACCCTCTTTTAGAGATGAACAACATTTGGTGAACAAGCACAACTTTCTCATCTCTAACTGGACAACGCTAAAGAATCTTCCAGACTGTCTCTTGGAGAGCTCCCAATGAGACTGAGTCCCATTTGATGCAACACCAGACTGCTTATGGGCCTGTTTATTGGCTTACAGCTCTTTCCAGTTGTAATTCCCTACTTGTTCATCATGTGTCCTGATAGTCCTTCCCCTTTATAGGGAACAACTGACATCCAAATGATTTTCCTTTGGAAAAATAGAAATCAAAACAGTTAGATGTAGAAATATAGTTTGCCAGAGACTAAGAAGTTCCCCAGGACACAAAACTTTCAATACTTTTACTATGAGAATCTCAATACAATAAGATAAGATGGTAATCCCTCCTGGAAATGGCACTTGAAAGCAAGTCCCTGGGAGATTTTACAGATCAAATTGTGACCCCAAAAATATGTATTGTAAATTCTATGGGAGTTAGTTTTCTTTGTCAACTCAATGAGTGTAGTGTGTGCTTTAAATCAATCCCTTTTGGAATTGGGGGTGGGAACAGATTGAATCAGCAATAAGTTAAGAAAACAGAGATGGGGGAAGACAGACCACCAAGGAATGAAACAAAATAGCAGCTGATAAAAGATAAGAACCTTTCCTCATAGTTGGCAAAGAGAAAAAGCCTTCTTGAGCCAGCTCCCTGAATTCAGACTTATAGCTTCCTGAACGGTGAGAAACTTACATTTCTTTTGGAAAGCCACCGACTTTTGGGATTTCTGTTATAGCAGCATGAGGCAACAAAGACAGGAGAATATTTTGGATGACTACAAAAATTCTATTTATAGTGAGATAGCAATGACGACTGTCATTCTTCAGCATCCCCCAAACTAAGAACCCTATCTGGGGTAAATTGAGGTAAAGTATAGGTGGGATGGAAAACATTGACTTCTTGTAGTGATAAAAGTACATGAAAGTTATGGGAGTGACAGAAATTACAAGGGTATGGATTGGGTGGAATTTAGTAACTGTCGCAAAAGCCTGGAATAGAGGAAAATTTCAGATTCAAGTCAACCATATTGCAATCCAGGGCATGCTTTGTGATCAAGAAGCATCCATGGTGACATTCATAGAAACCCTTCTCTCCTGCAACTGGAGTGCAGACTGCTGAAAATTGGGTTTTAGATTGGATTGTAAGGGTGCCAATGTCAGAAAGGAAACTGGCTTCTCACAGCAAGTCTCCTTTTGTAAAATCAAGACTCTGATAGATCTTGAGTAGTAAGGAGTGGTACTGAGAAGTCTCCAGCAGGGAATTTGGGTGAATGTGCTAGAGAGATATGAATTTGGAGGATCTTCTGAACACTGACAAGCCGCAAGTGGCCTCTTTACTTTGTTAAAAGGAAACAAATTCCCATAACCTAGAGACAGTCAAAGACCTTACCTTAGACAGATGGCTAAGAAAATAAAGTTTGCCTACCTCATTCTCACCTCACCTCATAAGTCTAGACAAAAACAACAGACAGGTCGCAGCATGGCCCAGGGTAGAAATTCCTTTACGTGCTACAGAAGGAAATGGAAATTTTGCCAAAAGATCTGCAGAGTCTGACTAATATGTCCTGCCAAGAACTAGAGGAACATGTCTGAGAGGGCATTTTAAAGGGATGGGGGTAAGTGTAAGAGTATAAGAGGATACTCACCGGTGACTCAGAACATCTTTGCTACTTGGAAATGATGATGGGGCACAGGAAATAAAATGAAGATGCTGGAATTGTCTAGACAGTCTACTCCAGGAGGAGTAACCAGGCTCTGAGAAGCGGGCAGACTGAGTCAATTTATTGCAAAAGATCAGAAAACCCACCACCTCATCAGATTCTGTGGGGAGGAGCAGAGCATGCTCCCTGTATTGAAGTAGTAAGGAATGCATGAATGAAGAGACACACACTTCCTTGGTCAGTGGAGACTATCCTCTGGAAGTCGGGGTTGCTGTCAGGGTATGATTCCATGGAATTGAGTTGCCTGGTGTAATGACAGAACAGGATTCCAGAATAGCAAAGCCCAGGAGGTGGCACTTAACTGTCAGAAATGAGATGACCATGATCACCATTGCAAGCAAAAAGAATTGAATGGCAACTAGACCATCTTGCCCCATATGGGTCTGTCATGATGATTAAAACACCGTGGTGTTCCTACCTGGGATGCCACTGAGGGAATATTGCTTCAGCTCTAAGAGGGGGCTTCCAAATTTTGTGGAAAAAAGGGAATGAAAAGCTAATGGACTTTTCCCACAAACTCTTTGAAGTCTCTTGTGTAGCCACCAGAGATCCAAAGCAGCTGAGCTAAAGACATGCCAGCTGCCGAAATGGAAACCCACAACCCCTCTCTAGATTCATGGCCTTGGGTTTATTCTCAGACCCAAAGAGTTGATTAAAGAAGAGGTGGTGATCCTTTGAGAAAATCATTTTTGTACTGAAATTAATATTTTTGTTTTCATTAGGTACCCTTGAGTTAGTTCTGATCAACAAAAAACCTATGCACAAAGGAACAAGACCATGCCTGGCCCTGCACCATCCTCACCATTGGTCCCGAGTCCACTGTTGCAGCCACTGTGCAACCCATCTTGTTGAGGGCCTTCCTCTCTATGACTCCCCTCTGCTTTACCAAGCACAATGTTCTTTTCCAGGGACTGGTCTCTCCAGACAACGTGTCAGAAGATTGTATAACAAGGTCTCACCATCCATGCATCGAAGGTGCATTCTGGTTGGACTTCTTCCAAGACAGACCAATGTGTGCTCTTGGTGTCCGTGGTAATTTCAATATTCTTTGTGAGCGCCACAACTCGAACACATTCATTCTTTTTAGGTCTTCCATATCTAATGTCCAAATTTCCCATGTAGACGAGGCAATGGAAAATACCATAGCTTGGATCAGGTGCACCTTTGTCCTCAAAGTATCGTCTTTGCTCTTAAACACTCTAAAGAGGTTTTGTGCAGCAGACTTACCCAATGCAATGCATCTGCTGATCTCTTGACTGCTGATTCCTTAAACATTGATTGTGGATCCAAGCAAGATGAAATCCTTAACAACTTCATTTTTTTCTCTGTTTCTCATGATGCTACCTATTGGTCCAATTGTGGGCATTTTGCTCTTTTTTTACATTGAATTGTAATCCACACTGAAGTCTGTAATCCTTGATTTACACCAGTAGTGTCTTAAGTTCTCCTCACTTTCAGCAAGCAAGGTTGTGCATCTACATATCTCAGGTTATTAATCAGCCTTCCTCCAATCTTGATGCTGCATTCCTCCTCATATAATCCAGCTTCTCTGGAGGCTGCTCAGCATAAAATATTGAGTAAGTATGCAGAAAGGATATGACTGACATCCTACTTCTATGATTTTAAACCATGCAGAAGCCCCCTGTTCTGTTTGCACTATCGCTTCTTGATCCATGTACAAGGTCTTCATGAGTACAATGAAGTGTACTCATTCTTCTCAAGGCTATCCATAGTTTGTTATAATCTACACCATTGACTGCATCGGTATATTCAATAAAACACAAGTAAATATCTTTCTGATATTCTCTAGTTTCAACCAAAATCCATCTGACGTCAGCAATAATATCCCTTGTTCCACGTCCTCTTCTGAATTCAACCCGAACCTCTGGAAACTCCCTGTCAATGTATTGCTGCAACACTGTTGAACGATCTTCAGCAAATTTCACTTTCATGTGCTATCAAGTGATATGGTTCTGTAATTTGAGCCTTCTGTTGGGTCACCTTTCTTTGGAATGGGTACAAAGATAGATCTCGTGCAGTCACTTGGCCCAGCAGCTGTCTTTCAAAGTTCCTGGCATACACGAGTGAGTGCTTCCAGTGTTTCGGCAACATGTTGAAACGTTTCAATTGGTATTTAATTACTTCCTGAATCCTTGTTTTTGGCTAATGCTTTCAGTGCAGCTTCAGCTTCTTCCTTCAGCCACATTGGCTCTTGCTCGCATGCTAGCGCTTGAAATGATGGACGTGGACTGTTTCTTTTTGGTATAGAGACTCTGGATTCTTTCCAAGTGTTTTTGATGTTTTCTGCATCATTCAATATTTTGCCCACAGAATCTTTTGATATTGCAACCCAAGGCTTGAACTTTTTCTTGAGTTTTTTCAGTTTAAGGCATGCTACATGTGTTTTTCCTTTTTGATTGTCTAACTCTAGGTCTTTGCACATTTCTTTATAATTTTGGACTTTATCTTCTTGAGCTGCCCTTTGAAATTTTCTGCTCACCTCTTTGACTTCTTCATTTCTTCCCTTTGCCTTAGCTATTCTATGATCCACGCACGTTTCAGAGTCTATTCTGACAGCCATTTGACATTTTCTTTCTTTTTAGTGCTTTTTGCTTTCATCATGAGTGATGTTCCTGATGTCCTCCCACAGCTCATCATGTATTCCGTCATTAGTGTTGAATGTGTCAGGTATGTTGTTGAGATGTTCTGGAAATTCAGGTGTAATGGACTCAAGATCGTATTTTGGCTTTTATGGACATGTTTTCAGTGTCTTCAGCTTTAAACTGTACTTTCCCAGGAGCAATTGATGGTCTATTCCACAATCAGCCGCTGGTCTGGGTTTAACTGCTATTATTGAACTTTTCCATCACATCTTCCCACAGATATAGTCAATTTTATTTTTGTGCATCCCATCTTGTGTACAGTCTATGTGTACAGTCACCTTTTGCGTTGCTGAAAACAGGAAGAAAAGGTATTTGCTATGAACAAGTTGTTGGCCTTGCAAAATTCAACCATGTGATCTCCAGCTTCATTTCTATCACCAAGACCAGATTTTCCAACTACTGTTTCTTCTTCTTTGTTTCCAACTTTTGCATTCCAATTGCCAATAATTATCAATGCATCTTGATTGCATGTTTGATCACACTGAAGACATTGGTAAAATTCAATGTTTCCATTACTAGCTTTAGCGATTGGTGCAGAAATGATAATATTAGTTGTAATGACTAGATTTCTTTAAAGGCATATAAATAAAATGCTAACACAGACTGCATTGTATGTCAACATAGAGCTTGAAGTGGCATTTTTAACCATCTATGCAACACCATTCCTTCAAATTGTATCATTCCTATCACAGTAAGCCATATGATGTTCTCATTGGGCAATATCAGTGCATTTTAGCTCAGTAACACCTAGGATACTCTATTTTTATGTGCTCCATAAAAGAGAGTAAACATGTCTTAATCCTTTTGCAATGAGACTTATAGACAGGCAACTGTAATGTCTGTGCCCTGCAGAAGGAAGGTCCGAAGGCTACTCAGTGAGTAATGAAGGTGTAGGAAACTCCAAATAACACCATGGCCTCCTCGTAGATGAGGGCCTTTTAGAAGTCAGGTGACAGATAGGAGTCTAGTCCCCAGTTCATCTAATAGTTCGTCCCATGTGTTTATGGACTAACAGTGACCATTTCCCAAGTGTATGGTTAGAAATGATAAGAACTTTGACCTGTGAAGTCAGATGTATTGCAGTGCTCCAAGTGAAAGTCTAAGAAGTTAAACACCCATCACATCCTTTTCATTTATGATAGTAAACTGAAGTGGAATTTATCCTGGGTTAGACAGGAAATTTCTGTCACAGCCAAGGAGTGAAAGCACCGAGGGGGGTGGTTTTCATTATGTTCTCCATTTCTTCACCGGTCTCGCAGCCTCGGAAATCAGGTGATTCATGGCAGATGAGGGTGAACCACTGTGAACTTCACTGAAAGTCCCAGGAATAGTGAGAGGGCCTAATGTCCTATCTTAATGTGTGTCTATTGTGGTATCTGTGTAGAGAGAGTTCTCCTCCTTACTCCTCATCATAGTTATCTAGTGCTGTTGTACAGAAAAACCACAAGTGGGTAGCTTTAACAAAAATGCATTTTCTCACAATGTAGACGACGGGAAGTCCAAATTCAGAGTGCCAGCTCTAAGGAAGTGTCTTGGTCTCCTTTCAACATCTGTGGGTCCAGTGTCCCTTGGTGATAAATACCCATGTGTTTTGTCACCAAACTTCCCCTCGTCAAGGAAGTTCTCAAGGATGTATTCCAGGCTCCTAATTCTTGGTGAGACTGAGGTCCCTCTACTCACATATTTAAACTCTTTTATATCTCCAAAGAGATTGATTCAAAGTATAGCCTCCTCCTGTAGATTGTATCCTCCCTCATGAACACAACTACCTCTCAACCTGCCTAACACCATAGATAGAGGTTTAGCCCACTGCAAAATGGAAGACAAGCATGTCATACTGAGAATCCTGGGCTAACCACATTGACACATATTTTGAGGGGACACAATTCAACCCAGGGCACTCTTTCCTTGACTCTCTCTTTTCCTTCCATGTTGTACCCTGAGAGTGCCTGTTGTCTAGGAAGGAAACTTGTAATACAGAGCTGCTGGGGCAGGGCGAAGCATGGAATCTGGACCTGGACCCAGGCTCACAGGCAGGTGTCAATTCCTAGGCTGGTCATGAAAACACATTGCTCTCTCCTACCTCACTTTTCTGGTTCCAGAATTCAGGCGGTTCCAAGCTTATCACACATTTCTGAGCTCGCAGCCCCACCTCTTCTAGGTCAGGGCCCAGCTCTATTAGCACACTGTGCACTTCCTGTTTGTTCAATTGGTGGGTCAGCCATGGTGATGCTCAACTGAAGCCTTCTGCCTGAGAGAAGCTTCCGGGAGGGGGGTTGTCTTCAATGGCTGCACCTTTAAATCTGGGGTAGCCTTCCTACTCGGGTCAACTCTGCTCAGCCACTCCCAGACCATGGTAGAGGGTGATGGGTAGCAGGGCTAGATCATTCCTGTTTCTCTGGGGCTCTTTGAGACGTAATGAGACTCTCAGAGTGACACCTCACACAGAGATTCTTCCTCCCTAAGCCTCCTTCCTCCCGCGCTCCTTGCACACGTGTCAGGCCTGTGTCATGCAGTCTGAGGCTCTCCCTGTGCATGTCTGTTTCCTCTTCGCTTAGTCTGCCACATGTATATTTTCAATAAATCTTCTGGACTTCTCATCTCATCTGGGTATCCTCTTCATGTAGGATAGGAACTAACACACTGTGGATCCCTCATTTTACGACAAATTTCTCAGAAGGCCAAAATGAGATGTTTGATTGTGGGATTGTTTGTTTGTTTTTGAAAGGGGTTGAGTCAGTCACGTGTGGGCTCTCTGAAGTGCAGAGCCCACGGGAGGGACCCTTCCTCGCCAGGTCTAATGTTGGATATGGATAGATCGATGCCCAAATAGGGTCGACTGTATTTCTTTCTTATCTAGTGCTGCTATAACAGAAATATCACAAGTGGGCCTTTTTAAAGAACAGAAATTTGTTTTCTCACAGCTCAGGTATCTAGAAAATTGAATTCAGTCACCTGCTCAGGGGAAGTCTTTGGGGGGCAAATTTTTGCCTTTGATTCTCCTGAGTTCTCCTCCACATTTCTTGAGAATTTCCAAGTGTCATCTCTCTTCCCTGAGTTGTGCTTGCTGCCTCCATGCCTAATCCTCGATTCTCCTACAGCTCAGAGGACATTGGTTGATGACACACCTGCACTCCTAAGACCTCACTGTAAATCATTCCTACTCGGGAATGATCCATAAAGATAAGGGTTAGAACTGACAACACATGCCCAAACAGTTCCAACAGTTGGTGGGAAGGTTCCAATTTCTTTTGATTTCACTTTTCCACAAAGTATTTGAATCCCTTTCATGTTTAGGGAAGGAGCCCGAGTGGTGTAGTGGTTGTGTGTTGGGCTGCAATCCGCATGGTCGGCAGTTCCAAACCACCAGCAGCTCATCAGGAGAAAGACTGGGCTTCCTACCCCTACAAAGAGCACAGGGGGGCATTATGAGCCAGAAAAAGCTGGATGGCACTGAGTTTTGGTGTTGTTGTTTTTCATATTTTGGGTGGGGGTGGGAGTTTCACCATTTAATCAATAACACCGTAGTATATGGGACATTGTAAATGAAGAAATATTTGTTAGTCTTTGCATTTAAAGAGAGAATTTTTCTCTGTCAGAGGGAGGTAAGATTGACATAGAAAACTATTCCAAAGTATACATTATAGAATATTCAAGTTTAGCCTATAAATATCGAAGCTCCCAATACAACAGGAATTCAGATGGAGATGAGGGATCAGTGCTTGTGATGATGTTACCCCGTTGAGGACAATTACGCTGAGCATAAAGATGAGTGGTTTTAAGGCATTGTTGGGTAATGTGCCTTAAGAAGCAGGGCTGGATTCCAACCTTAGGAAACCGATTAACAGTCCAAGGTGCTGTTTTCCTTTCTTTTTCCTCTCAAGGTGGAAATCCCCATGCCAGTGGTTATTGCAACTGACTTCTGGAAAAAGCACTCTTTATGATAATGAGAAACTAACAGTTGCTGTGTTTCTTTTATAAATCTGTGCTTCCATAAATGGAAACATGATGAAGAATTGAAACTGTTCACGGTCACATTACCTGTACTACATTAGTTCTTTCCTCTTCTAAACACAAGGTCCCTTGAGGGGGGAGAGGGTGCCCAGTAAGAGAATTTGTTCAACAAATCCTAAAATCTGAACCACCTGTGAGGACTTCCTATCTGTACTTCAACTGTCTCAGTTACTTAGTGCTGCCTCTAAGCAGGGTCAGTAGGAATCTGAATTGAGTCGATGGCAGCGAGTCTGGTCATAACAACAGATAGCCCAGTAGGTTGCCTCCGAGAACAGAAATGTATTTTCTCCCAGTTCAGGAGGCTAGAAGTCTGGATGTGGAGCATAGTCCCAGGGGGAGGCTCTTCTTTGTTTGTTGCAGCTTTTAATAGCTGCCAGCGGTCCCTGGCACTCCCGGCCTTATCGTTGTGTCTGTTATTATATTTTTTTCTTCCCTATGTGTCTCTAGATCTATGATAACCTTTTTCATAACTCAGAAGTGATCAGATTCAGGACCTACCTTTCACAGGTAATACCTCAGTAACATTACCATAAAATGTCCTGTTTCCAAACATCCACAAGCCAGAAATTCAGCATTTAACAAAAAATCTTCCTATGGGGAGAGAGGGAGGGTAGAAAGGAAAATTCAAGCCATGATACTCATTAACGTGAGGTGGCTTTAACAAATCACAGTGATAGAGTCTCACAAAGCTTCCCAAAGCTTCCATTGATCTCATTGGCTTTGAGTGGGCTCATTATTTATGTGGAGCACATAGCGTGCCTTTGAGAGCTATTTTCTGATTGTATGGAATGACAAGGAATGGAGGAAGAAGAGCAGGAGGGTGCCAGCGTATGTGTTATGAATTGAATTGTGTCCCCTCAAAACCTATGCTGTATGCTAACCTTCGTCCTTGTGGAAGTGAACCTCGGTGCTACAATGGTTATGAGCTTGGATCCTGATCAAAAGATTGGCCTTGGGGACCATCCCAGCAGTCCCCTATGAGCAAGACCTGACCATCTGCTTTCGTAAAGATTACAGACTTGAATACCCTGTGGTTGGCTGTTCAGCGCTGTTGAATTGATTTTTGACAAACCTGAGGGTAGAATCTCATGTTTGAATCGGATTCACTGCCGAGTATATATGTCCTAATCCTAATCCCTTCTGAGTTTAAAAGAATGGTAAAGACACAGAGATAAGCAATTACAAACAAGGAAGATAAATGTCGTGGGAAGATAGTCAAGGAACCCCGGAATGCCGGATGATAGAAGCTGGAAGAGACCAGGGTCTCTCAGAGCTGAGACAGAGAGCTTTCTCCTGGAGTTGGTGAATTTGGACGTCTGGTGGCATAGTGGTTTTAGTTGGGCTGCTAACTAACTGCAAGATTAGCAGTTTGAAACCACTAGCCACTCTTCTTTACAAAGATGAGGCGTTCTACTCCGGTAGAGACTACACCGGGTAGGTCTAGCCTCTCCTACAGGACCGCTATGAGTCTGAAGGAACTTAATGACTATGTGTGTTTGTGTGAGTGTGTGTGTGTGTGTGTGTGTGTGTGTGTGAGAGAGAGAGAGAGAGAGAGCGCGCGCGCGAGAGAGAGAAACTTGTGAGAGAATAAATCTCCGTCCTTTCAAATCGCTCGCTTGTATTATTTCTGTTACAGCAGCATTAAAAGACCAAGACGGAATCTGAGACAAGGGTTCTGTCAACAAAGAGCAAAGATGTGTAACCTCACTTAAAACTATACACTGGACAGTCAATTGTTATGAGATTGAAAAGACATTAGATTTTTCAAACCTAAAGCCATCTGGTAGGTGACAAGCTAACTATTTAGGATGTATAATGTACAGAAATGTAGAACTTGCCATAGAAGTCAATCTCCCAAAGAATGATGTCTTTGCTTTCTTTAATACTGAGATTCCCCCAAATAATCAGCAGAGGGGAAAATGGCAGCATCATTCTGGTATCCAATTCAATTACTTTAGCATGAAAGTCTTACTGTGTAATTCCCTTATTTCCTGCTAACTGTGATGCTTTTGCCAGTGCATTATATTAGGACTGGCTTGAAATTGGAATAAACCATATATGACCGTAGGCTCCCTAAATGATAGATCATGTAGTCTAGATCAATTTTAAGAAAATCACCTCACACCCATAAGAAATGGAATAATCAGAGAGTTCTCATTTCTTACTACAATTATTATCGATTCTAATTGTATTGGCTCATGCTTGCTTTTTATACTTTATGTCAGAATGACTCATCGTGTTTTCCCTATACATTTTAAAAATACTTTGTGGGAAGGATCACTTACAGGGTAGAAGCGGGGACATTCAGTGGCTTCCTACTGTTTACGAACACCCAGCAGTCCAGGAAGGTGGGGCGCTGTTCTAGGGGGACACGCCCCCAAATTAAAATACATTTATAGAGAACCTGCTCTTCAGTAGATGGCCAGGCACCTGTAACCCACAGCCATCGAGTTAAATTTAACCTTTAGCAAGCTGTAGGCCAGAGAAGAACTGCTCCATAGGGCTTCTCTGCCTGTACATCTTTGTGGGAGCAGGCTACCTCATTTCTGCAGAGCAACGGGTGGGTTCGAAGCGCTGACCTTTCAGTTAACCGTCCAATGTTTAACTCACTGTGTCACAGGATTCCTTGGAGGCAACTCTACGTGGGCTCAAACCGCCAACCTTCAGTTTAACAATGTAATATGTTATTCATCTACATCGCCTAAGGACAGAGACTCCACTAATACTTTGTGGTACAGATGGCATTTAAATATAATGGTGTTCACTAAATTTTGACTTCTCTCTCTTGCTCCACAGAACTTTAAATGTTGAAAATCTTATTACAGTATTGTTGTTGTTGTTGCAAGAACTCCATACCAGCCAAACAAAACACTGGGCTGATTCCCAGGACCAGCAAAGGAGGCACATTGGGGTTTCCCTTCAAATAAGCTACCGTTTTACAATTTATTTTTTCTGCTGTACTTTTTTTTGAAGCCCTCTTCTTCAAAATTAAAAGAACCACTAGTATCATCATTATTATACTTTTCCTATTTATTTTTTAAGAGTGTACCTAGATAATGTAGGCCCTGAGCATGCCTTCCTAAAATACAGATGGGATTTTGGTGTGTGGCCTGACATCCTGCATTTCAAATGAATCCCCAGGTAATGGCGATGCTGCTGTTTCATGAATTACACTTTGAGTGTAAAGTCCATGGGGAGCTTACCAGGCTGGATGGCTGTTCAAAGAGCACCCACCGGCCGCCCTCCCCATTAAAAGCAACTGGGAGGTCTAGTCTCAGTAACAAATCAAACTTGGATAGGGACTGCTCAGTTATGTACCTTTCTTAATACTCTACACTTCCAAATCAGGTATTTCCAGCTCATTTCAATCCAAAAGAGTATAGCATTGAGACAATGTAGGATTATATAACTGAAAGAGAAAGGCATTGGGACCTTCATTTTTGACCTATCTTTACCACTTATAATCTACTTTATCTAACCTAAAATATCCTAAAAACAAACAAACAAATACACCTCAGTGCCCAATGTCTATGCTCAGCTCAAGCGTCCTCAACAGGATAATATCATCAATAGGTTTACCAGGTCTGTCCCTTCTCCAAGGCTCTGAGGGAAAACTCCTCTCCTTTCCTCTTCTACTTGCCGATGAATGCCAAGGTCCCTTGGTTTGTGATTGTATCGGATATCATTTCAATCTCTGCCTCATTTGTAACCATCTTGCTTCTCTTCTGCGTGTCAAATCCCTTTCTGCCTCCCTCTTAAAAGGATATCCTTGACGGCACTGAGAGTCCACCTGGACAATCCAAAATAATCTCCCCAGATCAAGATTCTTCATTTAATCACACCTGCAGGCTCCTTTGATTATCCTAGGGGTAACAAGCCCAGAGCCCCTGACATAGACATCTATTTTGGGGAAGGAGAGGAAGTAGGCATGAGGAATATGCCTTTTTCTGTCTGCCACAAGGAGGTTTTTAAACCATTCACAGAGAAGATTGAATTGCAACTGAATTGCAACTGCAATTCTGTCAATTCCTGGAGCCTTGTTTGGTGCCAGAATGCTGACAAAAGGGGACCGCAGCAAGAAAAGACTTAGAATCACTCTGTCCAACATAATTGCCACTCATAGCATATGGCTTTTTAAATTTATTAAAATTATCTGAAATTAAAATTCTAATTTCCCCATCATACTAGCTACACTTCAAGTGCAAATAGCCACATGTGGCTGGCAGTTACTCTATAAAACAGTCCACGCTATTGAGCATGTTTGTCATCCCAGAATGTTCTAATGGCAACATTTTTGAGAATAAAACCCCCAAATCTGAACAAAGTGTCACTTTATATTATCCTAGTCTCACTCAGAATGGGAGCAAACTCGGGCTGTAAAACATCAGGATGAATGGGTGGAAGTGGGACAGTAAAAACAACAAGACGTGCAGACAATCACACATACACATACACATACCCCTCTCCCCAATGGAACATTATTCTTAAAGTTATGTATTTAATTTTTTTTTTTTTTACAAAACAACCTATAACCTTCAAAGTATTCTCCACTACATTTAGTACATTTGTCAAATCTGTGATTCCATTCTTGGAAGCATTTTTCAAACTCATCTGTTTGGATCGATGACAGCATCTCCCTCATTTTTCAAAAATTTTATTCACCTATTCTATGTCATCAAATTGCTGTCCTTTCATGTCCCCCTTCATTCATGGAAACAAAATGGAGTCACACAGAGCAAAGTTAGGTGAGTCAGGTGCATAGAGCACGAGAGGCATGCTTTTCTCCCCCCAAACTGGCTCACTGAGATGGCTGTGTAAGCAGGTGCACTGTTGTCATGGTGGCAAAACCAGTCCCCTGCCTGCCACAGATCAGGCCTCTTTTGTTGCACACTATTATGCAATCTTTTCAATAGAAAGCTTGATTAACGCTCTGACCTCGTGGAATGAACTCCAAATGCACTATGAGTTGACATTTCCATCCATCTGGGAAGTTGATGGACGTTCAGAATGAAGATTGTCATCAATTGACATTTCACCTTTTTTGAGATGAGAAAAACACTCACATATTTGAGTTTTCCCCACAGCACTGTCCTTGTAAGCTGTGTTCAACATCACAGCAGTTTCTGCGGCATTTTTCCAAAGCAGCAAACAAATCTTCATAGCCTCATGCTGTTTTCATAAATCGGCCATCCCCAAAATGAGGTTTGAGTGAAACTACTTTTACTGAAAAATTCACTGTGACCACAGAGAATCTTCCATGTGATGCCACTGAGTGCCCTAACTGAGCTTCTTGTGATGAAAAAATCATAGCCCGTAGGGTCCTACTCAATAAGGTAATTGTTCTCTGAGCAGTTTTTGAGCCATCAGCATTCTTTTATTGATTTCCTTACTTAGAACCTTGCTCACACAGGACTTGGCTGACCTACCTATTCTAAACACAGCTCTACTGAGTTCATGGTATGCCCAGTTATGCTCACTGATCTGGAGCAGGCTTTGATTCCTCATCCACTGAACAGTTTCTATTGACTTCTTATTGTGTGCCCATGCTGCATGTTCTTCCTATGTGGGAGCTTATTCTTTGGTACAATTCCATTCTGTAAAATTGGACTCATCTTCTCTCTAGATTAGGCCTTTTGTCTCCCATAAGAGATGGACAGGTAGACAGTTGGGGGATATTAATGATATGATGTCCACCAGATAAGAGAAAGATATTCAGTTCACCTATGGGAATTAGGAAGGGCTTGGTGTTCTGAAAGTGTTTGGTGGTGTAGTGGGGTGCTAGTTGGGCTGATAGCCACAAGGGCGGCAATTACAAACCACCAGCCACTTTTCAGGAAAAAGATAAGTCTTTCTGCTGCCGTAGGGATTTACAGCCTCAGAAACCCACAGGGGCAGTTGTACTCTATCTTACAGCATCTCTATGCATTATAATAGACTCAGTGGCAAAACCTTTTGATATGTTTTGTTGTTATTCTGAGGTGATACTGGTCACTGGAGAAAGAATAGGTAGGGAGCTCATTGTAATGAATTAAGATCACACCTATTTGTACTTTTAATTAATTTACCTTTGTCTCTGAGAAGATAGGGGGTTGGTTATCAATTGAAAACTATAGTATGTTAATAATTCTGTGCAGTAAAATTGAGTTGGGGATGAATGAGAACATGATCAAAAGTACATATGCAAGAACCATCACTTTTACCTTCCAGCTATGTTTTTTCACAAAATAGCTGGACACTTTGGAATGTAGTGGTGCTTGTAGGTGTGTGATCCTCTAAAAGAAACTGGTCCGAGTTTAGTTTACTTTTCTAGTGCATTTGCCCACGTGAAGTGGAAGCTTTCTGGAACATGAAAGTCAAATAAGCTGCACCTGCCATTCTTGGGTAGAAAGAAAAAGGAGAAGGTTTTATTTGTGAGTTTGCATTTGCAAAACAACCGATGAATTGAAAATAGCACATCAGGGGCTATTTTTAGGTTCATCTGGGTTGGTGAGAGTTTGAGAATTTACAGATTTTAGAGTTACTGTTAGCCGTTTAGATTTACAGGGTCACCATGAGTTGGGATGCACTCAACTCAGTGGACACCTGGTTAGATTTGGTTATTATTTCTTTTTAAAAATATCATTTTACTGGGGGATCGTACAATTCTTATCACAATCTATACATACATCCAATGTGTCAAGCACATTTGTACATTTGTTGCCATCATCATTCTCAAAACATTTGCCTTCTACTTGAGCCCTTCATATCAGCTCCTCATTCCACCCCTCCCCACTTTCCCCTCCCTCATGAACCCTTCCTAATTCATAAATTATTATTATTTTGTCATATCTTACACTGGCCAATGTCTCCCCTTGCCCACTTCTCTGTTGTCCCTCACCCAGGGAGGAGGTTATACCTAGATTCTTGTAATCAGTTCCCCCTTTCCTCCCCACATTCCCTCCACCCCCCAGCCTTCTAATGCCTCGAAGTATAGCCTTGGAAACTCTGCATGGGCAGTTCTGTCCTGTCTTATAAGACGGCTACGAGTCAGATGGGACTCGATGGCAGTGAGTTTGGTTTGGGATCAGAGAGTTGTAGCGAGGGGGGCGGTGGCTTGTGAGAGAATTCTCACCTTCCCTGTGGTGAGACTCAGGTCAGATTCCCAGCCAATGCACCTCTTGTGCCACTGACCTCTCAGAGGAGGCTTACAGATTTCCATCACCCTAAAAAGGTGTTTGGGAGCTTCCAGATTAAGACAGAAAAGTTAAATAAACCAAAATAAACCAAAACTCAAACTCACTGCCATCGAATCAATTCCTTCTCAAAGCAACCCTACAGGGCAGAGTCGAATGACCTCTGTGGCTGTAAGTCTTTGCAGGAGGAGACAGCCTCCTCTTTCTCTCAAGGCGCCACTGGCAGGTTCCAGCTGCTGAGCTTGTGGTTTGCAGCCCAATGCAAAACCCACTCCACCACCAGGGTTCCCAGGCTGAGCTGGAAGAAATTCCTGGTCAGCCAGAGAGAACCCCATCAATCACTGCAGTCTGATCCACAACCAATCGTGGGGATGGTACAGGACACGGCAGGGTTTTGTTTCATCAAACATGGGTCAGCTTGAGTTGGAAGACTTTGCTACCGCAGGTCACAACCACATGACAAAGATGGCCAAGAGTATTAGGGCTGTGAATCAACTCGTATACCTGCATGTCTTCATGGGGAAATCCTCCTGGGGGTAGAGTGATGTGCTGTCAGATTTCAAGTACTGTACCAGTTCTGCTATCTTTGAGTCACCCGCCTTGCTGTCTCCTCTGAGAGGGGCAAGCTGTGTCAGAACCCCATCTATCCATTATCATCCATTATCAAATGGAAGCATTCCAACCCCCTACTGAGAAATGGGAAAGCACTAATGTCCACACGGATACAAAATTATTGACCATGAACTGAGGAAATGCACTTTTCTTTCCTTATGCATGTGATCAGAATTACTAATTAGATCAACATGGAATTAAGATGACTCCAAGATGGAAATACTGGGGAAGAATCTCATGAAGTCCGATTTTCATCACTGAACTGAGACTAAATTATGCTGTCAAAATGCCATATTATTTCAAATTAGCTAAATTAATTAATCTAACTGAGTCCTTGGCTATATGAATCATCTGGTTTAGAATTTTATTAGAGGAAGAACATGACTTTTTCAACTTACTGCATCTATATGAACTTCTCTGACAGGTGTTTTTTATTCTGTTCAAGTTTGGTATTTTAAAACCGATGAAGTAGTAGGATTCTCTCAAACATATTAGCATTAAGACTTTTTTCAGTTTCTTCTTTTATTTTCTTTGTGTTTGAAAATATCTGGCATCCTCCTCTTAAGAGTGCAACGAGTGAGTGGTGACTTTTTTCCGGGAACACTCAGCTGTGTTAAAAAGACCAGCTCACATGTCATCTGTTTTTATGGTCATTGTCTTTCAGATGCCAGAGTCACAAACACATGCTTTGGAAGCCGTTTCTATGGAAGAGTTTATGGATTTTAGCAATTCTGTGGTCTCCAGGAAGTTCCCAAAGCTGAATTATTAGTGATGAAGCAAAATGCAAAACCCATCAGTCCCTCCCTCATTTTCCAGAATGAGCTCAAGACAACAGACCCTTCCAGCTTAGTTAGTAATCACACTGATCGCTTTTACAGCTTTTATATATGCCCCACAATTTGTCTGAAAACGCTCTGTACAGAAACAAATGATGGTGATGAAAACAGCAGACACTCTGCTTAAACACATAACCTGGATGAACTAGGTACAATTAGCAGTAAGATTGCCAAGGTGGGTGGTTCAAACCCACTGGATGTTCAGTGGGAGAAAAATAATACTCTCTACTTCCATAAAGATTGCAGTCTCAGAAACCCTGTATCAAGTCATTGTATAGAAGCCAGAATTGATTCTATGCAGGGAACTTGGTTGGGGGATTTTTATAGGTTAGAAATGGGTGATGGGTTCTCAAACTCATGCTCATCTCATTATATGACCAACTAGCAAGAGAATAAGAAAACAAAAAGATGTGCTCAAGAAACTCAAAACACATATGCAGGATCTACACAGGGAACGAGTCTCCGGTGATTTCCCTCTAACCATAATTGAGGGATGGGAATAACCTGGTGATCAGACAGAGAGTATTGGAGGAACAATTATAGTTGATTAAAATGATGAATCTGACTTGAGTGGTTAAAAGCTTGTCACTTGATCTCCCTTCTGATCCAAGTTGGGCTTGATCTGGTTTTTAATATTTTCTGTGTTATTTTTTTCACACTGGGGTTTATTTCTGCTGTGCGTTGTCATTGTTGGTTACCACCTTGACTCTTCGTTATGTGTTTCTCGGTGTATGAAACCCAGGATAGGTGACTCCATGGAGACAACAGCTAGAACAAGGGCTCCTGGCAGTTACGACTGGGGAGATTGGGGGTGGGGGGCGGGGTAAGGAGAGACTGATATCAAGAGGGGAGAAAATGGTTTTGGTAGTAGCTGTACAACACTGCTGAATATGATTGAACTATGGAATCGTACGATGTCTGGATTAACTCCTAATAAAATGGTTTGGGGGTGGGGGTGGGGGTAAAAAAGGTTAATATGTTATTGCTCCACCTAGTTGAGTCTTTTTTTTTAATGACCAGGCAAATCAGGCCACGATGCTCCTCATCATCACACTTCTCACTTCTACTCAGCTCAGTCCTACAGTTTGTGGAAAGAGATCCCATTCCAGCTCCCAGCGTTGGACATCTCAAGAGAGGAGGCAAATGAGGAGAGTGAAGAGCAAGCAGCTGTAGGGGCAGCTGCTGTCTGAGCGTCACTTGGTGTCTTGGCAGGACCTGAGCAAGTAGCTAAGTGGTGGAGTAGAACTTGGCCTGGGCTAGGAGTCCAGGAGTCCTGAGCCCATTTCTCTCCCTGGCTTGGCTCACCATAGCTGGACCTCAGTTTATTCCAAACAAGCAGGTCAGCCTCAGTACTCTGTACAGTGCTACAAGTTTCTCTGCCAGTGCTACAAGCCAGCTACTTGGAACGGTGGAAAGAAGTGCACTTTCTTCTGCTCTGTCCATTTCCTAAGCCCTTCTGATTCCTAGGACACAGGCAACAAAAACAGTGGCTATGTCTACTATTATTGCTGCTAGGGATGCTAATCAGCATCGTGTGGATTCATTTGAGACGTTTCCTGGAAGGGGCCCCGTTTTGATTATTAATGCTCATCTCTGCACTTCTAGATTCTGGCCCAGACCCAGAGGAGAAGTGGAAAAGTACTGTGAGAAAGGTTGCGCCTGTGGTATTTCTGGCTTGGCTTGACACAGGAAGTACGGCAATCTAAGAGGGAAAAACATGTTTACTTTTTTCCCCCTCCCTTTTCTGGATATGTATCTACATCCCCCTTGGAGTTGGGAGGGATGTTGTTTACTGAGAGGTTTGAACTTCAGCCTCAAATTATGGAGCCGCGTTTGTTTTCTCAAAATTGGCCCGGCAACCACCCAAGCAGTTCTTGTCCTATTTTTTTGGAGCCAGAGAAGGGTACCTCTGCCTGCCAGCCTACTGAGGGCATGAGGAAGGCATTTCTGGGAGGCAGTGGCCTAGAACAGGGACTTTGCTGAGTCTTATTGAGAGGCAAAACTTGTGTTTTTCCCACTGATGCTCAATATAGCTGCCTGGGCAAGGACCAGATTGTGAAATACGTAAATATCGTGAAGTATTTGGGGGTGTTGTTTCATTTCATTCAGGAAGTGCTGGGGGGTTAGTAGGGGGAGGATTTTTATGACTCACTGGCAGGTAGAGTTTAGAATTGTCACCAATGAGAGTTATTCTAACAACATAGTGCTACGCTGGACCCTGTTTTCCTTCTCATCAGTGATTCATATTTTTCACTATGTCCAGCTCTACTGTAACAAGCTACCACAACTTGAGAGGCTTACAATAAGCGAAATGTATTCTCTCACAATTCTGGAGGCCAGAAGTCCGAACTCAAGGTGTTATCAGGGCTTACTTTCTCCCAAGGCTCTACGGGAGAGTCTTCCGTGCCTATCGAGGGTTTGGGGACTGACTCTAAGCTTTGCTTGGGACACAGACAGATTTTCTACTCCCACAAAGAGTTACAGTCTTGGAAAATTACTGGGACAGTTCTATGATGTCTTCTATAGGGACGCCATGAGTCAGCATCAACTCTATGGCAGTGAGTTTGAAGTGTTTTGATTTTACTTAAGAATTGCTTGACTTGTGGCTGCAGAACTCCAATCTCTGTCTCCATCTTACAGTCCCTCTTTGGTCACATCCCTGTCTCTATTCCTTAAACGACCACCTCCTTTTTCTTATAAGAACATGCATCATTGGGGTTGGGAGAAACTGTAAATCTTTGCAGCTACAAAGATATTGTTTTCCAAGAAGGTGTTCAGAAACACCGCAAGTTAGGAACTGGACATGTCTTTCTGCAGACACCATTCAACTCATTAAGGAGATCTGTTGGTTCTGGGGGAGACACGTAGGGCTGCTAACCACAGTACCGGGGGTTCAAACCCATCAGCCACTCTTGGGAGAAAGGTGGAGCTATGTGCTCTCATAGAGACTTGGAGTTTTAGTAACCTTCGATCAGGTAGCTATGAGTTCGATGTGACTCAATGGTGGTGAATCTGAATAGTACACACCATCTCAAAACTTCTAATAAGTCTTTCTTGACTGGCCTAACATCTCTTTGGTTATGCTTGTATATAGTCTGGCCTTATTATATGAATGTTTTTTTTTTCTCTGCCTCCATATCTTGAACTTATTTCAGTAATGGTTCATGAGCATTTAGCGGAAAGAACTGGTTAAGAGTATATGTTTGGCTTTGACTCCTTTCCTTCTGATAACTCTGGCTCTTTCACCCAAGGCAAACACTACAGAGTTACACAAAAGTACCACATTGTATTTTTGGTGGAATAATGCTTGCATTGGGATATTTTGGAAATATCTAATATTTTGGAAAGAAACAAATGCGATAAAAGTTGGAAATTCTTTTAGGAATTATTCTTTATATAAACTACTCAGCTGATAGGAAGATTCATAGTAGAAAATGCTAGAGCTGTCAAAAGAGCCATCATATATGCTTTTTATTTAAAATATTTAAAGGTACTAGGATCATAGTCAATGTTGACCATATAAGGTACTATTAAAAGATAATATGACGCGAAACACCCAATCACACTTTTCACATATTTCACATAAAAGAACATATTTTAGAAGATGACTTTGCTTTGCTTTAACTGCTTTGATAGCTGTGCATTCAGTGACTTCATAAATCTTTTTAAAAAATAAATCTCATTCCCGTGTTTGCCTCACTGATTTTATCAACTCTTGGTGGCAGATAGCTTTATTGATGCCTGGGTGATGGAACAAAGAACTAATGTACTCATGGTCAAGATTTTTGCCTGAGGACTTTTCTTTTGGATAATGATACGTCTAAACGCTAGGATGACATCTGCACTGCACACACACACATTCACACACTCTGACATACAAAGTCATATATAGGTTTTCCGACACTTGGATTTTAAGCTTTCTCCATGGCTGGTGAATTCAACTTGGGTGAATTTAGGGAGAGGGGAAGCCAACCTTTTGTTAGAGATGCCCCAAAGTCTAGAGCTACCCGTTCTCCACTCAAACTCTTTTCCAAACTAGGAAACAAAACCTAGGGATGACCCAATCCACATGCTCTTTAATTCTTTTAATCTGGAGGCCCTGATGTAAAGAAGACACAAGTGCTGGGACCCTTGTTTCAACGTAGACTGCAATAAGAAAGGATTCTGAAATACGAGCATTGTAGCCAACACTGCCCAGGACACCGTGTTGATCTGTGGCCGACAACAAAGGAACTATCATTTTTTAAGATGCTACGGACCTCACAATCCATAACGAGATTCAGTGGGAAGCCAGCTAAACAAATGGTTTTCTGCGATTCACCCAGAAGGAAGTGCCCACTGATTGACGGCTAGTTCTTGGGGCTCAACTACTGTTATTGAATTGTGGGCAGAAGGATTCAAGGACATCTGAGGTGGGTACTGGCTGCTTGTACTTTAAGAAAGAAGGTAACAAGTTCAAATCTTAATTCAAGGAAACTCTTGAGATTTCTGTCTCTGCTAAAACAATATTCATTCACTTCTGGCTGCAGGGCTATGACGGCTGAAAACCAAAGGAATATTTTTACCTTGGTTGCTAATTTCACAACTAATCCATATATTTTATGCCTTAAAAAAATCCCCCAAAATGAAGTGAAGACCAAAAGGAAGATTTTGCTTTTTTTGGAGAATTCTGTGCACTTCAATGCCAACTAAGCTTTCCTAACAGCAAAATCTACCCTTTCTTACTTCCATAATCAGGCTTTTGATTCAATGAAGACTGTATAATTATCTTACCTTGGTGAGTTATCATATAAGAGGAATCTGACTATATATACATATGCTTCACTTATCAGATATCTTATTGTTCCTAGACCTATATCTAGAATTAGACCTTAGCATTGTCCAGGAGTAGATTCGCAAAGACTAACGCTTTGCGAAACACAAACTAGGTGCAAAGATCCTCAAAATGCTGGTAATTAATATGAGCAAAAATCTTGACATTATACAGTCATTTATTACTTAACATCCACGATGTATTCTGTGAAATAACACACTAATACACTTTCTGTGAACACTGTTATCATATATTGCATTGTGAACAGGTTCTTTTGTTTAATCTGTCTCTAAGTTAAATTTAAGTCAGAACAGCCAAATATAATTTGTATCTAACCCTAGTGAGTCAAATGTGTGTCTTACGGTTTATACACACATGATAGTTTTGTCAGGTGCCCTCAAGTTGATTTGGGCTCATAGCCTCCCGGTGTGCAACAGACAGAAACACTGTCCAGCTTCCAGCTCTGCACCACCCTCACAATTGTTATGTCTGAGCTAATGGTTGCAGCCACTGTGTCGGTCCGTCTTACCTTCCTCTTCTATACTGCCCCCTCATGGAACCAGGCCTGTTGTCCTTCTCCAGGGACTGACTGGTCTCTTCTTACAACATGACCAAACAACGTGAGACAAAGTCTTGCCATCTGCTTTTCTCAGGAGTATTCTGCTCTACTTTTTCCAAGACAGAACTGTTTGGTGTTTTTTTTTAGCAGACTATGGTACTTTCAATAATTTTTT
>NW_022103928.1:48003101-48006518 GCF_000313985.2 Echinops telfairi
GAGGGAGGGGGGAGCAGGGAGGGTGACAAACGAGGAGCTGATACCAAGGGCTTAAATGGAGAGCAAATGTTTTGAGAATGATGATGGCAACGAATATACGAAGTTGCTTGACGCAATGGATGGATGTATGGATTGTGATAAGAGTTGTATGAGCCCCCCAAAATGATTTAAAACAAAAAATTAAAATGTGCTGAAAAACTTGGTTTATACACAAGTTAAAAAAAAAGCCCCCAATAAAAGTATTGAATTAAAAAAAAATCCAGTGCACCAGATTGACCCAGTGCAATCTGTCATTTGATCTCTTGACCGCTGCCTCCCTAAGCATTGTTGTGGATCCAAGAAAGAGGAAATCGTCGGCAGCTTCCGTCTTCTCTCTGTTTATTGTGATGTTGTCTGTTGTCCAGTTGTGAAGAGTTTGATTTTCTTTACATTGAGCATCGTTCTGTAGATCGCCACTTGCTGACGAAGAGCAAGGATTTCAGCCTTTAAGGTAGATTACAATTCAGTATAAAGAAAACCGAAATCCTTACAATTTGCCCTGTGGGTAACTTCATAATAAAGAGAGAATAGATTTGAAGTTGCCAAGTATTTTGTCTTACTTTGATTGATGATCGATTCTCATGGAACTAGCAGTCCAGAGATCAAATGATGTGTTACATTTGCTGCGCAAGACCTCTTGAAAGTGTTTGAGAGCAAAGACATTACTTCGAGGGCTAAGATGGCCTATTCCAAGCTATAGTATTTTCCATCACCGACTATCCATATGGAAGTTGGACAGAAAGGAAGACCAAAGAAGAATGGATGCATTTGGATATGGTGCTGGTGAAGAATAATGAAAGTACCATGAACTGCCAAAGGAAGAAATAGATCTGTCTCAGAAGATATACAGCCAAATTATTCCTTAGAAGCAAGGATGATGAGATTTTTATCTCACATCGTTTGGAAATGTTGAATATGAAGAGACTGTTCCCCGGAGAAGGACATCATGCTTGGTAAAGTGGAGGGACAGCAAAAAAAACAACAACCAATAAGACAACAACAACAACAACAACAACAAAAATACAGAGGAAAGCCCCAGAGAAGATGGATTGAGACAGTGCCTGCAACTATGGACTCCAGCATAGGAACCATTGTCAGGATGGTGCAAGACCAGGCTTGTTTACCTTCAAGCCTTTAAGACCCCAGAAGCTATATCTCTCGATAGCCGGGCACCATCAGCTCTCTTCACCACACTTTGTTCTGTTGTGCTTAGATTTGTTATGTGTCAGAGCTCACCTGATGGCACCAAACAGCACCAAAAACAATGCACATACCCAGAACACCACTGTGGCCCACCTGTCAGAGTGAGGGCTCATGATGATCAGATGTTAAAATGGGGTTTAAAGGGTGACTCCCTCATCAAGACTCCAGTTTCTGAGGGAGTTCAGAAAGGACATAGTCAGCCCTTGGCAGATACCCCAATTGACTTTCTGACCTTTGAAAGGAAAGCAAACACATAGCTCAAGGAATTTGGTTCAAAAGGGAATGGGAATTGACAGACAGGATGGTGCTTGTTGTAATGTATAATCCTATCCTAGTCAATGTGAAGTAGAGTTTGATGAGGAAAGACTCCCTTCATGCTGCAACTAGTTAAGCACAGTATTTCTCGCTGAACCGATGGAGATTTGAAACTACCCAGAGGTACCTTGAAATACAGGTTTGGTGATCTGCTCTTGAAAAGCCCAGCCTTAGTAGTTCTAATCTGTTCTTAAGGAGACATCATGAGTCAGAAGGAAGCATCCGCAGTTAAATAACACAACAAGGAAGAAGCACAGATTCCTTTTCATTATATTTTCCTCCTCCACAGAAAATCTTCACAGACCTGGACTTAAATTCGGAAATGTCCCTCTTGGTTTTTATTCGTTTGTTCTGATTTTTTTCTAGGGCTTGTTGGGAGGTGGATGAAGAAATCTAAAAAGCTGGGTGTTTCTCATTGTTGAATGCAGAACTGACGGTCTGAAATGTTAATCATCCCACCAAATTCACAATAAAATATTCATTAAGAACAATGTCCAAGAGGGAGCACCCTATATTTCAGTTATTTGAAATCGTAAACACATTGCTTAGTCAAAGAACATATCTAATTTAAGCACCCTAGGATTGGATGAAATTGTAAATGATATAACTGGAGTAAGTGAAGAAAAAAAATCAAGCTTTCTTTCTTCATATTGATTTGGTGGAAAAGGACATATACATAAATCAATATGTTGTACAGTTTCAAAATACCTCCCTGAACCTCTAAGTGTTGAATTTGAAAAGAAGCTCCAAATCTTCAAAATGGACAAAAGAGCTTCAGCAGGTTTTTATCTATGCAAACATTTTAGAAAATATCAAGGTAGTTAAGTTTGTTTTTTAAATGTTGAGATTTAGAGAGGGAAAAAAAGCTCAAAATAGAATATTGGTATTTACACTTTCAGAAAATTATTTTAGTTTTTCTGTACTTTAAATGAGTTTTGCAAATGTCAGTCACTGGATATGAAAAGTATTTATGGTCTTACTGCCTTCAAGCTCTCTGCCAAATATTCTCATTTCCACAGTGCAGGCAAAGTGACCATGAGAAATCACAGCCCTACTTCTGTCCATCCTCTAACGTGACCCCACCTCACACGCATGCTCAGTATCCAAAGTTCTCTTGCCTTTACCTGGCATGCCCTTCAGCCTGCTTCCACTCTTTCCTTCTGGCTGCCAAACACCATGAGATTTATTTTTTATCTGAATTTGTACTGGCTTTTAAAAAAATCATTTTATTGGGGCTCCTACACCTCTTATCACAATCCACATATACATCAATTGTGTAAAGCACACTTATACATTCATTGCCCTCATCATTCTCAAAACTCTCGCTTTCTGCTTGGGCTCCTGGAATCAGCTCCTCATTTTCCTTCTCCCCCCTCCCTCTCCACTCCCTGCTCCCTCATGAACCCTTGATCATTTATAAATTATTATTTTATCATATCTTACACTGTGCGGCATCTCCCTTCACTCACTTTTCTGTTGCCCATCTTCCAGGGAGGAGGTTATATGTAGATCCTTGTAATTGGGTTCCCCTTTCTACACCCCCCATATTCCCTCCAGGTATCGCCACTCTCAGCACTGGTCCTGATGGGTTCATTTGTCCTGGATTCCCTGTGTTTCCAGTTCCCATCTGCATCACTGTGTATTCTCTGGTCTAACCAGGTTTGCCAGGTAGAATTGGGATCATGACAGTGGGGGGGAGGAAGCACTTAAGAACTAGAGGAAGGTTGTGAGTTTCATTAATGCTACACTGCACCCTGAGTGACTCATCTCCTCCCCACTACCCCTCTGCAAGGGATGTCCAGTAGTCCACAGATAGGCATTGGGTCCCCATCACACGCTCCCCTCATTCACTATGATATG
>NW_022103928.1:48006807-48008889 GCF_000313985.2 Echinops telfairi
CACCTCATGATCACACAGGCTTGTGCGCTTCTTTCCTGTGGGCTTTGTTGCTTCTGAGCTAAATGACCGCTGTTTACCTTCAAACCTCTAAGACTCCAGACGCTATATCTTTTAATAGGTTCAGGCGCATTTCCTTAATACAAGAGCACTTTGCTCAGCTAAATGGTCATTCCATGATATCCACCTTCCTGACATGATCGCTGAAGACAAACATGTGCATAAGCAAACGTGGTGAACACCGTAAGATTTGAAGACAATTAGACTGAGTTATCCAATCCACTACCTATCTATTCCATTACCTAACCAGCTATGTAAACCCATTCATGTTACATAGCCCCTCTCAATACAGTCCTCTTTGTACAGAATTGGGATAACACCTTTATCTAAAAATCTGATGGGAGAAGCATCATCTAGTGAGGAACTATGATAGGCTTCACCTTGCTGAATGTCTGACTCAAAACAGAAATGCCTTCTCTTTTCCACTCCATGTGCCCATTAACTTTAATAAGTCTCAAAGAGGACTTCATTGAGGATTACAGTCTTCAGTATGAACTATAACTCAATGTAAAGAAACCCAAACCCTCATAACTAGACCAGTGGATGTCAGCAAGCTAAATGGAAAAAAGATTGAAGTAGTCACAAATTTTATGTTACTTGGGTCCACATTCAATGTTCATAGGAGCAGCAGTCAAGAAATCAAATGATGCGTTGTACTGGGCAAATCTGCTGCACAAGACATATTTAAAGTGCTAAAGAACAAAGATGTTACTTTGAGGGATGAGGTACACCTGCCTGAGACATGGTATTCTTAATCATCACATATGTATGTAAAAGCTGGACAATGATGAGCGAAGACCAGAGAATTGATACATTTGAATTATGGTAGTGGTGAAGGATATTTGGAGGACTATGAACTTCCCCCCACATGAAAACAAGCAAAAATAGCTCTCTCTTGGAAGAAGTACATCTGGAATATTTCATAGAAGTAAGGATGGCAAAGCTTTGTTTTATGTACTTTGGCATGATATCAGGAGAGATTGGTTCCTGGAAACAAACACGTGGTAGAGGGTAAGCAAAAAAAGAGGATGAACCTCGATGAAATGGACTAGCAGAGTGATTGCAGGAATAAGACTCAAGCATAACAATTGTGAAGATGACATAAGACTGAACCATGTTTCATTGCACACAGAGTCATTGTGAGTCAGAGCAGACTAACGACAGCCAGAAGAGAGGGCTTATCACATTGAAATAATACTGTATGGAGGACTTTAAAAGATTCAGGGGGAAAATGAAATGAAAGATAATGTCCTCTCACTTTTATGCATCTTGCTACCACCTAGAGTGAGTCCCTTTACAATGATGACTGTGAATATTTTACTCTAATATACCAAGACTTAACACAAAGATTAACACAAAGGAAGTGCTTACTAAATATTTAGTGAATTAATGCATCAGATGTGATATTCCACCTGGACATTGGAGGTGACATATGACCCTTAAGGGATAGAAATAACAATAATTTCCCTAGCCTAGTGCTCCATGACCTAATAAATCAATGCATTCCTTTATGTCATCCATGATTTCTTGATCCATGATTCCTTTCTCTGATCTAAGTCTATAGTCTGATACATCCATGCATTTGCTTTAGAAATTTCTATCTAAAGGACACCTAGATTTTAAAAATAATATCTAAGTGGCAGCTCAAACATGCTGCTCTGAAGCACTGGTATGTCTTCCAACCATGGCTCCATTCTTTGCGTTCCCAAGTATTTGGTTGCCACAGAGGCGGTGGATAGTTTCTCTTCTACAACCCATTTGTTGCTTTTGCTGCCCAGCCTCCTTTCTCTTTGATTCTGATCACAGCACGAGTATTTAACTTGGAGGGAACAGACACTGTCCATTTGTACCTGTGTGGCTTGGGTGTCATTGGCTTATTGCAGTTCCAGGACTAGGTACTAATGGCTTCATTTAATAAGAAGAATACACGGCTCTAGCCACAGCAATTGGTCAATGGATGGGCATGGAACCTGATCAGAGCCAAGGGAGTCATGAGATTTTGAGTCTTTCTGAGGAAGGACATCT
>NW_022103928.1:48009398-48012332 GCF_000313985.2 Echinops telfairi
AGGGTCTTAATGAGTTCATGGCTCAAATTTCATATGAACCTAAATCTATGTATGTACGGATTCATGAAAACTAATCAATTCTACCTTTTTATTTACTGCATTGAATTGGATGCTCATCAAATTCAATAGAAAAAGACAAACCGTTGCATATAATTCCATGAGAATAAAAGCAACATGTCAATATTAAGTACTGTTTCATTGGATTCTTGGTTCCAAAGTTGTTCCATACTAATATCCTAAAATTATCACTATGATCATTGTTCATGGAGGCAATGCAAAAAAATGGAAGTATTTCAGGGTCATGAGGAATTGGATTTGCGAAGAGAGGATGTGATGTGTTAATTCCCATTGGTCAATACCTGCTTGCCTTGTCTTTATTTTAATCTTGCCATTAATTAATATGATGACACCAGAGAACTAAATTAGTAAAATTGTCTAACTTAAAAATATTTACCCCAGAGTAAAAGAATACAAAACCTTTTTGGATCGTGTGTTTAAAAATATGCACTCATGTAACATTATAGCTACTCCGGAGAGGCTTTGGCATGCAACGTATAGCTTCTGTAACTCATTCACTGAAAAGCACATATATTTAACAATCGGTGTCATAGTAAACGCTGAACGAGCTTCCTGGCTGGCGTTAATCCCCCAAATCCTAATGCCAAGGAGAAATTCATCTCCATATACTCAATGGCAGCAGCACCAGCTGAATTGGGCTCTGTGGGGATTCGCCATAGTAACTTCTTTAACGGTAATTTTTCCTTTTGATTTCTCAGGGTTTTAATAAGTTTTATGTTAGATCATATTCTATCTTGAAGTTCAGAATCAATTTCAGCACCCGGGCAGGAAAACGGTGAGATCAGAGCTCAGTTACTACTTTGACATTATTTACATGTATACTTTTAGTGAAAGGGAAATAATTTCATTTATACCACAGGATTATTATCAGGAGAAATCATGAAGGAAGCACAAATCATGTCCTCTTCTGAATACAGAGGGAACTTCTGAAAGGTCTCTCTCAGTGAGCAAATTCAGCCATTTTGGATTCTTTTCTGCAGAATTCTGCGAGTATGTGGTATTTAGGATACTGTTCTAAATTTTCTATATTTCATTTGCTTTGATTTGACTTGAGTGTGGATGTGGATCTCCTTCAGCAAGTAGCCCAGTTGTTTTCCACATTCCTTGACATCGATGAATGGCCTCTTCCAACATTGCCTTTGTTTGTTGAGGCGTCTTCATTGGAATTGAATCACCAAGGCCTTCAGTGCAGCTTAGACTTCTCACTTGGGTACTAGCAGTTCCTTGTCATGTGCCCCAGAAGCAGCTGAACCCAAACAAACAAACAAATCAACTCATTGCCTTTAAATTAATGGCAACTCACAGTGACTCTCTAGAACAGAGTAGAACTGGCCCTTAGGGTTTCGGCAACTAAATATTAACAGGAGCAGAAAGCTTCACTTTTCTCCCTTGGAGAAGCTGGTAGGTTTAAACCACTGACCTTGTGGTTAGTCAACTATGCCACCAGGGCTCTGTAAAGTGGTAGAATATCGACTGATTTAAAAAAAATCATTTGATTGGGGCTCTTACAGCTCTTATAGCAATCTATACATCAATTGTATCAAGCATATTTGTACATATGTTGCCATCATCACTTTCTAAACATTTATTTTCTATTTGAGTCCTTGGTATCAGCAACTTTTTTCCTTCCCCCACTCCTCCCACTCTCATGATCCCTTGATAAATAATTACAAATTATGATTATTTTCTGCCTTCTGCCTTCATTCATGTTTCTGTTGTTTGTTCCCCTCAGGGGTATGCATCAATCACTGCAATCGGTTCCCTCTCCTTCCCCTCTGCCCATCACCTTCCCCTTCCCCTCCTGGTATACCATTTCAACTCCCATTTTTGTTCCCGAGGGGTTTATCTGACCTGGATTCCGTGTGTCATGAGCTCTTATCTGTACCAGTGTACCTGCCCTGGTCTAGTGAGAGCTAAAAGGCAGACCTGGGGTCATGATAGTAAGGAAGCCTCAAAGAACCAGAGGAATATTGTGTGTCTCATTGGTGCTACACTGCACCCTGGTTCACTCATCCCTTCCTTGTGACCCTACTGTGAGGGGAGGTCCTGTTGTCTACAGATGGATTTGGGGTCTCTGCTCTGATTCCCCTTATTCTCAACAATATGGTTTTGTTTTGTTTTGGGTCTTCTGATGCCTATTACCTGTCCCCATCAACATCTCATGATTTCACAGGCTGGGGGGCTTGTTCCATGTGGGCTAGTTGCTTCTATGCTGCATGGCCACTATTTAACTTCAAACCTTTAAGACCCTAGATGCAGGTGCTATAGCTTTTGATAGCCGGGTACCATCAGCTTTGTTCATCGCATTTGCTTATGCACCCACTTTGTCTTTAGCGATAGTGTCGTGAGGGTAAACATCACAGAATGTCAGGTTGTTAGAACAAAGTGTTCTTGCATTGAGGGAGGGCTTGAGTAGAGGCCCAAAGTCCATCCACTTCCTCAATGTGTTGCCATAGAAATATATGTACATCAGCCTAAAGCTCTATTTTTATGAATTAATATATTTACATAAGTACACACCTATGCTTATACCTCTATCCATAGTGTTGTTTCCTAGATCTTTCCTCTGCTTCCTTTAACCTTCCTCCTGCCCCACAATCACACTCACCCTTCTTCTACCTCTTAGCAATTCCTCTCAGCTAGATTGCTGTTGCTCTAACACCATCAGGATCTCTGCATCCTCTTCTTTGCTGCTTTTTCAAATTCCCTAGTTGTTTCCCTGTCTATAGTGTTTTTGGCTCATCGCTCCTTTCCCCTGCCTCCTCCTCCACCCAAAGCCCTCCAGAGCCATCAGTCCCAGTACTTTCTCCCTGGGTTTGCTTTCCATGCCTATCCTTTTTTTTAAATCATTGTATT
>NW_022103928.1:48013453-48015380 GCF_000313985.2 Echinops telfairi
CTCTCACACCTTCCTTGCCACTAATTTTGGATCACTTGTTGCTCCCTTGTCCCTGGGTTGGTCAACACCACTTCCTTCCCACCACCACCCCCATGTCCCCCTGGAACTCATTGTTTTCTCCTCCAGACTATTCATCCAGTCTATCTTATCTAGATAGATCTGCAGAGATAATGATATGCACCAAAAAACAAGGCATAGCAAGACAAAACAACAAAAGACCACACAGCGATGACAACTAAAAAGAAAACCAATGACCCAGAAAAGAATAAATTAATTAAAAGGAAAAGAAAAAATTTAAAAATTTTTAAAAAGAAAGAAAAACCTGTAAGTAGATCAAGGTCTGATTTTTGACCTCTAGTTAGGCAAACCAACAATTACAGAGACAAAGCAAAAAAAAAAAAAGACAAATACTTGAATAAAAATAAAAATTAAAAAACACTTAACAAAAATAAATAACTAAAAAAGGATGCATAATTCCAGGTCTGTCTGCTGACCTTCATGACTGTCTCCCCACCAGTCCTGGGAGGTTTTGAAAACTGCCTCTCTTAGCTTGACGTCTATTTCAGGAGCTCTTCAGGGACTTTGTGGCTTTGCTTTGTTCCAATTTCTGATCTTTTATGTTCTCTTCTTGGTTTGCCCACTCTGTGATGGGTCAGACCAGTCTCACTCCTGGTCACGTGTCCCCAGTATTGTCTTCTGTTGGGTACAATCCAGCGAGGGGATATCATGTCTCCAGCTGTTGTCAGCCCTACACTCTCCTCGGTTTCTAAGCAGCTCCATGCAGGGCTGTCATTCTCAAGGCTTGTTAGTATGGCGTCTAGTCCCTTGCTCTCTCTTTTTCCTTCTTGGTTTGTTTCTGTGTGGACATGGCAGGCTGGCCCCTCTCCCCAACCTGTAGGTTTAGTGTCCTCCTCTGTAGCACATAGTACTAGGGAGGGGGGTCAGTTTGACTCTGATTGGGCCTGGCCCTGTAGACCACTCTGTTCATGAGTTGCTCCCTGTGGTTAGGTTGCCCTTAGGCTTTGACGCACCATGGTAGGGTCTGCACTCCTACTCCCACTTCTGTGGAGATATAAAGAATATCCTGCCCCTGGGTGGATTAGTGCCCTGCTCCCTCAGAGCCATTGTCTCCCTCTTTTCCCCCCCTCCTATTTTCCCCTCCCTAGTCTCCCCCTTCCCCTTCTTTGTGTTGGAGTGACATGTATATTCTGGGTTGTTCTGTCCCCCTGCCTGATTGGCTGTACCTCAACCCATAATGTGTGAGATAAGTGGCTTTTCTTCTATCCCTACTCTGCTGATTATACTTACCTCAGTGGATTCATGTTGTACTTGTCCTTTTGTGATTGTCTAATTTTGCTTTGCATAATTTCCTCCAACTCCTCCCATGAGAGGATATGCTTCATGCGATCATCAGTGTTTTTTAGGGATGTGTGTATGTGCCAGAGTTTTCTAATCCACTCATCTGGGATGGAAATTCGATTGTTTCCAGTTCTTTGCAATTGTACCACAATAACATTGGAGTGCAAATAACTGGTCATGGTATATTACTTAGCTCTTCTGGGTATATGCCCAGTAGAGGGATTGCTGGGTTATAAGGTAACTTAATTTCCATTTGCTTTAAATATTGCCGGATGACTTTCCACAGTGGCTGTATGTATCGACATGACCACCAGCAGTGGATGAGAGTTCCTATCTCACAACCTCCCCTCCATCATTTGTTACTCTCTGATTTTCTGATTTGGGCTCTCCTCAAGGGCGTTAGGGGGTGTCTTGTAGTTGTTTTAATTTGCATTTCCCTGATGGCTAATGATCGAGACCATTTTCTCATATGTTTATTGGCCATTTGGGTCTCCTTCCTAGTGAAACTTCTGTTCAGGCCTTTTGCCCCCTTCTTCAGGAATTAATGGTTTTCTTCTTTTTCAGGCTA
>NW_022103928.1:48016055-48043953 GCF_000313985.2 Echinops telfairi
CTGATAAGGTAAGATTCAAGTTGAGGCCCAAGGTCCATCTATTTCCTTTTGTCACACACACACACACACACACACACACACACACACACCAGCATAGCACTGTTGAAGCATGTAATTATCCTCTAGTTCTTTAGTACTTCCTCTCCCGATTATTATGGTCTTAGTTTTGCCTCATTAATCCTGTTAGACCTGCATATGTTCATTTGTATAATTAAGATCGTTCAATGCATGAAATCGAAGATAGACAAACCCTTCAGAAATAGTAATTGGAGGTTAATGATTCCCTGAGTGTACAAAAAGAGAGGGGGAGGGGTGAGGAGTTAGTTTATTGTGCCAACTTGGCTGATAAACACATGTGGGGTTAATTGAAGGGCAGAGGGATAAATGGCTCAGTGAGCCTCGCCTTTCAAGTTCTTGGGTGTCTTGCTTTCTGATGGTTGGACCAGGTGCAACTGCCTTAGCTAGTTCCCTGCTTTAGCTGGCAAGGCTCACTTCCTGCGAGGCATGCCCGAGGAGAAGCCACATGGACCTACCCTGATGCAGCCCTGGGTGCTGGAGCAGCCGTGTGGAGACCCCTGACAGCACTGAGATGCTTATCCATTCACTGACTCGACTTTCCTCCTGCAGTCAGCATCATTGCATCTGTTTTGTGAGATGGAGGAGGACTTCGTGGATTGGTGACGGACATATGGGTTAATGTTGGACTTGTGGACTTGGGCAGCACTGTGTTGGAATGTTTTCTTGATGTGTACTTAACCTTTATATAAAACTCTGCATTATACATGAGTTTCTGTGGATTTGTTTCTCTAAAGTACCCAGACTAATACAGGGGGAGGGGGGAAGAAGGTGGAACGATAGCAATGATGACTATATAACCCTTCTTGAGGGGAATGAATAAAAGAATGGCAGATGAATGGATGCATTGGATGGTGTAAGATACAATGGGAAAAAATGGATAGCAATAGTAATAATAATAATACTATTTAATATAATAACAAGGGTTCTTGGCAGGGAGGGGAGGGGAGGGGTAAAGGGGAGCTGATGTCAAAGAGTACAAGAAGAAAGAAAATGTTTTGAAACTGATGGTGGCAGCAATTGTACAATCATGCTTGATTTAATTGAACTATGGATTGTTATAGTTTCTGTAAGAGGTCCAAAATAAAAATGAAAAGAAAAAAAAAGGTGAAATGTCGGTTGATGACAAACCTTGGCTGGATATCCATCAACTTCGCAAATGGACGAAAATGTTGACTCATAGTGCATTTTAGAATTCACTCCATCAGGTCAGATTGTTAATCAAGCTTTCTATTTAGAGGTCCTGAAAAGATTGGGTAACAGTGTGCAACAAAAAAGCCTTGATTTATGGTAGACAGGGGACTGCTTTTGCCACCATGACAATGTATCTGCTCATGCAGCCATTTCAGTCAGCCAGTTTTTGGCAAAAAACAGCATGCCTCTCTTTTTCCACGCACCTTACTCATCTGACCTCGCTCTGTGTGACTTCTTTTTCGTTTCCATAAATGAATAGGAACATGAAAGGACAACTATTTGACTAGTAGAAGAGGGGAAAGAATAAAAGAGGGAAATGCTTCCACCCATCCAAAAAGATGAGTTTGAAAAATGTTTCCAAGAATTAAATCATAGCTTTGGCAAATGTATTGAGTGTAATGGAGAGTATTTTGAAGATGATAAGATTGTTTTTAAAAAGGATTAAATACATAGCTTTAAAAAATCCGTGGTTTTCTTTTTGAGGAGGAGGGGTTACCCCTCATCTATCTGCTATTAAGAGTTTCTGAAACTATGAGTCTTTTTAGGAGGAGAGTGCCTCATCTTTCTCTCATGAGCCCTAGGTTGTCTTGAACCACTGACTTTGTGGTAATGAGCCCAAAGCTTATCCCATTGCACCACAAGGGCTCCTTTCTTGTGCTAACCAAAAAAATCAAACTCACCACCCTTGAGTTGATTCAGACTCCATAGTTCTACTTTTGGGGATGTCCAAGGATTTAAATCTTTACAGGAATAAAAAGCCTCATAGTTTTTTCCCTCAGAGCAGTCAAATACATACGTGACTTAGGTACCTGAACTCCTTTATTGAGAATCATATGCACCTAGTCTACCTTACCTACGAATTCTGAAGGACACAGCAAGGAGCAGGTCTCGTTCTTACAGCAGGACTTCCTGTAATAAAACATTTTATGGTTTTAGAATCCATTGAGTCGGCTCCCACTCCGAATGACACTCCATTCAGAAGATTGAAATGCCTAGCCTCACAATCCTCGCTGTTTGAACCCGCTGTTGCAGCCTTTGTGCCAACCCATCTTCCAACAACTAACACTTTATAAATGTCATGCTATACAAATATAATTGAACATATATTTCATTCACACAAAAGATACACAAATATTTAAGAAGTACATGCAGAGGTATCACTTCATAGCCCAATGTTTAATTCATTATCCATAAGGGTTCCCTCAATTTCTTTAGTCATTAAGAAAATGCAGCTTCATGTCACAATAAGACATTACTACATACCTCACAAATGACTATAATAAAAAACATGATAAGATATGTTCATACAAATATATACTCACTGGACACTTCCCCACACATGACTACATAAAGACTTGCATGTACGTGTTCACAGTATCATTATTCACAATAGCCACAAAGTGGAAGCAATCCAAATTTTTATCAACTAGATTTGGATAAGCAAAATTTATAATATCTATACAATGGACTATTAGTCAAAACATAAAGGAATTAAGTATTGATACATGTTAAACATGAATGAAGCTCTAGAACACCGTGGTAAGTAAAATCAGTCACAAAATACCACATGTAGTGGGCTGTGTTTTCTAGAAAAATAAAATGAATGGCTGTCATACATGTAGAAGAACTGACTTATGGCAAGAAAGCTGTCCAGCCGTCCAACCCAAGTCCATGAACTGTACGTTGATTGCAGATTCTCAGATGCAGGCAGTTGCTGGCTGATTGAGCAGAAAGGTAAAGCGGGAAGCGGGGAGATCACGGACCAGGGCGTGTAGAGTCAGGTAGATCCCAGGTCTGTGGGAACACAGCAGGATGCTGCCAACTCCCCGATGAACAGACCACGTGAGCCGCTGGTTCTAGACATGAAATAGAGCACCCAGTCAAGCAGGAAGGTGAAAGGCAGAAGTCCACTCAATTCTCCTCAGCGTCTCTCTTATAAAAAAGCCACACCCACCAACAGGCAGCACCAGACTGTGACCTGATTGATAGGCTGGACTCCAGCTCCATCTTCTTATACTTGCCAGCTTGGCATAAACACTTGTAATACCCATGTTATATGATTCCATTTATAGAACATGTGAGAAAGTACAACTATGGAGACAGAGACAGATTGCTGGTTGTGTGAGAATGGAATGGAAATAAGGATTTGGTAGATCCCTCAGTGACTCCAAAATTGGATTTTGGTAATGATCACACAATTCTATGGTTTAATAAAAATTATTGAATTATAAACCCCAAATGGGTGATTTTACAGCATCTAAACTAGACCCCAATTACGCTGTTAAACATTAACTTGTAAATTATAGCACCTTTTATCCACTAAAGAATAAAATAAAATCTAGATTCCTTTAAATAGTATTTTAGCAGAATCATGTTCAAGTACCACACACACAAAAAGAAAATATACAGGATCTGCTAATTCTAAATAATTTACCATTTTAATAGGATAGATTTCCAAACTAGTGCAGCGAAATAGGCAGAATATCCTTTTATTTATACAAGCTGCTGAAATGCAAATTTACTGTTAGAGAAAAATCACATTCAAGAATATTTTATAAAAATATTTTATATAGCTCTTAAATTTTTAACAATTGTGTTAGAAATAATTGCTTTTGTGAAGAGCTTATTGGATTTGGGTCTATTAGTTTTGTCACATAAATTGTCAGTATATGGTAGTTTTTTACTGATGAAATTTTCACCCTAATAACTATTCATAAATATTTACTACCCCTACTGCCTAATTAAAATTGAACCTAGATCCTCTTAAATACAGGTCATGCTAAAGCTCTTTCCAAGGTTTGCTTATAGGAGAATTGCCAAGAACCCCCTACTCAGAGCAGCAGATCAATAAGACATTTAGGGTCATTGTGCTATTCAACACTCAGGTCTATTATTGTTCATTTTAATGAGACATTCATTTAATCTGCATGATGAGGTAAATCTGGAAAGTGGAAGGAGGTTTAAACTAGCAGTAGTGATTAAATCAGACTTGCATAGTAAAAGAGCACCATCGTGAGTGCGGATCCCTGGGTGGCACAACCCCTGGGTGGTGCAAAGAGTTAGGCACAGGACTAGTAACTGAGAGAATGAGAGTCTGAAATGGAGACGTGCCTCGAAAAGCTGCCTGGTCTATTCCTGAGAGGTGCCAGCATTGAAAACTCTGTGGAGCCAGTCTTCTCTACATATTGGGGTCAACTGGGAAACGCCACAGGTGTAAAACGATGTCATTTCCTTTTTGAGGCAGGTGCCCCACTGCCTTCACCCTTTTGAAAGCATAACAGACCATTAAGAGGCCTGTTTTGTTTTATTTTCTAATGCAAAGTCAATAATATTCTGACTCTGGGAACTGTACACACCAATGTATGGAATGACCTCGGGGTCTCCAGCTGCACATAAGAATCAACCACAAGGAGTTGAAGATGTTTTGATTGTCTTTCTTCCACTTCATATTAAACATTTGTGTGGAAATCCTATCCAATTTTTTGGTTACATTTGCGCTGCCTTACGGTCACTAGTTGCAGGTGAGTCTTCCCTAACTCCTGGTCACCGCCCGGACAACAGAGCAAAACATTGCCCAATTCTGTGCAGCTTCATGGCTGTTAAGATGCTGACATTAATGGGTGTCTTGGATGTGAATACCTCCAATCTACGGGCTCATCTTCCAGGATTATAACAGAGATTGGTTTGTTGGGATTGATAGGGTTTCCATGGCTAGTTTTCAGAATTAGATAGCCAGACCTTTCTTCCTACTCAGTCTTTATGCAGAAGTTCCACGGAAAACATTCCACAATGAGTTACCCTGATGGTTTCTGAAACGCTGGTGGCATACTTTCCAGCATCATAACAGCACACAGGTTCCACCGTGCAACAATCTGACAAATAGGTGGTAGAACTGTCCCTGTGGGTTTCTGAGACTATAACTGTTTATAGGAGTAGAAAGCCCTGTCTTTCTCCCGGGAATGGCTGGTGGTTTTGAACTGCTGACCTTGCAGTTAGCAGCCTGAAGCTTAAACACTACATGCTTAGATCTCCATAGTACCTACATACATGTAAATTTGAACATTTTAACTTGGAAATGAAGGATTTTTCTCTGTCTCTCTTATACAGGTACTGGGGGAAGTCTCTATTGGCAGGAGGGTTTTATTCCCCAAAACTATGTTTAAAAATATACTAAGTTTCATCAAAAGAAACTTTTAATGTTTTTGTTCAGTTTCATTTTTCTCTATCGTGGAGATTCCACTTTAAATGTGTGATGTAATTCTCTCAGAGAAGCTCTTCAGAACTTTACTAATGAAGACCGTGGGATCTGCTTCCCCACCTTCACTAAGTACTATGAGCTCCTCATTTCCCCCCTAGTTTCCCCTGCTGCCCACATTTGCTAAATTCCTTTTCATGTGACATCACATTGTCATGGGTTCTTGGAAATAGAACATGGGCATCTTTAAGAGACTGTTATACTTCTTTCCAAAGTGAGGAAGTGAGAAAATGGTCATTCTCATACTTCCCTGTTAGTGAAGTCAAATGCTAACATCTCTCTGGAGAAACTTAAGTGTATCATTTTACTCAGCAAATTTTCTCTTGAAATCTGTCTTAAATACCAAGTACATAATGTACTCAAAGCTCTTCATCCATTTGAGTGCTTTTGGGAATTCAAATGTGGACCAATAGTTGATTGGTTAAAAATATCATAGTATATCTATTTATAGTAAATATTTTTTGCTGGGTAACAAATTATCCTAAAAATTAGTGATTTTAAACCATCGGTATTTTTTTTCTCCCTCATTTCTGAAGATCAAGAATCTGGGAACAATTTATCGTCTGAATCTGGCTCAGGTTGCAGTCAAGACATGAGTCAGGACTGCAGTCCTCGGAAGACTAAACTCGAACAAGAAGAGTCCCTTCCAAGGTGGCTCAGTCACAAGGCTAATGAGTAGTGATGGTTGGTGTCCAGTGTCCACATGGATGTCTCACCAGGATTATGTAACTGCCATTACTATGAAGTTGGCTTTCCCCAGGGTGAGGGATCCAAGACAGTCTCACAGAGGGAAACTTAAATGCCTTTTAAAACCAGTCTCAGAAGCCAATTACCAGTTACTAAGTCCAGTCTGTACTCAACCTCACCGCCATTTAGTCAGTTCTAACACTTCATGACCCTACAGGACAGACTAGAACCAGCCTTGTGGATATCCAAGGGTGTAAGACTTTATGAGTAAACAAACAAACAAATGAAAAATACTTCATTTTTTCTCCTGAAGAGCAGCTAGTGATTTTGAACTGTTGAACTTGTGGTTAGCAGCCCAATCTGTAGCGTACTACACCATTAGATCTCCTCAGTCTACACGCAAAATGAGAAGAAATGGACTTCTTCTTTTGAAGCAGTATTTGAGAAAAAATATGAGAAAAAATTTAAAGTATAATATACTGTTAAATGCAATTTTATCCATTTAAAATGGTATGGTAGCACTTCCAGCAAAATGGCAGACGAGGGCGGTAATCTATTCATACTTTCTGCAGCAAATCTATGAGAAGACACATGAAATAGGTATGGTTTATAACCCTGAAACCCTGAACTTAAGTAAATGGATTGAAAGCAGATGAGAAGAAACTGATTGAAAACAGTGAAGCAGGAGACAAATAGAATGATTAATAATCAACTGACCTGACACAGAGTGGCTGCTCTGGATTTTTGTAAACAATGTTCTAAGTGGGGCAGCAACCTGACAATTGGCTGACCCAGGAATGCAGCAGCACCAATACAAGTAAATAGTGATCAGAAAGCAACAGTGCCCATACTGCCGAGCCACACACATACTTCCTAACATATCACCCACTGGGCAAGGGCCACCACCTACTTCTCTACTACCTGATCAAAGATAGACAGCAGCCAATACCAGTATCCACTGCTCTACATAAGAGTCAACATAGAACTGCATATACTTTCTCATCCTCTGTCACACTTGATTGACTGGTCTGACTCCACCCCTAGCCAGAAGGGTCTAGTTGACATAAAATCATCAAACTACACAAAGATTAAGGAAAACACGTGAGGAAAAAGATCAAGAAAAATGTAGACAAAACTCTAGAGGAATTTCGGAAAACATAGGATGAATAAGCTGACAAAATAAGTGAAAGATTAAAAGGCATACGAGGACAGATAATAGAAATCCAGAAGTGTAAAACATAGCCTTGAGAAACAGATAATTCATTGAAAGGGATAAATAACAGAACTGAGTCAATGAAAGATGGGACAAAGTAATAGAATTGAATCAACAAAGACAAAGGTGTGAGGTTGAAGACAAACCTCTCAAAATCAATCCGTTAGAGGAACAATCAGAAAAAAAAAAATCCTAAGAATTGTTTGAGATGGCATCTAGAGGAATAATTTGATATGTGATTCCAGAACAGTGAGGGACAAAGACTCACAAAGAATATTGTCAAAAGTTTATGAGAAACATTTCCCTTATATTATGAAAGAAAAGAAGATATTCAAGAACGAGGTAAAAGCCACATAGGATAGACCCCAAAGAAAACTTATCAAGACCAATCATTATCATAGTTTCCAAACCAATGGCATAAAACGAATTCTGAAAGCAGCTCAGATAAAACAAAAAAATTCATATAGATAAGAGCCAATAAAATAACTGATTGCTTGACAGAAATCATGCCGACAGGAAGGCAAAGAGTTGACATACGTAAAACTCTCAAAGAAAAAAATGCCAACCAAGAAATATATACCCAGTAAAGTCATCCCTCAAATATGAGGGAAACTTTTGGACATTCACGATAAATTGAAATTGAAGAATTTGTGAGAACCACTCCAGGCTTGCAAAAAATACTAAATGGAGCTATTTGAACAGAGAGCTAACAACAACAGAGAGCAAGTAGATTAGCATACGTGAGAATGCACCCGGAACCTAACCTAGCAAACCAAGTGTCTAAAGCAGCATAAACCTGCCCATATAATTCCATAGAATTATATGGAATTAGAGATATCAATTAGTAAATGAAAGCAACTACAAACCAAATAAGGAAATAAATCATGTAGTTACAGAGTCTCCAAATAGAGAGGATACAATATGATTTCAAGATAAAACTGACTGTTTCCACTGGGGAAGAAAGCTATAGGGTAACCCCAAAGAAAATGATTAACTTTTATCATCAACAATTAAAAAAGAAAATCAGAAAGATTTAGTATAAATTAAAGCAATAATAACAAAGAAAAATATTTTTTAAATTCATGAAAAAAATGACCTCAGCAAAGAAAATTATATAGAACAACAAAACCAGAAGAATTACAGCAAACACATCAGCAAAATGAAAGCAAAACATTTACATCTATAGATAATTATACTGCATGGAGCTGGATTGAATGCACCAGAGACAGAGAACGACAATTCTAACAAGTGACAAGAAGGGTGGCATGAGTAAGACATTAAATGGGTGATTCCACAACAGGACCAGCTGACATAAAATAGATTTTAACAGATAACCACGAAAAAGTGTATCCTAACAAATTTGAAAACACAGAATAATTGGATGAATCTGTCAGACACAGTCTTTTTACTGTGTAAAAACATGGAGCACACCCATAGCAAAAGAAAGAATTAAACATGTCATCAGAATACTTCTCAACAACAACAACTGAAAGTCTGGCCCAGATGACTTGACTGGAAAGTCTTCTCAAACCCTCAGAGAAGAGCACCAAGTCTACTCAGGCAATTCCAGGGTCTAAAGAGGCGATAATCCCATATTCATTATATAAACCAAGCATAATCAGAATAAGAAGAACAGTTTTAAGCTACCTTTAAAAGAGATAATTATGTAACAGTATTCCTCATGAACATCAACACAATATTTTTCAAAATATATAATATATAAAATACAATATATAAAAATACATTCATATATACAACATGACCAGTTGGGATGCATACTAGGCCTACATTGATGGTTCACCGTTAGAGAAACAATGCAATCCATATAAATTAAACAAAGAGAAAGAATCAAGGAACATAATAATGCATATGCCAAGGGCATTTCACAGGACCCAACACATTTCAGATAAAAATAGTCAGCAGACTGAGAATAGAAGGGAATTCCTTGACATAATTAAGAGTATATATACAAACCATTCAAAAGTGGTCCATTCAACAATGGTTATACTACAGCAAATTGACAAGTAGCTGTCAGGAATTCAGGCCAGATTCAGAAAAAGATTTGGAACACGGGATATCATTACTGATGTCAGATGGATCCTGGCTGAAAATATAGAATACCAGAAAGATGAGTACTTGTGTTTCACGGACTCTGCCAACGCATTTGAATGTCTGGATTATAACAGACTATGGATAACTTTGAAAAAAATAGGAATTCCAGAGCACTTCCTGTGCTCATGCAGAACCTGTACATGGATCATGAGGAACAGTTCATGGGCTAAAATCCATAAAGGTGTGTGTCAAGGTTATATCTTCTCACCCTACTTATTCAATCTGTACTCAGGAAATGATCGGAGAAGCTGGACTATGAAGAAAGACGAGGCATCAGGATGGAAGGAAGATTTAGTAACAACTTTGCTTTTCAGTCGTCACAGACTTACTTACTGAAAGGGAGGAAAACTTGAAGCGCTTGCTGATGAAATCAAGTATTTCAGCCTTTAGTAAAGATTACAACTCAATTTAGGGAAATCAAAAATCTTTACAACTGAACCAATAGGTAACATTATAATAAATGGAGGAGCGATTGAAGTCGTAAAGAGATGCATTGCATTGGGTTACTCCACTGCACAAGACCTCTTTAAAGTGTTGAAAAGCAAGGGTGTTACTTTGAGGTTTAACGTGTGCCTGACTCAAGCCATGGCATTTTTAATTGCCTCACATGCACATGAAAGTTGGACATTGTCTAAGGAAGATTAAAAAAATGGATGCATTTGAGTTATGGTGCAGGGTAAGAATATTGAAAGTATTGTGGGCTGACAAAGAACAAACAAATCTGTTTTGGAAGAAGGATAACTAGAATGCTTCTTCAAAGCAAGGATGGTGAGACTGTCATCTCACATACTTTGGACATGTTGTTAGAAGAAAGCAGCCTCTAAAGAAGGCTATCATGTGTGCTAAAAGACGGGGTAGTGTAGAAAAGTGTCAGCCCCGCCACAAGATGGATTGACAGAATGGCTGCAGCAAATACAAATGTGCGGATGGCACTGCACTGGGCAGTTTGCTTAGTGTCACTCTGAATTAGAACTGACTCGATGGCACTTAACAACAGCAATGCTACAATACACAGTCAATGGCCAACATTAATGTCAACAGAGAGAGATTGAATGTATTTCCCCTATGATTGAAAGCCATATAAGGATTCTCCTTGTCATGATTCTTATCCAATATAGTGCTGCAAATCTTAACCACAGCTGTCAGGCAAAAAGGGGAAGTAAAAACATCTAAATTAGCAAAGAAGAAGTAAAATTCTCTTTATTTGTAGATGATATGATTCTTTATACAGGAACCCCGAAGACTAGCAAGAATAAATTTAACATATTGAACACCAAAGACCAGATGAGTTGTGGAATGACATCAAGGAACTCATCTAAGAAGGCAAAAGATCATTAAACAAAAGAAGCTTTCTATTCCTATAAAGACTTACAGTCTCAGAAAGTCATGGGGTAGGTCTTCTCTGGACTATAGAGTAGATATGAGTAATACATTACAGTGGTATATCTAACCTATGACTCCCTCCAAAAGACAATAATTCAGAAATAATATGGTATCAAATATTAGTACTGACTATCTCTGAGCATTTCAGGTATTTTTATTGTGCAATTTGCTAATTTGTATTTTCTGAGTTTTCTATGAGTTTATAAAACCGTTAGGATTAAAGATTCTGGAGTTAATCCTCCTGAATTTGAAGTTCAGGTATGCTAATTGCTCATTGTGTGATCTTGCTATTGTCAGGTGCTCTCAATTCATTTCTGATTTGTAATATACAATGTACAATGGAACAAAACACTGCCCAGTCCTGGACCGTTCTCACAGTTATTAAATATGAGCTCGCTGTTGCAGCCATCGTGCCAGTCTCTCTCATCCAGATCTTATGCTTCTTCACTGACTCTCTACTAAGCATGATGTTCTTTTCCAGGGACTATTTGTCCCCCAAACAAGTAGCCTCTGCATTCCCATTTATTAGAAGCATTCTGGCTGTGCTTCCTCCAAGACAGATTTTGCCCCCTCAGGCAATCTATGCACTTTCAATATTCCCTACCATCATTATAATTCAATGAACCAGCTCTTCACCAGTCTTACTTATTCCCTAACCCAGATTCACATGGCCTGTGAGGTGACCGAAAGGGCCATGGATTGAGTTACATAGGGCTTAGTCTTTGCTCATTCACACTTTAAAGAAGCCTTATGCAGCCCAATGAAATACATTTGTCCAGTGCAGTACATTTTTTGATATCTTGAATGCTGCTTCCATGAACATTGACTGTGGATGCACGTAAAATGAAGTCCTTGCCAATTCAATATTTTCTCTGTTTATCCTAATGTCTATTAATTCAGTTGTGAGGATTTTTTTTCTTTGTATTGAATTGTAATCCATACCGAAGACTGCATTCTCTGATTTGCATCAACTGTTCCAAGTCCTCATAGCTTTCTGCAAACAATGATGCACCATCTGCACATCACAGCTTGTTAATGACCTTCCTTTTAGCTTGATGCCACATTTCTCTGATATACAGCTCAACTTCTCTATTAATTGCTCAGCATACAGGTTGAATAAGCAGGGATACAACCCTGACCTACACCTTTCCTGATTTTATGCTGTGCACGCTCCTCTTCATTCTATTAGAACTTCTGCCTCTTGGTCTATGTGCAGATTCACCAAGAGCACAGTGAAGCGTTCTGAAATCTCCATTCTCTTCAATGCTAACGAGATTGCTTAAAAAACGTATCGGCAGTGAAGAAGTTGGTGGTGTTGCAAAATTCTGTTATGGGATCCAGCTTTATTTTTATTCTCAGGGCCATATTTTCCAATTACTGGTCCTTCCTCTTTGTTTCCAAGTTTTGCATTCCAAACACCAATCATTATCAATGCATCTCGATCACATGTTTGATGAATTTCAGACTGAAATTGGTAGCATTCTTCAATTTCTTACTCATTAATTTTGATAATTACTGAGTAAATTTAATAGTAGCTGGATTAACTCTAGATGCATGAACATGTAGGCATATAGGTATTGTCCTATCACTGACAGCACTGTATGTCAAGAATTGTATATGATCTATTTGGTGATGATCTATTTGACATGATCTATTTGGTGATGAACGTGATGCTATTCTTCTTGAATTTGGCATTCCAGGCATAGTCTCTTTCAAAATGGCCACTAGCAATTCCTTTAAGCTCCCCGATGCCTAAGATATCTATCATTATGTGTTCCATTAAGTGTTTGATAACTTACCAGTTTCCTAGGTGGATAGTTTATACATTCCATATTTTGATTATATGTGGCTATTTGCAACTATTTCTTCTCATTTTGAGTTCTGCCCCATCCACAAATGAAGACCGGGGAAGCTGTGCTACATCTAAATCATGATGGTCAACTCTACTTGGAGAGACAGCTCTTCCGCAGTCGTATTTTGAGGGCTTTCCAACCTGAAGGGCTCACTTTCCAGCACTGCATCAGACAATTACGAGGTTTGGTAGGAGGTTTCCAGTGGCTGATCCCTCAGAAATGGACCACTTATTTCTTCATCCTACTCTGTCCTTAGTCTGGAGCTCCACTGAAACCGATCCACCATGAGTGACCCAGCTTGTATTTCAAACACCCGTGGCGCAGCTTCTCGCCCTACAGCAACGTACAAGCCACCACAATATGCCACACTGACCTCTAGGTCTAGGGGTGTAACCTTGGGCAAGGTAATTATCCTCTCTGTGCCTGTTTTCTCATCTGTGAAATGAGAAGGCTAATCGTGTAATCTTTAACAGATAACAAATACACCTTGGTTGCCACCGCTGGACATTGTGATTCAGGTGGTATGTGTTGTGACTCAGGCATTGTTGTTGGAAGCTGCCATTGGGTCAGCTCTGATTCACAGCCCTCTATTTACAACAGAGAGAGACACAGCTGGGTCCTGCACTATCTGCAAACCCTTCTTATCTTTAAGTGCATTTTTGCAGCCACTTTGTCACTCCGTCTTGCCAAGGGACTTCCCCTCTACTTTACCAAGTCTGATGGTCCTGGAATGGTCTCTCCTGAAAACATGACTCACATACTTTTGACTTGGGCATAGCTATTTTCAATCGCTTTCCAGGAGATTTTTTTCAGTTGAGCGAGTCTGACAATCACTTCGCTGAGATAGAATGCCCTTCCTTCCCTTTCGGGATATCTATCTTTAAGTGGGTCACATTTTCATCAAAGTGTGATGCACGCCAAAGATGAATTGGGTGACTTCTGGTCACTTCTTTCTAAATTTATAGAAAGAAAAAAAAAATGCATGGAGAACAAAAGTTACATAGCAAAAGCATCCTTGCCACTATGGTATGTCACTTTGATCATGAATGCTATTAGTTGGCTCTAATGAGACTTTAGTTGTCAAATAATTGTTTGGTATTTGAAACAAGCACCTCAGGACAGATAAACACACTGTCATCTTAAACCAATATGCAGTAGGCTGGTTTTATATTATGTGTTTTTTATCTCATTGCTGCTCTTTTCCTGACACTAAAATGAATTCCTAATGATTTCTCAAATTTCAAGTGGATAAGTAATTAATACAAAACCAGGAGTGACTTTAAACTTTCCCAATTTTCTTGAGTATTCTCATTCATTTAAATCTTGTGTAGAAAATTAGTGATTTAAGGGAATAATTGGTAGATTGGCCATGCAATAAATAAGCCTGGATGCTGAGTTGGGCTTGGCTATTACGGAATGGCTTTTTCTTGGGACACAGGCACAAGGATGCTGGATAGTCCATATTGAACAAAATGTAATTGAAACACTCTGCAGTACACCGTGAAATCATAGAATCATACTAAGTTAGAACTGGAAAATCCCTTAGAGATGATCTAGTCTTACCACCTAATTTTATGGATGAAGAAGTCAGTAAAATACAGTTTGTTTATCAAAAAATATACTTAACTGGGCACAGTTGCCAGGAAATCTTCTCCAAGCACAGCCCAGTGAAGGGAGTTTAAAAATATATACCACCAAGCAAACATCTAGTCATGTGTCTTGAATGTTAGGGAGGCCATGCTTCTGGAACTCTTTGCAAATTTAGTATTCCTTTGGGAACCGGAGGTTGGATGACTAGTGGCCTAGAGCAGACTATATCCTGCCTAACAGTTTAATGATTTTGTTGAGATACAATTTAAAAAAGGCCTTACAAAATAAACATGAAGTCAGAATTTTAAGAATGTATTTTCATTTCTCCTTTATATGTTTTTAAAATTTACATTTGATAGCTTGAAATTATACAAGTAATATTTCTTTTATCAATCTGGATTCCCTACCCCTACCCCACCCCTTTCCAGGAAATGGAACCTGAAATTTTGAGATTGTCTTCTGAAAGGTGATCTTTTGAAATCAATCCATAATTGATTGGTCCCCTTAAAAAATGGAGCAGTTCCTGAGCTCCGAATTACTGAAAGAATGTCGCTATCTTATGGGTCAGAGATATACTGAAAAGAGACAGTCACAGTGGAGAGGCTTGGCAGCGAACACATAGGTGAATTAATTTGATTTTCCAGAGGAATGTCTGCCCCATGGTGGGTACTGAAGGCATCATGTTATCCTCATTCAGCCCTTTAATATTAAATCAACAACTCACTCAATCTTCTTACTCAGATTCCATGGTCAATAAAGCAACTCTTTGATTATAATTTGAACTTCCCTATCAGGCCCAGTGACTGTTGGGTTCAACAAATAATTACATTTGCCTATTCTTATGGACTGGCATCAGAGCTCTGGTGCTAATGTGAATTACACATTGTCACGCTAACTGCAAGATTGGGGGCTTCAAACCACTAGCCACTCCATATGCAAGCAATGAGGTTTTCTCTTCCCCAAATAATTTACAGTCTCAGAGACCCAGATGGGCAACTCCACCCTATCGATTGGGTCACTATGAGTCAGAATTGACTTGATGGCCATGGGAAGAATCCACTGCAACAAGTGCGTTCCAACCCTCAGTGACCCTGTGGGGAATTTCTGAAACTTTGAGTATTTGCGGAGGACATCTTTGTAGACTTATTTTATCTTTAAGTTATTTTCGTTATTGTGAAATGGGTGTGGGGTTTGCATTTCAGACCATGAACTCTGTGTTCATCAAAGCCGCATGTTCTTCCCTATCCCTCCCCGCTTCCTCGTCTCCCTCTTGTGGACCTCTTTGCTCCTTCTCACCAAAGTCAGCACCCTCCAACCTTCTCGTCCGTTGCTTCATCATCTCTAACTTTTTAAATGTATTTTTTCAATTTGGGAAACTCCAAAATCTGTTAGCTTTGTTATGCTGGTCTTCATCTTGGCTTATATCCTGATCGTCGTCGTCCCATACAGAATTTGTCCTGTTGTGATTGATGAGCTTCACTCAGAATACTGTTCTCCAGGTCCACCCATGTCGTTTGGTGCTTTGCGGTTTCATCATTACTTTTTAGTGATGCATAGTATTCCATTTTGTGTACATACCGGGGTATCTTTATCCAGTCTTCTATTGATAGGCATTTGAGCTGTTTCCCACGTCTTACCATTGTGAACACTGCTGTGATTAACCTGGAGGTGCATATGTCTGTAGGTGCCAGGACTCTAACGTCTTTAGGGTATCTACGCAGCAGAGATATTTCTGGATCATATGGGATTTCCATTTCCCGTTGCTTTAGGCAGTGCCATATCACTTTCTGCAATGTGTGTAGATACTTAGAGATCCACCAGGAGTGCATGGGTTTCCAATTCCATCACATTCTCAGTAGCATTTGTTGCTTTTTGGTTTGTTTGTTTTGTTTTGTTTGCATTTACAAAATTTATTTCTGGGGGAAATTCTCGATAATTTATGAAGACTGGGCTTCTTAAAAAAAGATTGTTCTACAATCATTACATTTCTACCCCCCACAAGTTCATTGTTGTTTAATAAGGGCTGAGTTCTTGAAGATGGTGTTTCCATGGGCACTGGATTCATAGGGTTTTGCCCTTGAATGGAGTTTGTTCGTGTATAAAGAGTATGACTTCCTGAGGAGTGTTTTCTTAACTTCAGGGAATCTACTGATTTTTCTCTGCCACGAGTCTTCTTTTATTTATGAAGGACTGACATGTGGACAAAAGCCTTGCCACATTGGCTGTATCCATCTGCTCCTTCTCTGGGATGAGTTCCGTGATGCTGAATGAGCATCAATTTGATTCTGAAGACTTTTTCCCAATCACTACATTCATAAGGTTTCTCTCCTCTATGAATTCATTGATGCTTAGTCATGTCTGACTTTAAAAAGAAAGTTCTTCTACATTTGCTGCATTCATAAGGTTTCTCTCCTGTGTGAAGTCTCTGATGTGCCATGAGGTAGGCCTTCTGGGGAAAGGCTTTTCTACACTCATTGCAATCATAGAGTTTCTCCCCCACATGAGATCGCTGATGTCTGTTAAACTGGCACTTCCTGCTGAAGGCTTTCCCACATTTGTTACATGCAGGGTTTTTCTCCTGTAGGATTTCTCCGATGTACCCGGAGCTGGGACTTTCTGGAGAAGGTTTTCCCACATCATTACATCCATAGGGCTTCTCTCCTGTATGAACTTTCTGATATTCAGTGAGTTGAATCTTCCTCATGAATATTTTCCCACAGTCACTGAAGTTTCTCTCCTTTTTCAATTCTTTGACGTCTAATAAGTTGTGCCTTCCAGGATAATCTTTCCCACATTTACTGCATTCATATGGCTTCTCTCCTGGACACATTTTTGGGTGGTAATTCATGGGACAGATGGTTTCTTGTATCCACTGTACTCATCACAATCCTTTTCTGCGTATCTTCTATTCTGTATAACAAAATCAAAGATGTCAAACTGGTACAATGTGAGTCCAATGTATTCTGCTGCTGTTTTACAAGAACTAAATTTTTGGCTAAATGGAGATTCATTTCAAGAGTATAGTTTTATTGACATCTTTCCAAACTTTTAAGCTCCTTTTTGTTTTCTGACTGCCACTGAATTTGGTTGACTGCTCTGGGCTGCTCTGATTGTGGATTCCTCCTCCTTCCATTGTCCATGACTGTTCTCCTTGTTCCACTTTAAAACCTGGATCTGGCTTGGCATCGAGATATCCTATAGATGCCAGGTTACCGTAATTCTCCAACATCACATCTTTGTACAGGTTTTTCTGAGTGGGGTCCAATAACTGCCACTCCTCCCAGGTGAAGCCCACAGCCACATCTTCAAGTGATAAAGACTCGAAACACATGCAAGGAAGCCAAACGCAGAATGATCACCAGCCAGTGGGTAGAAAGTCTTTGGATCCAGTGATGTTGTAAGTATCTCAGCACTGGCAGAGGTTTCTACGTGGGTTCTCTGGCTTCAGAGGTCTGCTTGCATCAGGGTAGGTCCACGTGGTTTCTTCAACTTAGGGCACTAGTGTAGTTCCACGTGTCTTGTCAGCTGCAATGTCTCCTAGGGAGTCTGGTTTTGTCTTTTAACAACAGCAACAAAAAAACAAAACAAAACAAAACAGTTTTAACAAAAACTGTCATTGTTGGTATAAAGTGAGATTTTGCTTTGAGTTGCATCTCCTGTATAGCTAATGCTTATGAGCACTTTTTCATGCTTGTTAGGCATTTTGAGGTCATTTTTGGTGAACTGCTTGATCATGTCCTTGCTCGTTTTTAACTGAGCTCTTTTCCTTTTCCTAATGGAGGTATTAAAGTTTCCTATGGATTTTAGAAATTAGTCCCTTGTCCATTGTGTCATTGGCAAAAACATTCCCACCTCCCACCCCCCTGTCCATGGCTTCTCTGTTCACTTTTTTGATGACGTCTTTTGTTGCACATCGTTTTCTTACTTTTAACAACAGTTCCATATTCTACTCCATCCTCCTCTCCTGATAATAAGTCCCAGTCTTCTCCTTTGTCTTCCATTGTGTGTGTCATCTTTGTATATGCTCCCTATTTTGATCATCTGTCTATGGCCTATAATAGAGCCCATAATTTTGTCTCCATTCTCTCATTAATGATCTTTATAGCAGTAGAGTTAATAGTTCTGGGGTTAAATACATTTAGGCATTTGATCCACCTTGAGTTTGTTTTTGTACGTGAGATAAGGTATGCACCCTGAATCTTTCTTCTGCAGATGAAGATCCAATTTTGCCCACATCGTTTGCTGAAAAGATCTCTTTCCCATTTAATCCTTTTTGGTGCTTTGTTAATGATCGGTTGCCTAAAGGTGGATGTATATGTATCTGGATGTCTGTGCAGGTCTATTTGTCTATCCTTGTACAAACATCATGCTGTTTTCACTAATGTGGCTAATGTAACAGGTTTTGAGATTGGGTAGTATGGATAGTGTGAGGCTTCCTATTTATTATTATTTTAAGGAGTTATTTGATTATTTGGGGGGTATTTTTCCATTTGTGTAGATCTGTTTTGGTTCCTTATAAAAGTGTCCTGTAGCTTTCTTTGTACAGCTCCTTTATCTCTCTGGTGGGGTATATTCCTAAATGTTTCATATTTTGTGTGGTTATTGTTAATGGCATTGTGTTTTTGATGTCTTTTTCAGATCTCTCTTAACTGGTTTACAGGAATACAATTGATTTATGCTTGTTAACCTTGTATCCTGCCACTTTGCCAAATCTTTTGAGTGTTCGCAGAAATCTTTTTGATGGGTTTTTCAGGTTTTCCACATATAAAATTGTATCATCTGCAAATAGTGAGAGTTTCACTTCTCCTTTGCCCTTTTCAAGTCATTTGATTGCCTTGTTTTTTAATTAATATTTCTAAGACTTCTAATAAAATGTTGAATAAGACTGGGAATAAAAGATATCCTTGTCTGGTTCCCATTCATCGGCAGAATCCTTTCAGTTTTTCCTCATTGATTGAGATGTTGGCCATATTTTTTATATATTTATGGTCTTTATTATGTTGAAAAATGTCCCTTTTACCCCTTTTTTGTTGAGTGTTTTTATTAGGAATAGGTGTTGGATATTGTCAAATGACTTTTTTGCATTAATTTATATAATAATGTGGCTTTTGTTGTTTATGTGTATGTGATAGGTTACATTGATTGCTTTTATAATGTTAGACTATCCTTGTGTAACTGATATGAATCCTACTTTATCATGCGGTATTTTATATATATATATAAAATATAGGCCAAGATTTTTATTTTTTTAAATCATTTTATTGGGGCTCATAAAACTCTTATCAAAATCCATACATACATCCATTGTATGTCAAGTACATTTATTACCCTCATCATTCTCAAAACTTTTGCTTTCTACTTGAGCCCTTGGTATCAGCTCCTCATTTTTACCCTCCCTCCATCCTCCTCCCTCATGAACCCTTGATAATTTATAAATTATTATTTTTTGTTCATGTCTTACACTGTCTAATGTCTCCCTTCACCCACTTTTCTGTTGTCCATCTCCCAGGGAGGAGGTTCAATGTAGATCCTTGTGATCGGTTCGCCGTTTCCACCTCACCCTCCCTCCACTCTCCCAGTATCACCATTCTCACCACTGGTCCTGAAGGTATCATCTGTCCTGGATTCCCTGTGTTTCCAGTTCCTATCTGTACCAGTGTACATCCTCTGGTCTAGATTTGTAATGTAGAATTGGGATCACATGATAGTGGAGGGGAGGAAGCATTTAGGAACTAGAGGAACATTGTATGTTTCATTGTTGCTACACTGCACCCTGACTGTCTCATCTCCTCCCCGCAACCCTTCTCTGAGGGGATGTCCAGTTTCCTACAGATGTATAGGCCAAGATATTGTTGAGAATTTTTGCACCTTTATTCATAAGGGATATTGGTCTCTAGTTTTCTGTACTTGTGGTGTCTATGCCGGGTTTTGGTAACTGGGTTATTCTTGTTTGAAAAAGAGTTCAGAAGCTTGCTGTCTTTTCTATACTCAGGGATAATCTGTGTAGAATTGGTGAAAGCTGTTCTTTGGATACTTGGTAGAATTCCTTTGTGATGCCATCTATCCTGGACTTTCTTTGATTGTGAGTTTTATGATGACCTTTTCTACTTCTTCTTTTATTATAGGTCTGTTGAGTTTTTCTACATCAGTCTACATTGATTTAGGTCAATAGTTGTTCTTAGAAAATTTTCCATTTCATCTAGGTTTGCAAATTGTTGGAGTACAATCTTTCACAGTAGTGTGTTATTACTCATTTTTATTTTATTTGGTTCTATTGTGATAGCACCTGTTTTATCATAATTCTAGATGCTTGCCTCTTCCCTTTATTTTCCTTCCAGTTTGCCAGTGGTTGTCAATTTTGTTGTCTTTCAAAGAATAAAATTCTTGACTTGTTGATTTTTGTCACTTTGTTCTTTTTATTGTTGGTTTCTAGTTTTATAGAATTGTGATTAGGAAAATGATTTGTAGAATCTGTGTTTTTAAATTTATTAAGGCTTGACTTATTGCCTAACACATGGCCTCTTTTGGAGACTTTTCCAAGTGTGCTGAAGAAGAATATATATTGTGCTCTTATCCAGTGGAGTGTTCTGTATATGCCTAAGAGATCAAGTTGGAAAGTTGTGTTGTGCAATTCTTTTTTGAGTTTCTTTCCTGATGGATCTCCTGGAGAGTGGTTTGTTGAAGACTCACACATTATTGTCAAGCTATCTAGTTCTCTCTTCCACTCTTTCTTGTTAAGTGCCATTGAGTTGGTTCTGACCCATAGAGACCCTGTGCACAACCAAATGAAGCGCTGCCAGATCCGGTGTCACCCTCAAAAACTTTCCAAAGCTTGAACCCATTGTTGCAGCCACTGTTTCAATTCATCTTGTGGGGGGCCTTCTTCTTTTACACTGCACCCCTCCTTCACAAGCACGTCTTTCTCCAGGGACTGGTCTGTCTGAAAACATGTCCAAAGTATGCAAGACAAAGTCTAGCCAGCTTGCCTCTAAGGGGCGCTCTGGTGCTACTTCTCGAAGGTAGATTTGTTTGTTTTTTTCAGCTGCCCATGGTAGTTCTTCACCAGCACCATTATTCAAATGCACCAATCCCTCTTCAGCCTTCCTATTTCAATGTCAAGCTGTTGCATACATATGAGGCAGTGGAAAATACGATGGCTTATGCCAGGCACACCTCAGTCATCATAGTAACAGCCTTACTTTTCAGCTCTCTAAAGGGATATTGTGCAGCAGATTTATTTAATCCCTGGGATCCTTCGATGTCTTGGCTGCTACTTCCATGAACATTGGTGGTGGATCCAAGCAAGGCAAAATCTTCAACAGCTTCAATCTTTTGTCAATTATCATGATGTTACTTATTGGTCTGGTTGTGAGGATTTTTGTCTTCTTTACATTGAGTTGTGATCCATACTGAAGGCTGCCATCCTTGATCTTCATCAGCGAGTGTTTCAAGTCCTCCTCACTGTCAGCAAGCAACACTGTGTCATCTTGATATCACATGTTGTTATTAAGCCTTCCTCCAATCCTGAGGTTGCATTCTTCTTTGTATAAGCCAGCTTCTCTGATGATTTGCTCATCATAGAGTCTGAGTAAGTATGGTGAGAAGATACAATCATGATGTACACTTTTCCTGATTTTAAACCATGCAGCATTCCCTAGTTTTGTCACACAACTGCTGCTTGATCCATGTTCAGATTTCCCATTAGCATAATGAAGTGTTCTGGAATTCCCATTCTTCTCAAGGCTATCCACATTTTAGTATAATCTACACAGTTGAATGCCTTTGCATGGTCATTAAAACACATGCAAAAATCATTTTTCTGATATTCCCTGCTTTCAGCCAAGATTCATCTGACATCAACAAATGATATGCTTTGTCCCATATCTTCTTCTAAATCTGGCCTAAACCTCTGGAAGTTTCCCATCAATGTACTCCTGCATTCATTATTGGGTGATCCTCAGCAAAATTTTACAAGCGTATGATATAAATGCTATTGTTCTAGCATGAAAGCATTCTATTAGATCACCTTTCTTTGGAATGGGTACAAATATGGATCTCTTCCAGTCAATTGGCTGAATGGCTATCCTCCAAATTTCTTGGCATAGATTAGTGCTTCAGTACTTTGTTGAAACATTTCAATTGATATTCCAGGAATTCCGGGATCCTTGTTTTTGGCTAGTGCTTTCCATGTAGCTTGAATTTCTTCCATCAGTCCCCCAGGTACTTGCTCATATGCTACTTTCTGAAATTGTGGAATGCCAACAACTTAATATTTATAAAGGACTCTATATTCTTGCCATCTTGTTTTGATGCTTGCTTCAGCATTCAACATGTTTCCCTTAGATTCTTCCAATGTTGCAAATCTAGACTTGAATTATTTTAAACTTGAGTTTAAAATATGCTGAGCATGCTCTTCCTTTTTGCTTTTCTAACTCTGGGTCTTTGCACATTTTCGTTGTAATATTTTACTTTGTCTTCTCAAGTTAACTCTGACATTTTCTATTGAGGTCTTACACTTCATAATTTGTCCATAGCTGCTCTACGATTAAGAGCAAGATTCAGAGTCTCTTCTGACATCCACCTTTATTTTTTCTTTCTTTCTTTCTTGTCTTTTTAATGACCTTTTGCTTTCCTCACAAATAATGGTCTAGACATTCTCCCACAGCTCAGCAGGTCTTTGTTGTTAATGCTGAACACAGCAAATGTGTTTTTGAGGTGTTCTCAAAATTCAAGTGGGACAGGCTGAAGGTCGTATTTTGGCTCTCACAGACTTGTTTTAGCTGTTAATATTAAACTTCTCCATCATCTATTCCTATAGATGTAGTCAATTTGATTTCTGTGTATTCCATCTACCACTTGTCCGTCTGTCTGTCACATGGTGGTGGCTTCGATCCTGTGTTGCTGGGATGCTGTAAGCTACATCAGTAGTATTTCAAATATCAGCAGAGTCATCCAAAGTGAACAGGTCTCAGTAGAGCTTCCAGACGAAGAACAGACTATGACAAAGCAATCGGTCACCCGTTTCCGAGGAAGCAGCCACTGGAAACCTTTTGCGTCACATGGAAACCTTGTCAGAGACTGAAGCTCTAATGTGAAGAAGCAGCACATTGTCAGAGATGCGCCCCTTGAGTCAGAAGGGACCCAAAATGTGGTTGCAGAGGAGCTATTTTCTCAAGAATGGCAACCATGGTGACATGAATGGAGTAAAGCACGTGGGAGTTGAACTTTCAGTCTTTTCATTTGATAATGGGCACAACTGGAAGTGAGAAGAAACAGGCAAAAAGAAATCCACTAATATTCATAACTTGCAATGGACAAATTATGGATCTAGGAAAATTGAAAGTCTTCCAAAATGAAATTAAATACAACATATCCTCGGTATTAATGAGCTGAAATGGATTGGCCATTGTGAATCAGAAAATCATATGGCTTGCTATGCAGGGGATACACAATCAAGAAGAATGGTGTTGCATTCACTGTCAAAGGACATTTGAAGGTCTACTTTGAAGTATAATGCTGTCTGTAATATGATTAATATCTATCTTCCTTCAAGGAAATCTAAACAGTATAGCTATTATTCAAATGCATATTCCAAATCGCAAAATCTAGTGATGAAGAAATTGAAAACTTTACCACTGTCTTCAGTTGGAAACTGATTAAACATGCAATCCTGATGCATTGATAATTATTGGCGAATGGATTGCAACAGTTGAAAAAATGAGTTAGGAACAGTAGCTGGAAAATATGGTTTCAGTGGCAGAAATGAAAGTGGAGATTTCATGATAAAATTTTGCAAGACCTCGTCCTGGAAGACCCTCATCTCCCCATCTGTCTTAAGGAATAATTTGGCAGGATAAAGGATTTTTTGCCTTCTTGTCCTGGGCTGCCACTTCCTAGCCACCAATGGTCAGGATAGTCTTCATCCTCATTACTTAGTACAAGTCGACTTGCTTGTAAGTTGTTTCTGATGTCTGTCTATAGTGTTTTCCCTCAGAACCAGGACCTCATGAAGAAGTGGTTTATATTCCAACTGCTTTTGGATCAGTCCCACCCTGTGTTCTCCCCTGCCCGGGATGGTGCTGCATCCTCAGCATGAGACTGGGCTGTGAGGCCAGGTCCCCCACCTTCCAACAGCCTGTCCTTCTGCTCCTTCTGACAGGAGCAGGCACTATGGTGATTGGACGCCTCCCTGGTCTGGACCCCAGAGTAACCCCTACTGAGTTTAAGGGCCTAACCTCTGGCACCCTGGAACCCTGGAAGGGAGAAGCTCTTGGGAGTGAGGGCGGTATTTCTCCAAAGTGTGGTCAGCAGTAGAGTGAGTAGTGGCCCATGACACTTCTGGAACAGAGGAATCTCTGGAACAGATGTGGGAGCAATCCACCACTTTCTGTCATCATCTCTTCCCAGTGATGCCAGTGCGAGAAGGAAGGGCAGACCAGGTACTTGATGTGACTTACTGGACTCGCTGATCTAGGAAAGAGCCTCCCTGATCGTTCTGAGCCCTTTGGGATACTAGGATAGGGGAAGTTGTGTCTTTTCTCTTCTTTGGCAAGGATTGTGCAAAGAACGCATCCTAACACCTTCAATCATTCAACCAATATTGATCGAAGACGGTTTATATACCACATGCAAGTTCCTGCTTTCATGGGCTTTTCATTGGTGTAGAGTTGGGATGTTATCAAAGATGTTTGACAAAGTAATAAGATGTCAAAATATGCAAAGTCAGTGGTGTAGAGCCCCCAGCTACAGCGGGAGAAAGATGAGTCTGGCTGCTCCTGTCACGGTTTACACCCTCAGAAACACTATGGGGCAGGTTCCACGCTATCATGTATGGCCACCATGAGTTCAATGGCAGTCGGTTTTGTTTAGCTTTAATATGATAATAAAACAAAATAATGTGATGGAGAGTTAAGGGGCGTACTTAAGCTTAGATATGTTTTTTTTTTTAAAGGCCATCATAAGAGATCTCATTGATGACAGACCTTTTGAAAATAATGGGCATTGTGCTATTAATAATGGTAGCCCTTTACAAGGGTAGATGGGCGACCTTTGAAACCCTACCTTTGGTTCCCTTTGAAGGGTCCAAGGGAGCATTTCTTAGCTGAATTTGCCGTGGAAACTCATGACGAGGTTCTGTTTCAATGTGTTTAAAAGAAAACACTATCCTCTCCAGACAGGAAAAGGACTAGTGCTAGGGCTCAGGGTTGGGCAGACAGCTGATCTATGCAGGTGACACACGACTAGGTTGGCTGGTGACTCCTAGAAAATATATATCCACGTCATCCTTGTGAATATGATCTTATTTTTGGAAAATGTCTTTGCAAATGTAATTAGGTCAAGGATCTCAAGATGAGAATGTATCTTCAAGGTGGACCCTAACCCCAAGGACATAAGTCCTTATAAGACACAGATGAGAAGAAAATATTGAGAAGGCCGGTGTGAAGATGCAGGTAGAAAATGGAGTAAAGCAGCTTCAAGCAAAGAAAAGCTAAGGATTGCTGGCAACCACTGGATGGTAGGAGAGAGTTATATAGAACAATATCCCTCATTGCCTCCAGGGGGAACCAACTCTGATGATTCCAGACCACTGGCCTCCAGAACCGTGAAAGAATCCACATCTGTGGTTTTAAGCTACCATGTTTGTAGTAACTTGTCATCACATCTAGTAATGGAAAGGAAAAGAATAGAACATGCTAGAGGAACACACTGCTTTAATTACACCTTCACTGTGCTCTTGAGAATTTGGAGAAAAATCATTGTGCATGCAAGTTAGTTTACACACAGAGAGCAACCGGTGCTGAATAATTAAAGCAAACGAACAGGAACAATGCTCTTATCATTTGAGTGTGTTCAGTTGGGAGCAGAAACAACTGTGTGAAGCAGCTTGAAGGAAAATTCAATCAAAAATAAAGCTTGTAAAAAGCAAATGTTCTAATAAAGTAAATAGTGTAATGATGATCTCATTTGCTATTTATGCCCAAATCTCAAAATTGTAATCTTCAAGTTCAAAGGTCACCTACACGACAGGAGTGGAATAGGAATGCAGCAAAGAGTTGAGAATATAGAAACAACCCTAAGACACACTGGTTGACCTACCTCATGGTTATTGATGAAACTGTTATTGGCCTCCGACATTTACCCTTTCTTCATCAAAGCTATACTGTAACATTTTTTTACATGTTCTTAAATTGAAAGCCTAATTATTCTGAGAAAGAGATGAAGGTGGCTAAAATATTTCACTCCCTTCCTTTTATTGTTCCTAAAATCTACATAAGGGTTGCATCTGAGCAGCTGAAAACAGCCAGGCAAGAGACAGTGACTTCTGACCGGATCTTCAGCCATGTGACATCTATGACTCAAGAGAATGATGATCATTGTTCTCCTTTCACTCTGAGATCAGCGCATATTTTAGGCTTGCTCACAGCCCAAACCGAATCATCTCATTTCTGTTTACCTCCCACCTCATCTCGGCACATTTCCCACATCATTTTAATTCACTTCTATCCATGTTGCCTCAGTATGTCCTGTCCTGGTCCAGTTGGGAGGAGTTTTGCTTCCATCACATTGAGCTGTGATCAGATTGAAGGTTGAATTTGGTGATTTTTGTCAGTGCGTTCTCAAGTCCTTTTGACTTTCAGGAAGGTTGTGCTATGTGCACAGCCCAGGGTATCAGTGAGCCTGTTTGCAATGCCACCGTTTTCTTCATATTTCACTGCTATTGAGCCAGTTGGAACTCACAGTGACTCTGTATAACCCAATTTATATAATCCAACTTCTTTGCTCACCAGACAGATTGAGTAAATAGGGTGAAAGTATAAAATCCTAACACATACCTTTCTTGCAGTATCTCCTTGTTCCGCTGGAAGCTCCATCTCTTGGTCTATGCACAAGTTCCTTATGAGCACAATAAAATGTTTTGCCATGTTCATTCTTCACAATGTGAGTTATAGTTTGCTGTGATCCACACTGCCTATTCTTTCCCTAGTTGGCATTTACTTTCTGAGAAAACGTACCATGGCCAGTCTATCTCTCATAATTTGTTACCATCTACCCATTTTGTATGTTCCAGCGATTGCTTCAATAGCACTTTACCTGATTCAGTTCTGAAGCTCTTCAGCATTTAAATAAAATGTGCCTGGGATTTACCACTCTCTTATTTTTAAAATTATTTTCTTGGTGTCATGTACTTCTTCCTCACCATTTGCCTTTATTTATTTTGTGTCTTCAAAGAATGCAGAACAAAAATGAGCATAGAAGAAATTCTCCATGGCTACCTGATTAACTGACTTAGCTCATAGCAGACCTGTAGGAAAGAGTAGAATTCCCCCCTTTGGGTATCCCAGATTGGTACAATGATATATACATAGGCCAATGGAACAGAACAGGAAAACCAGAAATGTTTACATGAACCTACAAGTATCTGATCATCGACAAAGGACCCAAAATGTTAATGGGATAGACATAGTCCCACCAACAAATGATGCTGACAAAATTTGATTACCATCTGTAGAATAATGAAACAGGACCCACACCTCA
>NW_022103928.1:48044205-48063029 GCF_000313985.2 Echinops telfairi
CATCAAAAGCCTTCATCGGAAGAGTAAAAAGAGACCCCACAGACTGAGGGGGAAATCTTGAGCAAAGACATCACAGACAAGGGGCTACTCTTTAGAAAAGACCAGAATGGTTCCATTGAGTCTGGAGCGGTAAATCTTTTAAAAACATACGGCTTCATCTTTCTTCCACATAGTAGCCGGCGGGGGCAGAATGACCTTTCAGGAAGCAGCCTCAAACTGACCCACTGCAACATCAGAAGTATCCGAAAACTAAATCCCACTCCATCCACTCATTCACTGCGATAAAGTCTAGTCAGACCCAGAAGGGCCTTATAACAGGAAGAGAGGCACACCACAGGGTTGACAAAGCTATAGTCTTTACGGGAGCAGACAACCCAACTTTCTTCCATGGGTTGGTTGCTGTGTTCAAATAACCCAATGCTGTGTTCAGTTAGTAACCTGGTGCTTAACTCACTGTGGGACCAGGGATCCTTGTGGTTGGTAGGTACTGTTGAGTCAGTTCCAACCCCTAGTGGCCCTGTGCACAGCATATTTACTTATCTTTTAGTCCTGCCCTCACAATTGCTCCATTGTTTAAGCCCATTGTGGCAACCACTATGCCAATGCACCTCTAGAGGGCCTTCGTCTTTTCCACTGCCTTTCCACTTGACCAAGTGTGATGTCCTTCTCCAGGAATGGGTCTCTCCTGACAATATGTCCAAAGTCTGTAAGGAGCACTCTGGCCTTCCTTCTTCCGAGACAGACTTGTTTGCCCCTTTTGCAGTCCACAGCACTTTCAATGTTCTTCTCCAGCATCACCTTTCAAATACATCGAGTATTTTGCTGTTTTCTTTATTCAATATTCATATCATATCGCATGCATATGAGGATGTGGAAAATACCATGGCTTAGGCCAGGTGCGCCTTATTCCTCAAAGAAACACCCTTGATTTTCAACCCTCTAAAGAGGTTTTGTGCAGAAGATTTACCGAATGCAATTATCATTTTATCTTTTGACTACTGTTTCCATGATCATTGTTTGTGGATCAAGCGAGACAAAATCTTTGAAAACTTCATACTTTTCTCCATTTATTTTAATGCTACCTATGGGTCCAGTTGTGAGCATTTTGGTCTTTGTTCAGTTGAGTTGTAATCCATACTGCGAACCTTGATCTTCATCAGCAAGTCCCTCAAGTTCTCCCTTTCAGCAAGCAAGGTTGTGACCTCTGGGTGTTGATGATTGTGTATAAGTTTTCCTCCAACCCTGATGCCTGGATTCCTATTCATTTAAGCCAAAATAATCAAATCATCAGCTTCTCTGATTAGTTTCTCAGTATGCAGATTGAATAAGTATGGTGAGAGGATACAAGCCTGATGCACAACTTTAAAAAAAAATGTTAAACCATGCAGTATTCCCTTGTTCTGTTTGCACAACTGCTTTTTAATCCGTGTATGAGTTCCAAATGATCACAATGAAGTGTTCTGAAATTCCCATTCTTTTCGATGTTATCCAAAGTTTATTATGGTCTACATAGTCAAATGCCTTGTCAATAAAACACAAGTAGACATCTTCCTGGTATTCTCTTTCAACAAGATCCGTCTGAGAGCAATGCTATCTTATTCCATGTTCTTTTCTAAGTCCAGCCTAAACATCTGGCAGTTTCATGTCAATGTACTGCTGCAAATGTTGGTTGATCTCCAGGAAACTTTTACTTGCATGCTGTGTTAGTCCAGGTAGACCAGAAAAATAAATCCAGGGAGATGCTTATATGTGTATCATTAAGGTGTTTAGATACAAGAGCAATTGAATATTGAGAAAACATCCCAGCCCAGTCCACTCCAAGCCCATAAGTATGATATTAGCCCATATGTCCGATACCAATCTATGAAGTCCTCTTCAGAAACACATGCAATGACGCTAAATGCAGGATGATCAGAGACCAGTGGGTGGAAAATCTTTGGATTCAGTGGCGTTGTAAGCGTCTCAGAACTGTCAGGGGTCTCTGCGTGGCTTCTCCAGGGCTGCATCAGAGTAGGTACATGTGGCTTCTCCTCAGGGATATCTTGCTGGAAGTGAGCAAAGAGAGAGTGTCTCCCACCTCCAAGGAGGAAATAACGGAATTCCCAGAATCCTTAGAGGAAGAACCACGCCTACACAGAAGTCTCGATTGACAGAGTAGACTCCACCTCTTCACTCTTAATAAGTGGTTCTCAACCTTCCTAATGCGGCGACCCTTTAATGCAGTTCCTCATGTTGTGGTGACCCTCAACCATAAAATTATTTTCATTGCTACTTCATCACTGTAATTTTGCTACTGTTATGAATCATAATGCAAATATCTGTTATGCAGGGTGTATTTTCATTGTTACCAACTGAACATAATTGAACATAATTAAAGCATAGTGATTCATCACAAAACAATACATAATGATATATTATGAAATATTTATGTGTTTTTTGATGGCCTTAGGTGCCCCCTGTGAAAGGGTCGTTGGACCCCCAAAGGGCTCACGACCCATAAGTTGAAAACTACTGCTCTTAATCCTCTTAAGTCCCATATTGACACCATATATGCATAGCAATGATATTGTCATATAATTTGAGCCTTCTCTTGGGTCGGCTTTCTTTGGAATGATTAAAAAGATGGGTCTCTTCCACTCAATTAGCCAAGTAGCTCTCTTCCAAAATTTCTGGCATTGATGAGTGAGTAGCTTCAGTGTTACTTCTTGAAACATTTCCATTGATGTCCCATCAATTCCTGGAGGTTTGGTTTTGGCTAATGCTTTTTTTGTTTTGGTTTTTGATTATATGCTACCTCTTGAAATGGTTGAATGTTCACTAGTTCTTTTTGGTACAGTGACTGAGTAGTCTTTCCATCTACACAATTAATCTGAAGGTGTCCCCCAAACAAAACAAAGATGAACTCACTGCCACCCAGTCAATGCTGACTCATGGTGACCCCTGTGGGTTTCCGAGACTGGAACTGTTTGAGTAGAAAGTCCAGTGTTTCCCCCCTCAGAGCTTCTGGTACTTTCAAACTGCTGACCATGTGAATCCCAGCCTAATGCATTAACTACTATACCACATAGGCTCCTACCTCACTAGAGAGAAATACAAGAGGTTTATACTGTGATGGTGGACTTTCTGTGTTTGGCTGGCTTTTCTTATACACCTCCCTCTCTACCGCGGTTGCACATACACCACAAAGTCCATGCTATGTCCTTAACATGCAGGGCAGAATTCAAGGGTTAATTTAGTCATTTGATGGGGCTGGGCATAGGCCCTGTCCATTTCAACCCTTGCCCTTTCACTCTCTTTCCTCCCCGGTGTTGGAAATTCTTTCCCTTCTGAAATCTATTGATGAAGGAAATGTGTCTTCTTGGCCCCTGACTTCCTCCGTACTGGGATTCCTTTCATGTTTCGCCTCTCCTCCTTGTCCTGACCTATCTACCTAGCACCACTGATTCTGACTCATGGCAATGCTACCCGTGTCAGCATGGAGCTGGGCTCCATTGGCTCCATTGGATTATCTTTTGGTTGTAGATTGTCGGGCCCTTCCTCTGAGGCATCTCTGAATAGCCTCGTACCCCCAATATTTGGGTTAGTAGTTGAGTGCACTTGTGCACAACCTATTAACTCCTCACTCCTCATGACTTATGTACTTGTTTCCGCTTTGACTGTTGCCATTCCTATATCGTGCTACAAATAGAAATGAGAGGAAGGCAGACATATTTCTTTATGAGAGGTAAAAAAGATATGTCAATTGGCTTAATGAAAATTTTGAGACAAGGAAGAAAGAATGAAATAATGTTTTCCATTTATTTAATGGCTCCTGATTTTTTAAAACTACTTGCCTATGCTTTTTTAAAAAGTTGTTATTCATGATTGTTTTTTTCAAAGTTGACCAGGAAGGTATAATTATTTTCATTCCAGCTAAGGAGATGAGGTTTACTGAGGTCAAGGAGTGGACCGGAGAATTTGAAGAACCCAGGTGTCTTAGATCCTAACCCAGTGATCTCCCTTCAATGAAGATTAAAGGGTTCATCTTAGAATAGAAAATATATTACAATGTAAAATAATAGCTTCTGCGACATCTGTGGTGACTCATGGAATTGCATTGACTGATCCCAAATGGAAAATAGATGAAAATAACTGGGAGCTTTAATCCTGGTGACTTTCAGCCTTAGAAAGCTGCGATCGATGTGCTAATGCGATCCAGGATTTAGCGCTGCAGGTTCCCCGTGGTGAGGCATTTGCTCATTCCAGAGGTTGCCTCTTCCAGTGGAAGAGTGTGCGAGTCATGCGTCTACTTTCATGTAGACCCCAGAGGCATGGCTTGGTTTCAAAGGTTTCCTCATTATTTACAGATGACTCTCTGGGCTCCAAAACCCTGAAAGAGTTTAGGTTCCTTTGGATCTTCATCCCTCTCACCAAACACAATCTAGCCCGCCCAGGCTTTCATGAGAGGAAGTGGCCCTTGGCTACGAAGGATAAGAGAAGGGATGACTCAGGGGCAGAAGACGTCCTCTCCTGGAAGTCCAGTGACTTAATGTTCACATCAAACTTGCTTACCACCCGCTTTATCCACGACCGTAGCCATTCTTGTTCAGTAGTCAGACTATGAGGCGGTTTTCATTCCAACAATAAATAAATAGAAGGCTTCCAAACCACAAGGTTCTTCCCATTCATAAAGCACGCTATGTCAATTTTACACAGCACTTGCAGGATCCTTTTTCCTTTTGCATGTAGAATTTTAGTTCAGATTAGAATAGTCCATTTCTATACATGTCACAAGAAAGAGGATCTGTAGTTTATAAAAAAGTATTCCAATTAATTGGTGGCTGTCACTGGGACTCCAGCTGGCAAAGTGCTAATGCATTTATTAGAGGATGCTTTGAACATTTCATACACATGGTAAATAGCCTCAGCATAACTGATTGTTGTCCATTACAGCATTATTAAAACAGAAAAAGAATCCCTTTCATGAAGGCGGCTAATAGACGGCTTTTAATGGGAAAGCTTTACTTGCAGGTTTGTGTTTGGGGCTGGGTCACTGGCAATTTCAGGCAGGAATTGCAACGGGGGCCCAAATCTCTTAACATTTTACAACTCTGATGTTAACAGATGTTAACATCTGGACCAACAGAACAGCTCTGGGCTCGAGGTTAGATGATGTTCCTGTTTGAAAGAAAGAATTAAGCTTGTGGTTCCCTACATAAGGTAGCCCTGGAGTCCCTAGGGGTACACAAGATTAAGCATCTGATGACTAACTGAAAGATTTGCGGTTAGATCCCACCCAGAGGCACCCCAGATGAAAGGCTTGTGATCTGTTTGGAAAACCCTGTGAAGCACAGCTCTGTGTCTACACCCATGGGTTGCTAAGAGCTGGACGTGCTGGACTAAAAAAAAAAAAATCAGTGAGTCACTATGGTGCAGTAAATTAGAAATTGCCCTGCTAGCCACACTCTTTGTAACTTCCACCAAGTGACTGAACCACCATGCAAACAGGGTATATGATACACTGATAGGGGTGGGGAGTTGATCGGTTTTCTCCAGCCTGCTAGGATTAAAATGAGCCATCTCAGAATCAGGAATGGAGTGAACCCATTGCCATCAAGAAAGAAAAGCCAGGAGTGGAGTCTGTCCTCTCTAGATCCTGAAATTCCTGCACACTAAATCCCCTTGATGTGACCAGAGAAGCCCAGAAGCAGCAGAACCAAGAGCCAGAGGATGAGACAGAGGGGTTCCTGGCCCACCGAATGAGCAAAGCTGAGTGCCTTCACACAGCAGGGTCACTTGCTGAGTGGGTTACGTCTATACACTTAATTGAGGGAGGGAGGTTTGCTGGCCCACAGAGCTGGAACTGAGCACTTTCAGGAAGAATGGTGTGACCTTTCGGTATTGATGGACAATGCTTACGAAGTTCTGTATAACTTGTCCAAGTAGACTAGAAGCCAGGGGGTGGTTTGTCAAGGACTAGAGAGAGGCCTGCTGTCAGTCATGGCTAAACAGATGCACTGTTGATCAGAAGAACTGTATCTTGAGCATTTCTGATCCTTTAACTTCTGATCCTTTGTCTGAAAGACAAAACAGCCCATAATGGTGAGGATGGCATGCGAATTCTAGACAGCTATTACAACGGATTATTAAACTCAGTGAAGAAAAGTGGAGAAAGATGTGGGAGGGACACTTGGTGTTAGAACTGGTGAAGAAGTTTGGAGGACAGGAATTGGCCTTGGGTTGATGTTTGATTTTGGTTTTTTACTTGTGAAGTCCTTGTGAAGTCAGAGAAGGTCAGGCATGGCCCTTATGCCATTATTAGTCACTAACCAACTTACAAGATTTCTAAAATATAAAAGTTCAATTAATTTTGTGTTCTTAAATAGTGGGTGCACTTTCCTTAAAGTTTTCGTAGGATATATTTACTTGTAAGTTAACAGACCACAATAACCAGTGGATGAGAAGCAGTAGAGAAATCCATGCAAAATGATGCTTTCCTATATCTGCACAGAAATTCCTAATGAAGACTGAAAAATAAGTAAGAATATGGTCATGCCCCTTTGACAACTATTTTCAGACTATATGCACTAATTAAGGTATATTATGACAGGTTAATAAATAGATAAACAATAAAGGAAAAGGAAAAGGAAGAAAACTAAGTATTCTAGGAACATTTTACAGTAAGAGACAATAACATGACAATGCTTAGTCTATTTAAAATTCTAGATATTTTGTATCATTGTCAATTGACAAATATATGTAGCATCCCCTGAAACATTGCCTGGTTTCTGAGATCTGGAGGGATAGAGGTTATGCAATAGCTACCCATAATTCCGTAATTGCATTTCAGTCAATAATGCAAATTTCATCTCATCAGAATGTTGGCTGGAGCTATTAAGTGCAGCATATTTGCCTGGTTTAATGTTCTTTTCTTTCTCAGGGCTGACCTTATATGTATTTTGAAGGGTACTAACCAAAGCCTTCCCAGTCAAAATTCTCTCCCCAGGAGCCTGCCTTTTTGCCTCTGATAAATTCCACTGTTGGACTTTTGTTTCTTTTTCGCTGTTGCAGGAGTGGATTGTCATAAAAATATTTATCAGAAAAAGATATCCATTTAAAGACACTACTAGTCATTACGATATTTATTATTCTTGTTTCCATTAATAGTAACAGTTGTGAACAGTTATTGGGTGCCAATCACCAAGGTTTTGCCTGTTTCCAGGCAGCTATCTCTAGGTTCGAACTCTCTAATGTCCGAAGAGAATCTGGGAATCTCACCCAAGATTTAAGGACTTAGAGAGGCTTCCTTATGAAAAGCACAATAAGTGACCAAGGCTGTATTTCAAGTCTACTGGCTTGTTTTCCTTGCTGTTTTGGAATGGGTTGTAAATATAATGAGTCACCTTGTAAGCCATTATCAGCAGAAAAGATCAGTGATTTGCTAGTTAGGAGGCTTAATCATACCAGGCATGCATCCTACACCCAATCGGGCAGCAGATCCTCTTGCTAGTGGTATGCTGAACATTTGCCTCTGAACTCTTGGAGGATACAAGGCAAATAGTTCAGGCCATTCTCGCCTGCCCTCTGTGCTTCATGTAAATACAGGATAACAGGGGGAATGAAAAGCTGCCTTGTTCACTTATCAGCAAGAATGCCTAACATATTTTACTTTAAAAATTCTCTGGAAGTTTTTGGACCCCAAATTTATGCTGCTTCTACTTCAATAGTAAGCTCACTTTGAAGGAAAATCAAAGGGATAGAATTTTCCAAATTGTAGCTTAATTTAACTTTCCAACAATCATAAAGGATAGATTAAAAATATACAGATACATTGTTTACAAGGAGGCCTGCAACTCCCAAATTCATGTAAAAAATAATGTGACTTTCTCTTGATGGAAAAACTTTACCTATGATAGTGGGACAAGAGGAAAGTAAAAGGAAATAGAGGACAGAACCAGGAGACAAAGGACATTTATAGAGGTCTAAATACAGGCATGTACATATGTAAATATATATACATATATAATGAGAGGGGAATAGAACTATGTACTCATATCTATATATTAAGAATTAAGGTTGCAGATGGACATTGGGCCTTGACTCAAGTACTCCCTCAACACAAGAACACTTTGTTCTAACAATCCGGCACTCTGTGATGCTCACCTTCCCGACACGATCACTGAAGACAAAATGTGTGCATAAGCAAATGTGGTGAGGAAAGCTGATGGTGCCCAGCTATCAAAAGATATAGCATCTGGGGTCTTAAAGGCTTGAATATAAACAAGTGGCCATCTAACTCAGAAGCAACAAAGCCCACATGGAAGAAGCACACCAGCCTGTGTGATCATGAGGTGTCGATGGGATCAGGTATCAGGCATTTAAGACCCAGAATAAAACCATACCCAAGGTGAATGTGGGAGGTGGGGAGGGCATGGAGTGGAGACCTAATGCCCATCTGTAGACAATTGGACATCCCCTCACAGAGGGGTCACAGGGAAGAGATGAGCCAGTCAGAATTCAGTATAGAACCAATGAAACACATAACTTTCCTCTAGATCTTTGGTGCTTCCTTTCCCTCCCCCACTATCATGACCTCAATTCTAACTTACAAATCAGATTGGACCAGAGAATGCTCACTACTACAGATAAGAACCCTCAGCACAGGTAATTCAGGATAGATAAACCCCTCAGGGCCAACAATGAGAGTAGAGATACCAGGAGGATTACTAGAGGGTCGGGGGGAGAAAGGGGGAGTCAATCACAAGGATCAACATATAACCCCCTCCCAGGGGGACGAACAACAGAAAGGTGGGTGAGAGACAAGGGAGGAGGATGTAAGATATGAAAATACTAATCTATAATTTCTCAAGGGTTTGTGAGGGAGAGGGTTCGGGGGACGGAGAGGGAAGAATTGGGGAGCTGATATCAGGAGCTCAAGTGGGAAGAGAATGCTTTGAAAATGATGATGGCAGCATTTGTACAAATGTGCTTGACACACTGGGTGAATGTATGGATTGTGATAAGAAATGTAGGAGCCTCAATTAAAGTATTTAATTTAAAAGTATACATCTAAAAAACTTTACTATGAGAATTGCTCTTCTTTCCAGTAGGGATTCCAGCTCATTTCAAATCAGTGATGTTGCTGTCTATGGCTACAGTAACAGGGCAATACAAATATTCTGCTATGGGAATAATCATCTGTCAATAAGCGTGACAGGCTGTACTGTCACCTCTTTAAATGTAATCTGTTTGAGATTTATATTGATATTATTTCATTGGAAACTCACTCGTCTTATGACCTAAGTCATTGGTTTGGTTATTATGATTATGATCTTCATCCTTTTATTCCTATTATCTTGTTTTTCCACCTTTCACTCCAAAGACTAGAAACCATGAATTCATAAGAAAACAGAACATTTGGGTGGGGGTGGGGGGGATAACACAGAAGGAGTCTCAAATCCAACTTCAGTAGAGCCTTGGAAGACCCTCTCAGAACAGAAATTCACTAGAGTTGTAGATTCTAGGGTTTCCTCTCACAACAGCTGTTCAAATGGCTCACCACCTTTACATCTCTTAGCTGAATTTCTCTGATTTCAATGTAATTCAATTTCAGGCAAACAAACCAATAAAGAGTCTTGGTAGCCCCATGGTTAAGTGCTGAATTGCAAGCCTCAAGGTGGGTGGTTCAAACACAACAGCCACTGGATGGGAGAAAGCTGCAGTGATCTTTCATAAGATTACATCCTTGGAAACCCTAGGGAGCAGTTCTACTCCGCCCTCTTGGATTGCTATGCATCCAATTGAACTCAATGGCAGTGGGTTTTGTATGAGATGGTGCTGGGTATAAACAAACAAACAAACAAACAAACAAACAAAAACAGAAGTGCAGCTTCAAAGCACTTTTATCCTAGTAGAGGAGCCTGCCATCTAGTAGACTACAGAGTTCTGACCTCAGTAAATATAATAACTATGTATTTACATTCATACTCATGTGATTAGAAAATGACGATCAATAGGAGCAGCTCTCTTACACATGTCTACTTTCCCTCTTACCATTCTCACAAGACAGACACTATTGAACTGCTTTGACATAAAAGGGGAGAAGGAGGTAAAATGGTTTGCCCAATGACACACAGCTATTGACTGCTGGGGCCAGAGTCAAAGTCTAGCAAAGTTTGATTCTAAAATCTAAAGTGTTGACTTCATCTGACATTCTGAAATCATACATGGTCATGAAAAGAGTTATTTAAATGTTTCCAAGTATCCTGAGATCTTTGAAATGGTTTTAAAAACATTTTATTGGAAGCTCTTACATATATTATAACAATCCATAATTCAATTAGATGTAGCATAATTGTAAAGTTACTGCCATCACCCTTTTAAAAGCATTTTCTTTCTATTTGAACTCTTTGATATCAGTTGGCCTGTATCTCCCACCCCAGCCTACTCCCCCAGGAAGCCTTATTCTTATAATATAAATTGTTATTATTATTTTCCATTGCTTACACTGTCCACTGTATCCATTCCTCTACAATTCTGTTATTTATACAGTCATATTTTTTATCAGTACCCTTCTCCTCTTCTCCCTCTTTCTGTACCCCGGGGAATTATTGGGCCTCTACTTAAATCTTACCTCAGTATAAGAATGGTTTGTTCTAATAATGTGGAAATGCATGATACTCACCTCCCCTACATGATCGCTGAAGACAAAATAGGTGCACAAGCAAATGTGGTGAAGGAAGCTGATGATGCATGGCTATCAAAAGATATAGCATCTAGGGCCTTATAGGCTTTTAGCTAAACAAGCGGTCATCTAGCAGGGAAGCAATAAAGTCCACATGGAATAAGCACACTGGCCTTTGTGATCATGAGGTATCGACAGGAATAGGTATCAGAAGTTAGGAAACAAGCAATCAAATTGATCCGAAGGAGCATGGACAAAGTGGAGATGCCAAACCCACCTGTAAGATAATTGAACAATCCCTCACAGACAGGCCATATGGGAGGGAAGATATATCCAGGATGAACTATAGCACTGGTAGAACACAAAACTATCCTCTAGTTCTTTAATATTTCTTCCCCTTACTATTATGGTCCCTGTTTTGCCCTCATTAAGCTTGTTAGATCTGCGGATATTCATTTGTATAATGAAGATCGTTCGTTGCATGAAATCCAAGTTTTAGCCCCCAAATTTTAGTACTTGTCAACGGTTCCTTTTAGTTTTTGAAGCTCAGATCCCCCCACACCACCCCCAGCTCCAGATTTTATAAATGAAACTTAAAAAAATTGCATACATTTTTAAGATAAATTAAAACATAAGTGCTGATCATTGCAAGTGTCTCCCACCTACGAAGACACTCAAGGAGGTAAATTAAGCTTCTCTGACATAACATAGACACGAGAATTCTTAACATAGATACTATCTACTTAAATTAAGATTCTCTGTCATGACTTAGATACTATATCCTCTTCAACCAAAAGGTTTGTGGTTCAAGTTCCCACAGACATGCCTCAGCAGAAAGGTCTGATGATCTCCTTCTGAAAGATCAGCTGTGGAAAACGCTGTGGAGCACAATTCCACTCTGATGCCCATGAGTCGCCACAAATCGGAATCAACCGGAGGACAACTGGTCATCTTCATCAGGGATACATTTGAGACTAGAATTCCTAATTGAAGAAACTCAAAAAGGACTTTGCCCAGGGATAAAGCTAGATATAGCTCTAAGTCTGGAGATAGATGTTTCTCAAATATTCTTCGAAGAAAAAGCTAGGGTCTCACATCTGGACTAAGGTTCTTTTGTTTGGGTTAGGTTTGACTTTTAATTTAAAGTGGATTTATGGGAACCATGAAAGCCACTCTAAGAAGGAAGCTGTAAATCCTGATGAGGACATAGTGGCAGCCCTGGATCATCCGATTGCTCGTGGTAGTTAATAGTTCACATAGTGAGAGAAACATCTTTCTCTGCCACACGCAGGACCTTCTGGGGGTCAGAGTGAGCTGCCTGTGTGACTCACGTGCCATCAGACCGAAGGCTGGTGAGGCATAGTCCAATGTGACGGACAGGATGTGATGCAATACCTATCCAAGCCATCTCTCATGTGAGATTTGAAAGCCTTACGTGAGGAAAGGTCCACGTTTCTGTTCTCTTTGTTCCTTTGTAATGGTGCAGATGCACCTTTCTAGTGCCTTTGGCTACAGTTCTCACCAACAGCATGCCAACTCGTATAAATCTGATTACAGAGCTGAATTATTGTCCATTGAAAAAGCTTCAGGATACTAATAATTTATTGATCCTTGATTTTCAATTAATGTATATAAGAGTGCAGCCTATCACCTAGTCGTGTCGTTGTTGTTAGCTACTGTTCCAGTGAGTTCCGACTGATAGTGACCCAGTGTGTAATGGAAGGAATCACTGGCTGGTCCTGGGCCAAACTCGCAATTGTTCTTATGTCCGAGCCCATGTGGCAGCCACTGTGCTGATCCATCTTGTCTCGGGTCTTTCTCGTTTTCTCGGCCTCTGCTTTACCGGGCATGATGTCTTCCAGAGACTGGTCTCTCCTGACGACATGTCCAAAGAACATAAGATGAAGTCTGTCTGTCCTTACAGGGCATTCTGGCTGGGCTTTTTCCAAGACAGATTGGTGTGTTCTTTTGTAGTCCATGGTACTTTGAATATTCTTTTTCAGCACCATAATTCAAATACATCATTTGATTCAATAAAATGTTCGTATTTTCCACATTGCCTCTTTTGTTTCTACTCTGGATGGATAGTCTTTTAGCTTTGGTAAAAACAACAACAACGACAAAACTGACACCCTGTCATATAATCTTTGAGTAAGTGTGCCAATTTATAGCATATTATTGAGTCCATATCTACAGTGTCATACACACCCTTGTTTGGAATCACCTGGTCAGAAGTATATCGAATCCTCCTTCTGCCTTTCACTGACCATTATCCGTGTTATTGAGTTACACTGTTGCCTGTTTGTTGTTGTTGTTTTTTTTCTTTTTCAGATTGTTGTAGTTCTTCATTTTTTAATTCAAAATTCTTACGTTTTGTACTTACCATTCTCCTCCATTATTCCTGAAGTGGATTTACACCTTGGTATATTCAGGAGCTCTCCTGGCTAAATAAGGCCTTCATTTCTTTGACTCAGCCCTGACGTTTCCACCTACAGGATACTGGAGCATGACAGCGCACATCATGATGTTCCTATTCTCCATCTCAATTTCCAGCAGAGCGTTAGCTTTTAACTTGCCAGGATGCTCAGGAAATCGTCCCATGTGGACCTGACCTTCAGATGGGGCCGTCCTCACCATCACAATCAGGTTTATGTCAAGACTGGACTCATCCAGTCCTGCTGGTTTATCCTGTTTTCCCTCTAAATTATGTCCCAAATATGCTTCAGTTTAGCACGTAGGCCAGGGCATGCCCCTAAAGTGAGTCCTTCGCCTTGGAGGACCTAAGGCCTTCATCTGTTTGCTTAATGGGCACATATGAGAGATTCTAGAGATATGAGATGGCACGAGCTTAAATTCCCAACAAATAGAAGGCAGGAACGTTTTCCTATCCTTGCTATTCCTTCTATTGTTTTCCCAGAGTTGACATTCTTCTTACTCTAGTCCTGTCTGTTGCCCTTTCTGTGCTCCAACTGTATGTTAGTCTAAGAGGGAAAAACACTTGAGTGTGAACCGTGTCTATGATCTCTATTAACTGTCCTGGGTCCCAGTTTCCATTCGTAATATGTGGAGATCCCAGCGCTTATTGCAAAGGCTTGGGGATAAACTAGTTGATCAAGTGAAGTTGTTGCTTTAGATTTAATTTTTACTTTTTTCATCAGTAGTTTATATTTCCCACTCTTACCTTTCATTCAGTTTGGCCGTGACAAAAACTTGTGGTGGTGGATGCTCATTTTTTTCTGGAGACTTTAGCAGAGCATCATTGAGTGACAGATAAAGGCTTAGGTCTTAGTTACTCACTTAGTTACTGAGAGAATAGGTTCAAATTTCTAAATACTCAGAACCTGATTCTGTTTTTATAGCTTCACTTAAATTCACAGTTGTCTTATCTAGTGATTACATATATTGAAAAGGATCATGTTATAATCAAAGATGCCAAGAGACATGAGCTGAACGTAATTTTAATATGCTACCATAAATAATTCTGACTTTGAAAATTACCCCGAGTGATTAAACCTTTTCACATTTACTGAAGGAGGATAATTTGCTTCAGATTAAAGTCAAAACAATGGAATAGTTTATGGCAAAGTGACCTTTCTTGTCTTTACATGTTTCAAGTGTATTCTCAAGGACGCGAGCCCAGCAGGGACTCCATTTAACTAACTGAATCTACAAGACATGAAGAAACCATTATTTACTTTTACTTCTCTCAACCAACCTATCCAGACCCTTGACACCACGAGTTTTCAGGGAGTCACCTCATTGAGATAACATTTGTTACACCCAGCTTGATGATGACATTGGATACTTTTTTAACTCAAAGATTATATTTCTACTTCTAATATTTATAGCAAGGTCCATATAGTGATGTAAACTTCTTAGAAGATGATGCAATACCATCAGCATTGAGGAACTGGTTTTAAATATTGCCCTTCCTCAAATAAATATGACTATTTTTGCATGTGATAATAGAGTTTGGTCCGCTGTGTGCTTCTTTCTGGAAGAAGGTATGTACTTGGAGACCCTCCAGGGTTCTTGTATCACTATATCAAGTCATCAAGTCGATCCCAGTTCACAGGACCTTACAGAACAGGGTACAAATGCCCCTTTGTGTTTACAAGGCTGCAAATCTTTACAGGAGCAGAAAGCCCCCTATTTCTCCCCTAGAGTGACTGGTTGGTTATAACATCATTTTGTGGCCAGCAGCTCAATGCATAATTAACTACACCATAGTTTTATGTATTCTTAAGTACTCATATATTTAGTTAAGATTGTTTCATTAACTTTTAAAGAATGACCTATAAGTCATAGGTAAGCATTGGTCTGCTTACCATAAGGCAGATGATTCAAACTCACCACCTGCTCCGTGGGAGACAGATGAGGCTGTCTGCTTCTGCGAAGCTTTAGTCTTGGAATCCCTGTATGGGGTCACTGTGAGTCAGACTCAACTTAAAGGCTGTGGGCTTTTTTAAAATCATACATAAAAAGGCAATGGAGAGCTATAAATGTGAACATAATAGAATTAGCCTAAATGTGCAATCTCGTATAATTGGTTGCCTCCCACACAAGAATGCATAGCAAATAAATGTTGCCATATCATTTGCTTCTAGGCTCTTATGCAAAGGAAGTAAATCTAAGCTCTTAAACAAGTATGCGCATGCATATAAAATATCCACTGGTACATTTATTGTACACCTTGGTGCTTGGCAAGTCTGATTTGGCAAGTCGGACTCTGGGTAAAGATTAATGTTCACATAGAAGAGCTCGTCTCTGTGCCATTATTTTTACTTCTGTGATGATTTATTCTTTTCGGGAGCTGTGAAGATTTTATTCTATATGCAAGCTAAAATGTTTCAGACAACAGTTTCATGGTATTGGCAATGGGAATAAATTCTTGGGCCAGAAATAAGGGGCAATTTATTACTCACAGCAACTGCAGTTGCCGGCATACCATCAATTGGCTTGCATTGACTCTCTAAGACACAGTTCTCTAGGTTGACACAAAGAGCCAGGTGGTATCTGTGTATGGATTGGATGCCTTACAAGAAACACCAACCACACTCACTGCCATCCAGTCAATTCTGACTCATCAAGTCTTTAGGACAGTTCTATAGAACTGACTCTGCAGATTTTCAAGAGTGTCATTCTTTATGGGAGTAGAAATCCTCATCTTTCTTTTTATGGAGAGACTAGTGGTTTTGAACTGTTGACCTTGTGGGATAAAAAAGCTTTTATAAGGGGCAGGAAATAGGCCTCCTCTTTCCTTCAGAGTGAGATATTATGGCCATCATTCAAGGCTGTAAACAAACGTTCCTTTTCCTCAGGAGAAATTCTCTCTCTCCCAAGGTTCTTCATTAGGCAAACTTCCATGAAGAGTGAGTCCCTAACAGAGGCAGCTACTGTCCCTGCTCACAAGACCTACAGAAACCCAAGCGATGTACGAAGTGCCATTTGAACACGCCTACCCCCCTCTTTGAGTTTATAGTACTACACTGTGTTAGTCCGGGTTGAGAAACAAATCTTACATAAGTCTGTAAGAGAGAACTTTATATCAAGAAGTAATTATGCATCAAAAAAACATCCTACCCCAGTCCAGATCAAGTCCATAAGTTCGATATTAGTCCATGAATTCCTCTTCGGGTTCATGCAGCATATGCAATGATGCATAATGAAGGAAGATCACAGGCCAGTGGGACATGTCTTGTGGATCCAGTGGTGATGGAAGCATCTCAGCGTTGACACAGGTCTCCACGTGACTCCTCCAGCTCTCTGAGTGACTCAACAGCAGGAAGGTGAAGCAGAGAAAGTATGTGTCTCACATCCAGAGAGAAAGAGAGAAAGTTCCCAGAATCCTCATGAAAAAGCCACTTCCACAAGTAGAGATTATTAAGCTGTGACCTGCTTTATCAAGTTGGCATGAAATTATGTACTTACAAAAACTGCTCCTTGAAATATTATGTTAGCAAATAACAATAACGAGAATGATTTTCCTATCAATATCTCACCCCTCCAAGCATAATTTGCATTGAAAATGAGTGTATCTAGTTATAAAATTAAAAACTTTGTCCAGCTTTTACAGAAATGTCAAGCTTTACTGAATACTTGGAAGTGTATTTTGGTGCCATTAAACATGCCTTTCTGATGGCATTGTGGCAGAACTAGGGTAAATGTATACTAGGATCCATACTTCCTTTTCCACACTAGGGCATTGCTACTCAGTTTGAGACCTTCTTTTCTAATCCTTCTGCAGGTATATATAGTCACATTAATTCTTTTAGGCAGCAAATTGCAAGCAGAGGTGATGTGAGTTATTTCCAAACTGAGCCCATACAAATTCATTGTGAGACACCCCTCTATGCTCATTTCTGGTCAGTCAAAATAAAGGTGATCATAGGGAGACCTGGAAAGCTAGGTGTTAAGCTTTTGTGTAGAAAATGATCTTTCATGAGCTTGTTGACACATTTAATCATGTTACATTAATTGTATTATATTTCAGCTATTTTTACATTTTGGAGTCTACTTGTTATAGCAACAAGTCTATCCTAACCTGAATAAGTGGGTTGCGCTGGTTATAAAGAGACTTGGGCATATAACACAGTCTCTAAGCTGCCGTTCATTCTGACCTTCATCATTCTGGTGGCATCTTTTGTAGAGTTCAGGGTGTTGTTTCACCTCCAATGATCATGCATAAAGTTGATTCAAACAGAGAAAAAATATATATATAAGGAGTTCATAAGCTAAGTGCTTAGTTCTTCAAATACCTTCCATACATTTGGGAACACATAGTTTGGGTCATCCTCTGCCTGATGAAAGGAGTCCTGTGGTCTTATGGGTTAGTCATGGAGCTGCCAACTACAAGGTAGCTGGTTGAAACCCACCAGCTGTTCCTAGTGAGAATGATGATGTTGTCTGTTCCTATAAAGATTGACAGTCTCTGAACCGTATGATTGCTATGAGTTGAATTGCTATGAGTTCATGACAATGGACTTGGATTTTTGGTTTATGACTCGTGAAAGGAGCCTTGGTGGAGGTATAAATTAGATATTGGACTGTAGACTACAAGGTCATAAATTCAAACCCATCAGCCCCTGCTTTGGGGAAAGATGAGGCTGCCTATACCTGTAAAGATTTACAACCTCATAGACACTACGACGGAGCAGTTCTACTCTGACCTATAGGGTTGATATGAGCTGGTATCCCCTCAATTGTAGGTTTTTTAATTTATTTTTTAATGACTGATGAATTTACTAAAATGCCTATAAACTTGCTACCAATGACTCAATGCTGACCCGCAGCAAAGCCCCTGTGGGTTTCTGAGACTGTAACTGTTTAAGGGAATGGGATGCCTGGTCTTTCTCCGCCTACACTGGTGGTCTTGAACTGCCAACCATGTGAATCACAGGCCAATGCATAACTACGACACTAGCAGGGTTTCTAAAGTGCCTAGAGAAGTCCCCATACTGGAATAAACAGTTCCACAGATTTCAGAAAATCATATATTTATTTATTAACGTGCTAAAAATGAGACATTGGACAACATTTAAAAGAGTAGAGTTTAGAACAGTTGGACTTTTGTATATAATGATTGGTGTAATAATTTGCCCTTTGCTAAGCAGAACCCAGTCTAATAGTTCTTTGACATGGAAATACCAATACCCTGACTAGATACTCATTAACTAAGAAATCAATTCAAAATTAACTGTTTGATTCAGAACTCTGTATCATGGTCCAAAGCAGGATTGGCAAACTGTTCCTATAAAGGACCAAATAGGACGTTTGGACAATAAGGGCCAGAGAGTGACTGACACCATCGGTGCAGCCATTTCTCTGGAACTTTATTGACAAACACAGTCTTCAAACCAGATTTGACCCATGGACTTTAGTTAACCAACATTTGATTTCATAAGTCTTATGTGCAATATATATTTATAAATATTATATATATACATCTTTATATATCCTTATATATGTCTATATTTTACATGTATGTTTTTGTATAAATATATACATACAAATATATAAAAATATGTATATGTGTGTTTATATCAGTAGAAAATAATGCATCCTTTATAAGACAGCCTTCCAGACTATCTGGTTTTAGTCCTGAGTATTGTCTTTGTAAACATTTGGTAAATTCTAAGTAACTGATTAATATGTAAAATCT
>NW_022103928.1:48063661-48065188 GCF_000313985.2 Echinops telfairi
TATTAGGTTTTAGCCCTCAGCATTGTCGTTGTAAATGCTTGGTAAATTCTAAGTAATTGATTAATATATAAAATCTGCACTGCCTGGAAGTGATTGAGAGGCTTTCTTCCACATACCCCACTTTTCTCTCCATTTGGCACTGACATTTTAAAATGTTAGATATAGACACAGATTACAGTGTGTGTATGTGTATATATATACATACATATACATATATATATGAGGGGGCACCTCCCCCCAAACTGGAATTTTTTCCAAAGCTATGTATTAATTTTTTTTTTACAGAACAACCTTATCACCTTCAAAGTACTCTGCATTACATTTCAGATATTTGTCAAATCTGCGATTCAATTCTTGGAAACATTTTTCACTCATTGATTTGGATGGCTGACAGCATCTCTCTCATTTTTACTTCACCTCTTCTATGTCCTCACATCTCTGTCCTTTCATGTCCCTTTTCATTTGTAGAAACAAAAAGAAGTCATGCAGAGTGCAGTTAGGTGCATAAGGTGTGTGGGGCAAGAGAGGCATGCTGTTTTCTGCCAAAAATGGTGCACTGAGATGGCTGCATGAGCAGGTGTCTTGTTGTGGTGGCAAAGCAATCCCCTGTCTGCCACAAATCAGCCCTTTTGTTGCACATCTTTTCAGAACCTGTAAGTAAAAAACTCAAATAACAGTCTGGTGGAATGAACTCCAAAGTCTCTGTTGCTCTAACCTCAAAAACCAAACAAACAAATGAGCATCATCTTGATCTTTGATTCACTTGATGAGTTTTGGGCGGCAAGGTGATGATGGCGTGTTCCACTAGTGTGATTGACGTTGTCTTTGGGGTAATAAGATGAGTAACACCATCATATCTTCTCACCAGTAACGACCTTGGGGGAAAAAGTCTGGGTCGCTTTGGGACTATTCTTTCAAAGCAAGGCATGTTTCCACTGGATGCACTTTTTCCTGGTCTGTCAGAACCAGAGGCACAAGATTCGCAGCAAACTTTCTCATTCCCAAATCTTGCATTGAAATTCGCTGAACTGAGCTGCAAGCTAGTCCAGATAACTTCCCCATTTCTTCAATGTTCTATGTCAGTCTTCAAGCACACATTCAGGAATTTTGTCAACACTTTTGTCTGTTCGGGAAGTTGACGGATATCCAGAATGAGGTTTGTCATCAATTGACAGTTTTTTGAAATGAGAAAGCGACGTGTACATCTGAGTTTTTCTATAGCGTTGTCCTTGTAAGCTGTGTTCAACATCACAACAGTTTTCTGTGACATTTTTCCCAAGCAGGGAACAAAATTTCACAGCTTCACATTGTTCTCTTAAATTGGCCATCACAAAAATGAGGTTTGAGTGAAACTGATTTTTTGAAGAAATTCACTGTGACCAGAGATAACCTTCCCAGGGGAAGCCACTGGGTGCACTAACTCAGAGCAAGTTGCTTTGCTTAGATGACCGCCTAGAAAAATGTGTACCAAGAAAGCTCCCTCCATGAGAGCTTTTTCTGTTTTGGGGGATGGGTGGGGTGGGGGAT
>NW_022103928.1:48065755-48077281 GCF_000313985.2 Echinops telfairi
CCTGTACACATTTGACACTATTATTTAACCTACCATAGCCCTGGGAGAGCAGATCTAATGCTTTCATATGAATGAAAGTTGGAAAGAACCAACTTTCACTAATGCTTATAAAGATTTTCTTTATGTGACCATAATCCCCCTTGTAAATTAATTCCATTGAGAGTGTTTTGAACAACAGTGGAGAGAGCCCTTCAGTCCATGTGAAGGTCACCTCTTAATCATTCATTCACTTCAGTGTCCTCTATGCTAATTCAGCTGATTAATATTCTTTCGACTTTATGGAAGCCTTGTGACTAATTTAGTGGCACCATTTCCCCCTAAACAGCATGAAGACCATAGCAGTAGAGCTCTGGCCTCCACTCGAATTGGTCTGTACATATGACGAGTAGGCAACACATTTAAAAATTAACCAAGATTTACTTTTCTAATTCTAAGTTTCTACCATTAGCATGGTGAAGTTGCTATTGACTATCAAGTTTATGTGCATTTAAAAAAAGTTTTAACTGATGACAGACTTTCCCCTTGCTGCATGGCTATCTGATACACATAAGCTGTAATTTCTAAAATTATCTCATGGGTAAAAAGTGCTGTCTATCAGTTCCATGAGTGGAACAACCAATAGCTCTCTGTTGTCCTGAAAACGAAGACAGGATTTATATTCAATGTTACTTATAGACATTTAACTTCAACGTTAAAGAAAGTTCAGGAATAAAAATTCTACTGAAGAAACGTGAATGTGTATACTTAGATGAACCTGTAAAAGCAGAGTGTGTATATATATATATATATATATATATATATATATATATATATATACATATAAAACACTTCAGAGTCGTACAGAAGACAAGGATGCTGATATAAAGGTGGGTTCATTTAGGGAGAGTTTCGGCTGGTTGTATTTTCCTAGAGTTCAAATTGCTTCATTTTTCTCTGTCATATTCAGGGCGGCAGCCACAGGATTGATATGAGACCTATGTTGCTATAACACCATGTGACATGCTGAGTATTTTCCAGAATAATTACAGAGTGATTTTTTTTCAGGAAAAGTGTGCAGTGCTTTATTTTCGATTCTGAGTTGGACTGAGTACATATTTAGAGTCGATGATCTTACTCCTTCAGCTATATTTCACCTAAATTTCACATTAAATGGATGGGACTTCTGAAGAAAAGAGGAAACAGATTTTAGCTGACAGACTTACTCTTTATGGAATTTCTGTAGAATGCAACGTTATGCCATTGAGCGTTTGTGTTTGCAATTTTTCTTTATCCAAAGTCAACCATTGATATATGTATTTGTAGCCTTAAGGAACCACTAGAGACACTGATTTTAAAAAAATTATGCCTGGATCCATGGATAGATATGCAGTCTGAACAGGTGTGGGGCCGAGAGTAGGATCATATCCACAAGTATATATAGGTTTGTCAGAGGAGATTTGTACCTGGATACATTTATCTTTGCTGCAAATATATCCATGAATATGGTGGAAGATATGGGAGCAAATTTAAGAAAACTCCTTAGACATCATCAAATTCCTTGAAGGAATGAGTTTACATGCTAGAATAATCAAACATTTAAAATCAAGCGAACAAATAAAATAAATATGTGTTTTTAGTTAAGTAAACAATAAAATCAAAAGAACAGCATTTACCCAAGGACAAAACTCAAAGACTTAGGAAAGACGGAAACAGAAGCAAGAAACAGAGGAAGTGAGATAGGTCATGGCACATGGCTGGGACTACAATGAATGAAATAAAATGGCTAGGAATTGTAGAATCTTTACTGATGGACTGCTTTATAATCCATCACCTAATTCATAATAAAAGTTCTAAAAAATAAAAAAAGATATAGTCTTAGCTGACTTGCCTTCCTTAATTATTAAAGCATTGTTTTATTATATATTTCACATATATAATACTCAAAAACTTAATACTGTTGAATGACTCATAGCAACACTATAAGTCAGGGTTGAACTGCCACGGTGGGTTTCCAAGACTGCAACTCTGTCCAGTGATAGACAGCCTCATCTTTCTCCGGAGAAGCAGCCAGTCTTTTCAAATTGCAGCCCTTGAGGTTAGCAGCCCAACCCAGAACTACTAGGCCACCAGAGCGCCACACATCTGTAATATAGTCTACTATTGATATAAGACTGAAGAAGCTATGGAATCAAAATTACGATACTTGGCTTTTAATTACTTAAAGCCAATTAACTAGGATATATTTAATATAATGTCTTCAACTGGTCATAAACTATTAAATGCCTGAAATTATTTTTTCATGTTTAAAGATAACATGAACTGCTTTAAATACTTGTTTGAATATTTTTTTACTTTTATGATAAGTCCAGGAATCCTAAAAGGGAATGTGAGAGCATATGGTGTCAAATCGACTGCATCTATTTCATTGAGTAGTGTTAAAAATGCATTAGTGTAAAAGCAGAGAAGAGGACGGAGGGAGACGTCAGAGAGTGTAACTTATGACAAAACTATAATAATTTATGAATTATGAAGAGTTCATGAGGGAGGGGGCAGTGGGGAGGGGAAAATGAGCAACTGATATTAAGGGCTAAAGTAGAAGGCAAATGTTTTGAGAATGATGAGGGCAACAAATGTACATATGTACTTGACAAAATGGATGTATGTATGGATTGTGATAAGAATTGTAGGAGCCCCCAATAAAATAATTTTTAAAAATGCATTAGTATAATTTTTAGAAGAATCCCATTACCTGTTTTGTATAAGTCTTTAAAGAAATCATGAAGAAGAAAGTTGCAGATTCCTGGGAACAGAAAAAAATATATAATAAAATAATAATCACACAAGGTAAATTTGTATCTGAGTCTTGAAAAACAGGTACTACTAGATATATGTTGGCAAAATATAAACATTATAAGTAAAAACAAAAACCATGTAGTTTGGAGCTAATTTGCAGAAGGGGATGGATGACAGTGTGAACCCAAGGTCCATTTGCAGGGTCCCTGCATGTGTGAAGGCTCTGATGAACTCCCTGTGACCACAGTTGTGGGATATGATGGCAGAAGTAATTAGGTTAAAACGTGATACCTGGTCATTTGACCTCCTTTTTGACCCCATTTAAAATATGGTATAGCTTTTAATACTCTTTGCTTTTTTCTCAATTGGCTTTTTATGCTGGTTTATTTTGTTATTGTTGTTGTTGTTGTTTTGTATATGTTTTCCAGTCCGGGATGGGTGAAGCTATGGAGACAGTAACTGGATTAGCGGCTTATTGGGGGTCTGAGAAGGGGAGGTTGGGGGGAAATGAGGGGCTGATAATGAATACAAAAGGGAAGAAAATGTACTATCATCGATTGCAGTGATGACGATACGACTCTTTTTACTAAGAATGAACCATGGAAGTGGATGATAGGTCAACTGAGGACAGTGGTTACTAAAACAGAGGGCCTTGGAGAGAAGAGAACAGAAGACTAAAGGCAAAACTCTGCTTTGAACAGTCAACCTTGCCAGTTGCTTCTCCTCTCTGATGCATGCTGGACCTGATTTGGTTTCCAATGTTTTCTATAATTTTGTTTTGTTTTGCTTGTTCACATTAGGGTGTAGCTCGGTGGTGTTATGTCATTGGAGGTCACCCTCTTGAAGTTGGTTTATACGTTTTTCCTGTGTTTGGGTATAGGAAACCCAGGATTGATGAATCTATAGGGACAGCAAGTAGAATAAGGGTTTAGGGAGCGGGGGCTGCCTTGGCAGTGGGGTGGTAAAAGGGGGACGATTTTAAGGAGTTCAAGAAGAACAAGAATGTTAGGGAATTGACGTTGGTAGCAGCTGTACAGTTCTGCTTAAACATTCACTGTGCCCCTCCTTTTGAATTGTTTCAAGGCTGGCAGTTCAGTTCCTAAGAAAAAGGAAATAATAGCAACAACAACAAAAGTAGTCTTAACAAGGACCTCTCGCCCCAATCCCACTGCGCATGAGCTGATTCTGACTCACCGTGGCCCGATACAGGGTTTCCAAGGCTGGAAGAAGGAAGGGCACAGAATATTACTTAGCAAAATTGCATACTTCAAATCCCATCTTGCAGGACAAGATTTCCAGACAGCTGGGGAATAACCTTCTCTGTGGTAGAGGGAGGGAGCTATTGTTCAGAAAAGGAAATTGTGTGTGTGTGTGAATGAGCCCATTATGTGGCTAACACATGTCTGTAGCATAAAGGACATCACAGGGTTGGGCAGGGCTGTGCGTCTTGGAAATACATGTTTCTTTGTTATTTGAGTTCCCCAAGAGATAGGTGAGAGGATAAACGTACTCCTTCTTTTTCGGTTCAGAGGAAAACACCCAGCAGCAACATCACAACAACAACAAGAAGGATAAAGAGTGGGTGTGTCAGAAATTCCATTTGCATGAAGTATGCTGGGAAAATCCTGGCGAGTAATCTTTGTGGCTGAAAAACAGACCCTGTCCTTATTGTTTGGCTTCATGAGTCAGTCAGCAGAGACAAAAAGGGGGTGGGGTGGGGGATGGGGGCTTAGAGTGAGACAAAATGCTAGCTTGTTCAAGAAAATACGTATGAAGTGATTACTTAGTCCCTAAAATGAAAACGGAATACAAACAAACAAGCACCTTTCATCCTCCAAGAAAATAAAATGAAAGAGAAGCAATTATTGAAAACTGAAGGGGGCAACAAATGCAAACCAATGCGATTTGGCACTAAGGCAACTAAGGCTGTATGTGTTTCCCAAACCCTTGAAACAAAGGGTAATGAACCTGGAGCTATGAAACATGTAGTCAATCCACTCTTTATCTTTCATTACAGCCTAAAAAGGACTGCGGAGAGTCAGGGTTTGTCAAAGCTAGGGTTTAAATGATGATCTAGGGCTTCCCCCCTCCACAATAGGTCACCGTGAATCAGAGTTTTTGTGGTTAACCTATTCAAACAGGCAAGCACTTGGTGGTTTGTCTTTTGTTTAATTTGTTACAAGATCACACAAGATATTTTTCAGCAGAGTTCCAGAAAGCATCTTGGGAAATCCACAAAAATGGGCTGAATCATCTAACCCCAAACAGCCCACACCACATCTGACTGCTTTCCAAATGGCTGGTCGTCTTTCTCCTGGGAGAACGGTCTCAAGTCAGTGAGATGTAGCAATGGGAAAGCAGGGATTGATTTGGGGGTCAGGCGAGAAAGCAAAACAGAATTGTCAGCACAGAACCCCTGAAAACATTGATTTCTGAGGATCCAGAATCCAATTCTTCATTGCTTTAGACAATTATCAGATGAGTTCAGTGACAATGGACATGCTACCGTGGAAAGGAGACGCTGTGAGCTGGCCATCACTGGAGGATTCTGCCCACCCAATGATTTCTCCGAAGAAAGCAAACTCACTGTCATCGAGTCAATGCCGACTCATAGCGACCCCCTTCCCCCTGTGGATTCCAAAACTGTACTGTTTACAGGAGGAGAAAGCCCAGCTTTTTCCTATGCAGTTTCTGGTGGTTTCCAACCACTGACCATGAGGATCACAGGCCCACGCCTAACCACACCACCACCAGGGCACTTTCTGAAACATCAGCCATCAGCAACTGCAGGGAATCCAGCTCTGCTTTAACACACATGAGATTGCTGTGTGTTGGATGTGAACCAACAGCCACTGGCTGTCTGGTGGGAAATGACGCTGAGTTAGTGCTATACACATGACTGGATATAGGAGAGCAACAATCCATCCAGCCCCACGACATCCACGTCACAGTCTCTCAAGGTACAAGTTTGCCACCTCTCCCACTTTCTCCTTCAAGCTCAGGTACAGCACATTTCACAGAAATCCAGAAAGCTGGTTGCGTTGCTTTTGGCTGGTGACCTAATCTCTGGTGTTAAAGTAGGAGCTAATCTGTTTGCTCATATGTAAGGCCAAGGAGAATTTCTTTTTTTTTTTGGTTTATACCAGGATTGGGTTTCAGGCTCCTTAAGAGTTAAAACTCATCTTGAGCAGGAAATGGAGGAGGAAGAAGGAAGAGGAACAGAGCGCAAGGGGCGGGCTGTTGGTGTTTTGACAGAGCCTCTTTTCAGAGGCGAATCACAATTCAAGCAGGAAGGTGTTTCCCCTTTTTGAAAAATGCTTGTGAAATGCATGACTCATTCTGCTGTTGCAAACGCCAAAACAGGTTTCACAGAGCCTAGGGCAGGGGGAGAAAAATAAAACATCAACACAGCAAGTCTAATATTTTAACCTTTTACTGAGCCCCTCAAGGGGGTGGGAGGGGAGGGTCTCCCATTAGAGTTCCCAAATGTGTCTTGGTGCTTCCCTGGCTGCTGCAGAAACTCATCCAGTGTGGGAGCGCTCAGATGCAGCTGCCCTTTGACTCCGCCTCCGGAGCTCAGGGGAGTTGGAGATTTTGTTGAATCTCTCAGCATTTTTCCCTTGTTTGAGGAATTTGGCTCAGAGCCTGATGTTGGTAAAGAATGAGCAGGAACATTAATGCCTCAATTATTGAAAGAGAAGAGAGACACAGGCTTCCAATAGCAGTGAACCTGAAGTGAAAGCTGGCTACATCTCCAGATTTTAAAAAAGCAAAAACGAAAGACAAAACTGATCTTTCCTAAGAAAGGTAGATAACTCATTACTACTGAGTCAATTCTGACTCATAGCAACCCCACAGCACAGAGTAGAATGACCTCTCTAGGTTTCCGAGCTGTACATATTTCTGGGAGCCCAAAGCCTCATCATTTCCAGGGGAAGCAGGTGGTGGTTTTGAACTGATGACCTTGTTGTCATCCGGCCAAAGCATCACCAACTACACCAAGATACCACCTTAACAAAATAGATGTTGGTTCATTTGGCAAGGCCCAAATTCCAACATGAGTATATTGCTGTCCCTTTGCCTCCAGACATAGGTGTTTCTGCCTTTGTCATGTTAACAGAGACAAAACCAAAATCCCTCCTAAGGATGCTTCAAAACCCAAAACAATGCAAACAACAACAAATGCCCATAGTAAAGCATCATCTCTACATAAGCATATTCTCTTGATGGCAAACTATACAATGAAAACTCATTTTGATATTGGGTTATTCTGCTGAGGAAACTACTATAAGATTCTATGATGGTGTGGAAAAGCACCATTTGTGATCACCATCACTTGTATTTACGTCCCAACTATAGAGGGGGGCTTTGTTCTTGATGAGTTTAGATTAGCGAGAGAAGGCTGAGAGAAAAGTTCCTGTGAACCCTACCCAGATTATTAGATCATAATATTAGATAGTTTTCCAATGTAAGTTCTGTATTCAGTTTCAAGATTTTAAAAAGTTAAGAAATAACGAAAAAAAATGTAAGCATGTGTGAGAGAGAAGTCATAACTCCAGAACAATGGGCACACACATTGGAAAAACTTGCATCTTAGAACCAAGTTACAAAACAGCTTGACACTGGCATAGGATCTGTCACCACTAATGGCCATTGATTGACCACAATAAAGTCCCTTATGAAAAGGTCTTTCCTTAAAATAATCACAATTTTTTCCCAACTGTTGTATCTTCTGTTCTCACTGGCACTCAAATTAAATCAGATACACCATGTTGTGAATTTCCTCCTATTCAAGTAGTCTCTTTTCTAAGTCCCTCCTTCCTTTTTTTCTGGATAAAGATTCCTTGGTTATATTCCTAGTCCTTAGACAAAATTCAAAACAATTTTTATGTATAGGCATCCTGCACCTCTAAAACACAGTAATGAGGAAAAGGGAAGACAAGGTGTTTCCTCCCTGACTGTTTGTACATTGACAATCCTTTCTGCATCAGAGCTGTCATTTCTTGTCCAAGATATACATCAATATTCTTTATTCAAAATGGTTTGCTGCATTTAATTTCCATTAGTTATTGAAAGACGGTATCTTTCTTCTTGTATGCCTGGACCTATTACTTCCATGAGTGCTGTTTTTCAGTATAACTAAAAGGTTTATCTTTGATGTGGAAAGAAGTAAATGGACACCTTTATTTGGTCTCCAACCTGAAAGCATTAAATCCTCCGCTAAGGACAGCAATGTTCCCCCAGAGAACACATTATAGTTATTATGAGACTAAGCTGGCATTTTGGTTTTCAAGGCATTCAATGAACTCAGCTAAAATATATTTACTAACCCACAACCAGAATTGAAGATCTTCAACAGCAAATTTTTGCTGGAGACGGAGGGGAAAAAATGGTCTCAATAAGGAAAGGGTGTTCACGTTTACTTTACGTAGGCCTTGCACAGCAAGAGTGCCAAGAAAGGAAGGGTCTGGGAAGTGAGAGAGCAGGAGCCGTTGTGTTGAAACAGGGTTGGCAGCAAACAAAGACTTTCAGTTTGTGGTGAATTTACACTGTTACTAGGGATGGAAACAATGAGAGTGTTATGAAACTTGCTTACACATCCAGAAAATACGTTTAGCTTTTAGAAGCAGAATGGTGTGTGGCGACTATCTGGCATTCAGCTATTACCTCATACCAGGTCCCTTCTCAATGGATGAGCAAGTTCTAGAAGTCTTCTATGTTTCAAATACCATGAGCCACAAATCCATATTTAATTAGCTTGGAGTGAAATGCTAAAGTTGATAGGATCTCTGTGCTAAAAATGAAACCCAAATCAGTCTAGCTGATTTATGTCTCATTCTGAGTTCTAATTTAATTAAAACGACATACAGCATTTTAAAAATCTCCCTGGCATAGTCTTTCCCAATTCAGATTCGGTGTCTGATAGCTAAAGAATCTTCATGTTGTATTTCTCTGCCACATTACTTAATATGTTTATTCACTCCCTTTCCAAACGTTTACTGTCTTAGCTGGCTTGTTTTGCATTAAATTACTGACTCTTCAGATGAAATCCGAATACAAACACATCTTTATTTCTTAATGGATAGCTTATTTGACAGTTTTTTTAATACAAGCTCTCTTCTTGATTAGAGTTATGTAAGTACATATGGAAGAAAGATAGTGTGGAATTTAAGCACAACACACTGAAGTAAGGATTCAAATGAAAATGATGGAGTATTTTCTTTTAACTTTTATTGTATCTGAGGTTAAAATTGAGATAATTTTATGAACATGTACTTTTAATAACCCATCTGGAATATGCAGATTGTTCATCAAAACCTTATGATACCATTTTAGCAAGAATAAAAATCCCTATAAATTAAACTGCATTAGGCTTCTACTCTAATAAAAACAACACTTTGTCTCTTATTTACGTTATAATATAATTCCAAAGTCAGTTTCATGATTCATTTTTAAACAATTTGAAATTTTCATTTGCAGTACTTTTACATGTTCACAACGTCTGCTAGGATGGCCAAATACTTCATTTGCATTGCAATATAAATTTGCTGTTGTTAGTTGATTCTTGTCAGAAACCATTACTGGTCTTGTCCCATCATCGCAATCATCAGAATGCATGAGTCCATTGTGGCCACTGTGCATTTTGAATACCTTCTAAGTAGAGAGCTCCTCTTTCATTGCAATATAAGTTAATAATCTGTTATTATCCATAAGGTTTTCCTTGGCTAATTTTTGGAACTAGCTCACTATACCTCTCTTCTTGGTCTGTTTCCCTCCAGAAACTCCACTGAAACCTCAACCAGCAATACCTCAGCCACCATTGCATGACAAACTGACAAGAGCAGTGGGAAATATAATTGGCATACAATAAAATACTGCATAGCTATCGTCTACATAGTCATCAAAGAGTCCTGGGGGGATGTTAGGTAGGCAGTGGGCTGCTGACTGAAAATTCTGCCAGTCAATTCACCATGTGCTCGATGGTGAAGATTACAGTTTTGGCAATCCTATGGGGCAATTCTACTCTAACCTACAGGGTCTCTATGACATGGAATCAACTTGAGGACAGTGTTTTTTGTTTTTTTAACTTTTTATGGTGAATTGGGTGAAGGTGTACAGAGGGGATAATCAGTTTTATAGGCAAGAATTTTGTTTCCTTTTATTCAATGCAGTCCCTTCAGGCAATGGGTTTTGTATGAAGCCGGCACTCAAAACAATAAGTAAGTTGTGGTGTTGGGGCTCTTCGCCATCAATTCCCTCCAACGATGACTTCTAGCATTCTTTAGTTTGACCTTCTCTTGCCCCAGCGCTCAGTTTTTCCGAGCAGCATCCAGTTTGTTGCATGCATTAGTGGGGTTTTTTAATGTTATTTTATTTTTTATTGCTGTGTGAAAAGCACGTGGTGAACATTTGGATTATGGGTGAAGGCTCACTCTATGGCTGGAGTTCCTTGGGCTTCTAGCCTGCATGTGGCCACCAAAGATTTGTGACACATTCAGTTAGCATCTCCTTGTTCACTTATCTGCTTAGTTCTCCCTCATTCCACCACTTGACCAGGAGTGAAAGCAGCCTGTTTCTTCGCTTTTGTGAAAATAGTTGACACTTGCTGAATTGGGCTCATTTAGGTTTTTAGGTGTCCTGTCTCTTAATTGGTTTTTAAAGCCTATGGGATCTCCTTTTTCCTCCCCTGTTTTCTTTTAATAAATCATCTTATTGGGGGCTCTTACAGCTCTTATCACAGTCCCTCCATCAATCGTATCCAGCACATTTGTACATAGGTTGCCATCATCATTTCCAAAACATTTTCTTTCTACTTGAGGCCTTGGCTAGATGATCTTTGAAAGAGCCCTGCTGGTGTAGTGGTTACAACATGGGCTGCTAACTAGAAAGGCAGCAGTTCAAAACCACTAACCTCTCCGAGGGAGAAAGACTGAGCTTTGTATGCCCATAGCGTCTCTGGCTATTTCTCATTGGTTGAGTGGGAGTGACTATTGCTTATGACTTTACATATCTGAATCTGAATTAAACCTTGTCAAATTTCCTTAGTCTAATTTTAATATATAATTTTATATAATTCCTTTTGAAGAAAACAAACAAAAAGGATTTACTAAGTTTAATAACTCTTCTAAGTTATTGAAAATATGTAGTTAAAATACGTATCGTATAAATAAGGTTGACAGGATTGATGGTCACTTGGTCTAGCTGTCCTCTGACCTGAATTCAGCAAAACTCACTTTTCCTCCCACAGAAAGCGAGCTGTGTCTTCCAGAACACAAGTCTTTACAGCTTCGTTTGAATTATCCTTTGAAGGAAAATACTGTATATCCCCCTGGAGCCCATGGGTTCTTGCTCTGTGGAATCAGGAAGGTTTGGAGCTAAATGAAGATGAGAAACTTGCGACCCTGCCATCTTAACCTATAAAAATGTAGGATTGCTATTTTAAGGCCGAGTGATATGTTTTCAGCATACTTTCTAAGACCGGGCTGTTTTTGTTGCTGTCAGATGCTGGTGATATATTCCAATGCACACTGACCTCCGGTGACCACCCCACAGGGCTTGCTATGCTGTAAGTTGTAGGGCAGCAAATCTTCCTGGAGACCCTGGGTGGGTTCAAATTGCCATCCTTTCAGTGGGCAGGCAAGCACTTAACTGTTGAGTGACCAGAACTCCTTCTCCAGCATCTTTGAAATATTCAGATATAGTCACTTTTTTACCTGTAAGGAAACTTTGCTAATAGAATACCAGCCTTTATCC
>NW_022103928.1:48078108-48102271 GCF_000313985.2 Echinops telfairi
TTTTTTTTTTTTTTTAATCATTTTATTAGGGGCTCATACAACTTTTATCACAATCCATACTAGGGAACTTTCTTATAGATAATTTCCCTCACCTTCACATTCAGCTGTGTGGAAAGAAAACACATTCTTAAAATTATAGGAAGTCGAGGAAGGAATAATCCATATAAACAAAACATAGAAGCTAATTACTAGCATTTTGATGTTTCTGGTATAATCAACACAAGTAATTAGCTGTGCTGTCAACTAATCCCTACAACTGGAATGTGCTTCCTAAACTTTCTTGTTAGTTGCCATCTAGTGGACTCAGACTCCGGAGACCTTTTGTATATAATAGAGCAAAACCTGCCCCGTCTTGTGGCAACGTTATCAATGACTGGCATGTTTGAATACTTAATCCTACACAATTCAAAATCATTTCACCTGGTTATAGGGGGCTGGGTCTAGGCACCTACATTGAAATAGAATCACAGCAAATCAGTCATCAAGATAAATAATAATTTAATGCCATTTAAAAAAAGCAAAATTAAAGCAAGGATCTTCATGATGAACAAAATGTCAAAAGTTTAATAAAAATCAGATTATTAGCTGATTTAGCCTTCCAAATTCTCTAATACTGATAAATATTAAAATCTAAAATATACTATTTAATTTTGGCTTCTATTAGGTTCTTATTATGTATAAATTTTAGTTTACATGCTTAACTTTGTTCTTTTATTGCCACTCTGATTTGTGTGCTGTGTTGAGGGAAGGATTGCTTCCTTTCAACTTTTTTCTTTTTCTACTAGTTATGTGACCTTCAACAAGTTACTTAGAAGTTTCCCTGTTCCTAATTCTTCATCTGAAACATAAGGCTAGACTACCATATACTATTATGAAAAGGATTCCCTGAATCTCTATACTCATATGTTAAAGATTTAGGAAAATGCCTCGCAAAAGTTATCACTAAATATGTTGGTTTGCATTATTGTTCTTTTGCAAATGCTACTATTGCTTTTGTTCATATTTAATGTAAACTGGCCTTGTGTATTACCAATGGTCTGAGAGGAAGAATAAAAGGCCTTGAATGATTGCCATGATAAGTGATTGGCATATATCTAATTAGAATGCTCCCTCCATCCAAACTTTAGAATCGTTTAACTTTCATGTGCCGTGATTCCTGCCATGTTGCTGTTGAGTTGCTTCCAGCTCGTAGTGAACCTGTGCACAACAGCGTAAAGCACCGCCTTTCCTGTGCCATCCTCACAGTTTTTTTCGTCTTTGAGCCCATCTATACAGCCACTGTGTCAATCCATCTTGCCAAAGGTCTTCCTCTTTTTTGGTGTCCCCCTACTTTACCAAGTATGCTGTCCTGCTCCAGGGACTGGTCGCCCCTGACAACATGTCTGAAGACTGTAAGTCTCCACGTTCTTGCCTCTAAGGAGCACTCTGACCATCCTTCTTGTCCTTGTCCTTCGGGCAGTCCAGGATATTTTCAGTACTCTTCATCGGCACCACAGTTCAAACACATCATTTTTTATTTGGTCTTTCTTATCAACGTAATGACGAAGGGAAAGAGCTAAACAGACAATTTCAAAGAGCAGCTCAAGGAGATGATGCAAAATATTATAATGAAATGTGCAAAGACCCAGAACTGGAAAACCAAAAAGGATGAACACTCCCAGTATATCTTAAACTGAAAGAACTCAAGAGAAAAGACTTGAGTTGCAACATTGGAAGATTCTATGGGCAAAATATTGAATGATGCAGAAAGCATGAAAAGCAGGTGGAAAGAATACACAAAGTTACTGTACCAAAAAGACTGAGTTGACATTCAACTATTTCAAGAGGCAGCCTATAAGCAAGAACCAAAAGTAATGAAGGACTAAGTTCAAGCTGCACTAGAAGCATTAGCCCAAAACTAGGCTCCAGGAATTGATGGTATACTAATAGAAATGTTTCAAGAAGCTGATAAATCACTGGAAGCAATCAATCATCTATGTCAGGAAATTTGGAAGACAGCTATTTGGTTAATTGATGAGAAGAGATTCACATTTGTACCCAATCCAAAGAAAGCTGACCCAACAGAATACTCAAATTATAGAACAATATCAATGATATGGCATGCAAGTAAAATTTTGCTGAGGATCATTCAGTAATGGTGGCTGCTGTACATTGACAGAGAGATACCAGAAATTCAGGCCAGATTCAGAAGAGAATATGGCTTATATTAAGAAGACTATGGCATCAGGATTGGAGGAAAGTTTATTAACAACCTCCAAGATTCGGATGACACCATCTTGCTTGCTGAACATGAGGAGGACTTGAAGCACTTGCCGATGAAAATCAAGGATCATGGATTACAACTCAAAGTAAAGACGACTCAACCCCTCACACTGGACCTATAAATGACATCATGATAAATGAACAAAAGATTGAAGTTGCCAAGGATTTCATCTTGCTTGGACCAACAATTAGTGCCTTTGGAAGCAGCAGTCAAAAGATCAAACGACACACCGTATTGGGCAAATCTGCTGTACAAGACCTCTTTAAAGTGTGGAAAAGCAAGGATGTTGTTTTGAGGACTAAGGTTTGCCTGACCCAAGCCATGGTATTCAATTTCCTTATATGTGTGTGAAAGTTGGACATTGAATAAAGATGACCAAAGAAGAATGCATTTGAATTATGGTGCTTGAGAAGAATACTGAAAGTACCATGGGCTGCTAAAATAACAAACAAATATGTCTTGGAAGAAGTACAAATAATTCTTAAAGGCATGGATGGTGAGACTTTGTCTCACATACAGGGCCGTGGCAGTGTTTTGTTCTGTTCTGCATAGGTCTCTCTAAGTCAGAACTGACTCGATGATCCCTAACAGAACCTATGATTGAACCTAAGTTGTCTTCAGATAAGCTAAAAATTTCTCAAATCCTAAAGCCTTGACTCAGTTCATAATACGAAGAATTGTGCTTTGCAACCTTTGTGCAAAATAATTTAACAGCTTGGAAATCATGGATCAATAGGTGGGATTCTTAGGAGTTCTAGAGAATAATTATTCAGCAATTGAAGTAATATTCACCATTAATTCACTATACCTAACCCTGTGCTGATCTGAATATATAAAAAAGACTCTGGGTTCTTCCCTGGAACTCAGAGTTTAGTGAAGTAAGATAGATCACTGCATCCTTCCACGTTACTGAGGGCTTTCCTCTTTGTCACTGCCCCTCCACTTTACCAAGGATTATGTCCGTCTCCAGGGACTGGTCTCTTCTGATAACATGTCCAAATTTTGCACATCTGTTATTGTGTTCCAAAACACCATAACATACCCTCTCCCCCTTTTGGTCTTCTATACCTTCATATTCATCATCCTTTCTTTACATGGTTGTCTTGTTTTTTATTAACATCCTTTTTCGTCATAACAGTGTTTTATTGTAAATTAGGTTATATTTCAGATCATCAGCTTTGGACCCAGCAGTTTTAACTACTTATCAAAACCCCGATATCACTATCGTTCTTTAGTGCTTCTCCCTCTTCACCACCTTCTTTTTCTTCCTTTTAAGACTTCGCTCTTCATAATTTCTCTTCTGGTTTCTCTTTCACACATTTTCGCATGGGAATGAAAAAAATAAATCAGAGTAATACCTTAGCTTTTCTCTGAGATATTAAATAAAGTATATGGCATTAGAGAAACCTATTTAATATTTTATACAGTAGTTTAACAAATATTCATAATGCATTCTTGAGGTATGAGGGGTAGTCCCTCAAAACCAGAGCTTTTTTAGTACACATTTTCCCCTCTAGGCAAGCATGCAGCAACTTGCTCTGAGTTAGTGCACCCAGTGGCATCTCCTGGGAAGGTTCTCTCTAGTCATAGTGAATTTTTTTGTAAAGGCACTTTCATTCAAACCTCATTTTTTGTGTGTGATGGCCCATTTAAGAGAACAGTGTGTGGCTGTAAAATTTTGTTTTCTGGCTACAAAAAATGCCTCAGAAACTGCTGTGAAATCAAACACCGCTTACAAGGACAGCATTATGGGAAAAACTCAAGTGTATAAGTGGATTTCTCATTTCAAAAAAGGTGAAATGTCATTTGATGACTAACCTCATTCTGGATGTCCACTAACTTCCGGAATGGATGAAATTGTCAACTTGCAATGCATTCCACCAGGTCAGATCAAATCAAGCTTTGTATTTAAAGGTGAAAAGATTGCATAACAGCGTGCAGCAAAAAAGGCCTGATTTGTGGCAGATGGGGGACTGGTTTTGCCACAACAATAATGCACCTGCTCATGCAGCCATCTCAGTGTGCCAGTTTTTGGCAAAAACCAGCACGTCTCTCTTGCCCCATGCACCTTACTCACCTGACCTTCCTTCACGTGACTTATATTTGTTTCCGGGAGTGAAGAGGGACATGAAAGGGCCGTGATTTGAGGACATTGAAGAGGTGAAGAAAAAGTGAGGGAGGTTTTGTCAGCCATCCAAACAGATGAGTTTGAAAACTGTTTCCAAGAATGGAATCACAGATTTGACAAATGTATAAAGTGTAATGGAGAGTACTTTGAAGGTGATAAGGTTGTTTTGTAAAAAACATACATAGCTTTGAAAATAAATCCGTTTTATTTTTGGTTCCCCCTTGTACATTTCTTAGGATCAAATGGTCTTCAAACTCTAAGTTGACTTTTTCCAACACTTTGGAGGTGGGATTATCATCATAACTTAAAATTTGTGAAGTAGGCATGATTGAGAATCTACAGATATGGATTGAAGGAAAAATAATTAGCTCCTAATCTCAAAAATAATCTGAGTATCAACATACTGTCACAATCCATTTATAGATAGAGTTTCCACAAATTTCAGTTATGCTTGATTATTTCAGTCTCCATGGAAATGGGATCCATGTTTTATCCTGAACTTTCCGATTAACTAGTTGTTTCAAACAACTAGTTGTCTCCTCACCACACTTTCACATCTGACAAATGTTTTCAGATTCAATAATATTCTAAATGCTTTGTTCATCCATTCATTCAGCACCTCTTGTGTTCCCAGCGGTTTTAGAAGTGATGAATGCACATTTATGAATAGAATAACAAAATCAGTGCTCATGAGCTTACACTCTAGTAGGAAACTCACATAAAATTGGTTATAGTCGTAGGTTCTAGGTGAGTTAAACGAAAGTTAAATAATTTATTTGTTTCAATACCCAATACTCAGCCAATTAGTTTTATTGAAGATCAATAATGTTAGTTATTTTCCTTTTGTGTCATTTGATCACGGCCTATCTTCTATTCTCCATGATCAGTGTTTGAACCCTTGCCCTGAAGGACAGTATCATTCAGCTGTCATGTTGCCTGGTGTCCTCTTGGCTTTGTTCAATGGGAGACACTGGCTGCAAATAGGAGCCTGGGTAAAAGAGAGGAAAGAATACTTCTGACCCAGTCTCTAAGTGCTCAGGGTGCAGACAGTCGCTGTGCCCATTCACAGGATTTACTCCTGACAGGTAACCCTTCTTCCATGCTTCTAGTTCCCACTGAGCTCCGGAAAACACTATTTCAGGTCCTTGTTCCCTCAAGCAGTCCCACTGTGGCTAGTCTCTAGATGCTGTCGCATGCTGTTTAGTGCCCTTAACCTTAACCAAATATCTGTAAACAGCCTGTTCATTAAGGTCTGTCGGTTGAATTATTGAATTTTATTGAGTTGAATTATCTCAATAAAATTATACTACCTTCTGGTCGGTGCCTTGACCAAGTTTCAGTTTTGTACCAAGCTATGAGTCAGACTATGTAAGTGCTACCAACTCATAATGACCTTGGACACAGCGGCAGCAGGCTGACTTTATTTTTATTGTTTAGGGTGATGTTTGTGAGGGGTGGGGGCTAGGTTTAAGCTTACATTGTCAGCATTAGAATCAAAGGCAAATGGCCTTTTGCTATGTAGACCATACTTAACACATATAACCAGAGTAACAAGAACATGTCTTGATGATCCATTACGGCAGCAGCATTGTGCTCAAGAGCCACTCTGCCATGGATGAATAAATGGAGGGCAATTTATGGAAACTGTATGCTTGTGTAAGAGACTGAGTCTTTTATAAGAAGCCCAAGGAAGTTTCATCTGGGGAATGGGCTTTTAGGAATTACCTAGTTAAATAAAGTGGAGGGTGCAATGAGTTAGTAGGGGGACATAAATATAGGACCTAATGAATGAAACTAAAAGAGGAAGATGAAGGTTCATTTCATCTTCGTGACAGGCACGTATTGTTGAACACTTAGGGTATTATAAAGAGTTCAGTGAAATGTCACCAAAAGCCCTGAAACAGATGGCATCATGTTTGATTCCATGATATAAATAACATTCTTGTCTGAGTCAAAACATGCCCCCATGGGAAAGCCAGGGGATTTTCATAGTTCTGGGCCCACGTGAGCAAGGTCTTGAATAAACCTGGCAAAGACCTAAAAGGGAAAAACTAAATTGGAGAATCAAGAAAAACAAGATTTGCTTTGGCAACCAAGAGGATGTGTTGAGCAAGGGCTAAGTCCCATTCAAAAGAATCCGGAGCATCTTGTTTGAGCGGTTGCTTTCCGTCACCTTGATGGCGGCTGGGATTAGGACGCATCAAAGACCTTGAAGGCTTGGGGTTGCCCCTGTTAGGGCTGCTGAGTTGTTTTCCATGTGTAGTGCTCCCATGCTGTTCAATTCCTGTGAGCCTTGGAACATGGGCACTTTTCCAGAAGTTTATGGGTCAACTGACTGAGTAGGGGCGGGAAAGAGCCAATGGAAATAGGAAACCTTGCATTTCATGTGTGATTTTCATCGTTGCACTGGTAGAGATCCTACTGAATTGGCCCGTGTCATCTTTCCAATGACTGAAAGAGCATATGCTGTGAGGTGACACAGATCCAAGGTCAAACCGCGGCCTGCCATCATCGGCTGCGCGACTCTGGCAAAGTTACGAAGTGTTCGTTTTGAGTTTCTCATGTGAGTATTAAAGGACTGTAGTATGGCAGACATAAAAATCAATCCAGGCACCTCCTAAAAACAAAAACAGAAAATACAGCAGTTGCTATTGAGTTGCTCCGGAGGACCCCTTTTGTATCAGAGGAGACCCTGGCTCCGTGCGGTTTTCAATGGATTCTTTCAGAAGTAGACCACCAGGCCTTTCTTCCAATGTCCCTCGTGGTGGACGCAGACTGCCAACATTTCAGCAAGGAGTCTGGTGTGTTCATGGCCCCCTTTGAGGACTCCGTGACACTTAATAGATAATCTCCCCAAATCAGTTCTCGTTTTGATTTCACAACCCCGAACTATCTAGTTGCTTAATTATTGTATATCTTCTGTCCCTTTCTAACTTCAATTTCACACTTCTCCAGGGAGCAAAGAAAACAAAACAAACGATTTTGAGTTTGGGGTCATATCTTGTAAATAAATGTCGCCTCCCCCCCCCCCCTTAACTGACCATTATCACAAACTCTCACCCAGATGCTCATCAATGCTCACGTATTTGAGAGGGGGGGGAATGGTCAAAACATGAAGCCCGGGTCCTGCTGGGAAAACAGATGAGCTAACTAGAATGTTCTAATGTAGCTCTCAACCTTGGTTGCATATTGGTATTACCCGGGGAGGGCTTTGATATCCTAATGCTCAGGCCACACTTTAGGCCAATTAAATCAGCATCTCTGGGGACTAGATCTAGGCACCCTAACTTTAAAAGTGTCCTTGTTGGTTTGAATGTGTAACCCATATTGAGCATCATGGCCCTGGCTCAAAGAATAACCAGAAGGAGTACAGGGAAATATGACTATATGAATCATCTGAACTCAGTAGGTTTGAACTGCCTACTAATGAGGCCTACACCATTTTCTTTATAAATATTATTAAGAGAAGTCATAAAATTACTTATACTTTGTAGACGGAGCCTTTCTTTTCCAGACCTTAGTCATGAATGTTGTAGGATATAAACTAAATAAGAGAAGGGGACAAAACAATACATCATCATTCCACATCCTGTGATTTATATTTATTATGCATTAGAAAGCAAATTCTTAAATGCCCCAAATGCAATTAATTCATTAATATTTGCTTCTCTGAAGATCAGGATAACCCACTCATGTCTGCTTTTACTCAGTTTATTTACTCAGCTATAACCCGATTTTTCGGTCAATTTGCTACTAGCATATAAGTTGCAGTGGCAGAGGGAATAGATTTTACCATTTCCTTCACCGGTGTGTCTCCATTATTCTAAGGATGTTTGGGAAATATTTGCAATAAGTGAATTGCAGAGGGGACACACAAAGATTACTTTGGGATAGTTGTTTGATCCCAAAGGAAGTAGGGTTGAGGAGCAGAGATGATGAAAACCAGTAGAGATTGGGGCTAAGCTCCTCTACTCTTTATCCCTCCCTTTTGGGAGAAACTATGTCAGTCCATTTTTTTTTAATGAATTTGACAATAAAGGAAACTAAGAACAGTGCTGTCATTTTACAAGATTTGAAAGGAGAAAATGGATCTAATTTCCCAAAATGGATATGAAGGAGGAATCTTCTCTTCAAAGTAGAAAAACCTAGGGCAATGCTGAGCCACTAGGAAAAAAGAAGAGTAAAGGATGCCATCCATTTGCCCTTCAAAGTTATCATCAGGCCATGTGTGAGATGATTGTTGATAAAGAAATGGCCCAACTATGCTGTGGGCAGTAAGGATGTGTGAAGGATATTGAACTCACTGCCAACTGCTATCATCAAACATCAGTCCAAAAAGTGTGTGAAGGTTTTGCCCGTGTAATTTGGTCACCTGTCGTAACCTGGCACTGTTTTTTTTCATAAAGTATGTAATTAGACCTGTGTGCCAAGGAACTTGACAAACTGGCTGTGAATTAGCACACTGGGAAAAAAATCTGATGCAAGGGAACCCTTATTCAAATATTGCAATGAACATTTGAGATCATTTATTGCATGCCATCAGCAAGAGAGTGGGACAACCACTAAGTAGATCATTTGTGTTGTTAGTTGTCATCTGGTACATTATAACTCAGGATGACTCCACGTGTCTTGGATGGCTTAGGAATCCCCTTGAGAAATACTTCATATTCTCCATGAAATTGTCACGATTACATTGTTGCTTTCCTATGCTCCACTGAATAAATAATTGAGTCAGTACTTGCTCAGGACTTTACTTAATAGTGGTATGCGTAAGTGCATCATTTTCTTGAAATCCGCCAAAGGTCCTTCAAGATATTCCCATGTCAAGATGACTGATAGGTGAAGTGGAGGTTTTTCTAGCAGCTCAGAAGTTTTCATGGGTCATTAATGATGGATGAGGACGAGCTAGATATTGCTTGCTTATGAGTCAGGAAAGTGAAAGGTCCATTAACTTTTTGAAAACAAGTATAAGAATAAGTAAAGTTAATGAAAACAATTAATAGTCTCTTGTCTGAATAAGGTTTGCTCTACAAGAGTCAGTTAGAAAAAGAGTGTGTGTGTGTGTGTGTGTGTGTGTGTGTGTGTGTGTGTGTGTGTGTGTGTGAGAGAGAGAGAAAGAGAGGGAGAGAGAGATCTGAACAAAGTATTGTAATAAAATGAACTTGACATGCTTATGCGATATTGGGGTGATGGCCCATCCAGCCAAGGTGAGTAAATGAAAAGATTTTGAACAGCTACGAAATACGTCCTGAAGAAATATGGTCTTGGCCTCTCAGAACCTCATCTGAGGACTTATCATTTAGCCAGCACCTGTTCGAGTAAACGGAGGGAAAGGTCTTCCATCCAGGCGTTCCCTTAGCTTGTCGTTTGCTCCCTGGCTTCCTCTGTAACGTTGGAGGTGGAAATAACGATGTAAGTTGTGCTTAATGGGCACGGTCTGACACTGTTCTTTTTCTTGATATGTGCTGAACCAAGCAGCTGCTGAACAGTCGATTCTGAAGCATGGTGAGCATGTGCGTATCAGAGCAGAAATGTGCTCCCCTGGATTTCCAAAGGCTGGTTTGGATGAGTGGGGTGGAGGATTGAGGATGGTGGGGAGAGGGGGGTGGGAAGTAGATGGCTATGACTTTTTTCCAAGTTGTCTGTGTATGGACTCACATGTTTAACCCTTTGTTTATCAGCCTAGCAATTAATCATTTGTCCAACCCAGGGATTCCACAGGAGTTGAAATCACCGAATCCTTCCCAGGCGCTCCAAGTTGTTGCTTCTCTTTTTTCTCCATGCCCTTGAAGAAAATCTTGAAGTTTATAAATGTTTTCAATATTTTAAAGTGATAACGTTCTACCCTCTGAGACCAGCCCAGAAGGTTATTTGGCCCTTATGAGATACAGCTGGGATTCAAATTCTAGCGCCTCTCATTCCAAACTAGCACTTTGAACCAGTTCATTCTGGCTTCACCCCCTTTTTAGAATTAAAATTTCCAAGCCAGTTATATGAACCCAAACCTCAAGTGATCCTCAGATGCTTATGTATACATGTTAAAAGATTTTAAGAATACATCCTAAATATCCCCTAGCAAGTCTTATAGAAGCTCAAATGATTTTTTAGATAAAGTATTAGTATTCTGAAAAGATAAAGTATTCTGATCCAGTATAGCTGGAGTAGAAATTCAAATTTTTAGCCAAGGATTCAAACCATAAAAGACCAATCAGTTCCAAACTCTACACCACACCCCCAGATGTTTTGAAATTTATCCCCCACCAATTCCGGTTGTCCATCCCTTCTGGTTTCAATGCAGTACGTTCAAATAGGGGCTCATCATCACTGCAGTCAGCTCCTGATTAGAACTGCCTGCCTTGACAGACATCTCCCTCTTAGACTCTATTGATACTCTTGATTAGGTTTCTGGAGTAATGCAATTAATATCAAGTGTTTTACAGAATATAGAGAAATAACCCAGGTCTTTTTTTTTTTTTTTAAATAAGGCACTAGTAATCTAGATAGGAGCCCTGATGGCGTAGCCCTTACGTTTCAGGCTGCGAACTTCATGGTCAGAAGTTTGAAACCACAAGCAGCTCCACTCGAGGAAAACTGGGCTTTCTTTACTATTAAACAGTTACAGTCTCAGAAACCCACCGCGGGTTTTTGGTTTTTTGGAGCAATTCAGATGGGTAGGCAAAAGCTGATGCCAACTAGGAAGACTTCTTCATTATGTAAAAATATTAATGAGAGACTTTTTTTTCCTTTCAGGAAATGACACAGGCGATGGGTTTAGGCACATTCTCCCGGAGGATAGGCTGTGGGATTCTGAGAGAGTTCATAATTATAGTTTTCAACCAGTGTTTCTCAAGTCTTGGAATGTAATCTTCCCATGCACCTCATTTAGACTCCTGAAGGAATAAACAATCATTTGTAGTAATTACAAAAGAGCAGCATCTACTCGACCTCAGAGGCTACCTGATGGTGTAGTGGCTAAAGCACTCCATTGTGAACTGAAAGGTTTGGGGTTCCAACCCAGCAGCCGTTCTGCGGGAGGAAGATCCAGTTCGCTTCAGTAAAGGTTCCAGCCTTATAGAGCAGAACCACTCTGGCCGACGTGGTTGCTGTAAGCCAGAGTCTACCATCAGCAGGAGGCGCCTTTATTGAAATACTTAGTACTCTATCTCAGAGAGGACACGGTGCAGTGCTGCGGTTCTCAACCTGGGGGGTCGAATGACCCTTTCACATATTTCCAATGGTCTTAGGAGCCAAGACCCTGCTCCTCTCTTAGTCTCCAGGTGGGTCCACCCAAGTTCAGATACCCCCACCTACGAGTACCTGGTGTGAAGAATGGTCTGTACCCATGCTACACCATGCTTCAAGACAGCATTTCATTTATTTCTCATTAGGAATAAATATTTCATAATAGACTTATATATGTTTTGTGATGAATTACTATGCTTTAATTCTGTTCACTTTATGATCATGAAAATACATCCTGCATATCAGATATTTTCATGATGATTAATCACAGTAGCAAAATGACAGTGATGAAGTAGCAATGAACATAATTTTGTGGTTGGGGGTCACCACAACATGAGGAACTGTATTAAAGGGTTGCGGCATAAGGAAGGTTGAGAACCACTGTTGTAGAGGATTCTGTGTCTCTGCCCCATTCAATCAATCAATTAATCAATGACAGTTGTTACTGAGCCTAATTCAATGCTTGTCAGGGTAGAAGTGTTCCAAACAATTGGCAGCAGCTGATTTTTTTCAGAAGTTGATTATCAAGTGTCCCTTCCAAAGTGCCTCTGTGTAAACTTGAACCTCCACCCTTTCATTTAGAAGCCCAGGGAATTAACTATTTGTTCCACCCAAGGGTTCTGCTCTGCCTTTGCCAGCTGCTTAAAGTGAAGCAACCATTAAAGACAAACTCTAGCCTTCCTGTGTGGGGGATTTATCACCAATGTCAAGTTTTATGCTCACAATACTTTCCCTATGCTTTATTGGGGGCACTATCAAATTAGAAGTTAGTTTCCTATGAGTCTATTTTATACTCAAGAATTGACGATGTACTTCCTGTCTGTCTGGTTTCTTTTATTCTAACTTTGCAATGACAATCTTCATTTTTTAAATTGGGTGAAGCCCTGGTGATATCTGGTTAAGGTTTTGGCAGCTACCTGAAAGTCGGTTGTTCTAATCCATGAACCCTTAGTAAACGGCATCTATTAGTCCACTTTTGTCAAGTTTGCAACCTTGCAAACTCTAGGACAGTTTTACTCTGTCTTACAGAGAAGTGACTCAATGGTAGTATGTGTAGTTTGATTTGGGCTATATTTTTAATGTAAAAACTATTTTAATTCCCTTACCCTTACTACCATCCAGTCAATTCCAACTTTTAGCCACCTTATAGGACAGAGTAGAACTGCCCGTGTGGGTTTCCAAGGCTGCCATCTTTACAGGAATAGAAAGCCTCCTGATTTTGAACTGGTGACCTTGCAGGCCAACGTGACATCACAGGTCTCCTTCAGTCTCCTTCCAGGAAGAGTTCATATTGATGCCTCCCCTCCCTGCTTTTGTTTATATGGCATTGTCAATTATGTCTTTGTTTTCTGGTATCCCTTTCATCTCTATTTATTTTGTTGTTATATATCTCGAGTTCCCCCAACCCTTACTTTGTCTTTGTAAAGTCTAAAGAACATGACCTTTGTTCTTCATGAATCAAAAGTAAATATTTTAATGGTGATGTTTATACTGTCTATATTTTCTCTCCTTTGGAGCCCCGCCCCCTTCGGCCCCAGATGGAGAACTTCAAGTTAATGGTTAATGGCATTGCTTTTCTCGCAGGGGGCTCCTCTTTACGACTGTTGGAAATGCCGGTCTGATGGAGCAAATTGCCTTCTGTTTGTTTAATCCTGGAATGTCTCAATTTCACCCTTTTGGATTTTACTCTGCTATTCATAACTGCTAGTATTATGTCTAGAAAGCAAACAATGCATCAAAGAGAGATTTGATGGTGAAGTAGTCCCATCTCCCTTACATGGTGGTGACGAAGAGATGGCTTACTTCGCACGAGAGGCACCAGCTTAGGTCTTCCAAAGGAACTTAGATATTCTTTTCTAAAATCTGATGCCTTTTTACAAATGTCATAAGTGGGAATACCATGGCTTAGGTGTCAGGAGATGTGCTACCAGCTCAAGTTAGGCCCTGGGTTTGCGCCACTGCTGCCTCTGGCTTCCACGACACTAGTCAGAACCCCCATAGCTACTCTGTCCGTCATAGAACGTGCTGTTCTATGGTCTGATTCGTCCACCACCATCATCTACCCCATTGGTTTTCAACACTCTTCTTTGTTACAGTCTTTGCCTCGTAGTGGAGCTCTTTTACCTGGGCCCAAAGGGTTCCCAGAGCCGATGTGCTCATTTCTGAGTGATACTTCTGCTGGGTATATTCTCCTTGGCTGACAGTTCTTTTCCTTCAGCACTTTACATGTGTCAACCCATTGCCTGCATGACTTCTGAAGGGAAGTTAGCATTTAATCTGATTAGAGTCTCCTGTAACGTGGGACCTCACTTTTCTTGTGCTGCTCTCAAAAGTTTCTCTTTATCTTTGGTTTACAAGGGTTTACTTTTGATATACCTCTGTGGGCTTCTTTTAGAATGTATCCTCGATGAACTTCATGAGCATATTGGATATGAAACCTCCTGTTCTGGGGTGATGTTTGGGTAGTCCTCTGCTATTGTTATGACTATAAATTTTTGATGTCCGAACCTTTTACTGGAGTTCCAGAATAAGGAAATTATTCCTCCTAATGGTGTCCCATTTATCAAAAAAGATAAATCCACAACCATCGAGGCCATTCTAACTCAGAGTGACTCTGAAGGACAGAATAGAATGACTCCCTAGGGCTTTCTGAGGCTATACACTTGTAAAGGAGTAAAAGACTTCCTCTTTGTCCTGTGAAGCAACTGGTGGATTCTACCTGCTACCCTTAGAGTTGCATTAACTCTTAACCCACCAAGTTCCTAGGGTTCCTTACATATCACTCGGATTTCACTTATTTCCTTCTCTTTTCTGAGTGCTCCTCAGATTGAGCAGATAGTCAGACCCTGTCTTTCGGATCTCTGGTGCTATCTTTGTTTAGATTCTACTTCTGTGACCTTGGATGGTGTTGCTCATTTCTGTTGTTCTACAATTCAACTCCAGTATTTCACCAAGACCCCTGGGGATGCAACAATTAAGTGATAATTTGGACCTGCCCAGCTATTCAGCGGGAGAAAAGCCTGTGATCTGTTCCCATAATAATTACAGCCTAGAAAACTGTATGCAGGAAGTTCTACTCTTGCCACATGGAGTTGCTATATGTCAAAATGTACTCAATAACAACATTTCTATTTTTTTAAGAAAAGATTTCTATCTCCCTATTGAAGTTCTTGTTTTGCTTCTTAATTTTCTTTAGATCTTTTTTCTATGTTTTCCTTTCTCTCTGGGCATACTTAATATTAGCATGTTGGGATCTTTCTTAGCTAATACTGTTAACTCTCCATCCTCACAGGCAATTTCTACCCCCATATTTGTCCATGGTTGACAGGAGTCAACCATGCCTATCTCTTTGTGTGCCTTATACTTGCCTGCTGTATTTGGACAATTAAGATTGAGTTATTATGCATTCACTATACATTTATTTATTTCTATTTTTCCTGTATCAGGAGTATAGCATCTGCCTGTATTTTAAATAGTTCTTTCTGTTGCTTATTCCTGGTGTTTACAGAAATTCATGTCCTAGCTACACGTGTCTAGAAGTAGTGTCTCAGGTGCCCTGTCCTCCACTGCGTCAGCCTCCCTTCTCTATGTGGGGGTTGAGTGTTGATGTACTGCATCTTACCTTGTGCCCCTTGTCATCTTTTGTGCATGTGATGGTTCTGTGTTTCCTAGACTTTGGTTTGCTGTATTGAAAAGAATAGAAGCAGAGGCTGTCCCAAAGCCCTGCCTAGGACATTGTGTTTTGATTTCAGCCACTGGCTGTCTCGGAGCCTGCACCATGATGGACAAGTTGAATGTACTTTATGACCCGTCCAGATGGGGCATGCCTGGCACAGTGGATGGACTCTGAGGGTGGCAGAGGGCTGAGGGTGGGGCTACAGGTGTGAGTAGATGCTCCTGCCATCTTGGCAGTGAGTGTGACTGGGAATGAGGCTTGGGTGGACATGCCCATGGTATTTGGGTTGTTATGCTTCCAGTGTGTGGCGGGGTAGACACACTGGTGGGATCAGGTTTTGTAGGAGGCATGACTCTCCAAGGGGTAGAGGTACAAACCACCTGCACCAGGTGCCTGCCATGGGCCCTTTTCTAGGGGAGAAAAAGACCCCAGATTCAAATGTGATTTATAGAAACACATTTATTATCTCTCAAACATGCAAACTAATCAAAGGCAAAGACAGTTCATGTGAACGAGGAAGACCATTCAAGGATTTACAGAAGCAATGAAATACCTATTATGTGGGCGTATAAGGGGAATTGTCAGAAAAGCATGACTGGCACCAGATGAATGTATCACACTTCCAGTTAGGGTCACAGAAGCATGAAAGGGACCGTGATTGGAATAAGTGCACTATTCTAGATAGAAAAGCTTACAAAAGTGGTTCAGGGTCTTCTGACAAAAGCAGTTAGGATATGACTCATGATCCTGAGGACCCTAGTACCCCACATTCCATCAAGGGCACACTCGATCAAGTCCTAAGGGCCACACTGCCCATCCCTGGGCTGGCCAGGGCAGTAGTAGCAATCCACTTTCTAACACCTTCTGCCTCAGGGCAAAGCTATTTACCTTGCTGATTGGTGGTCAGAGGGAATATAATGGAGGCTAAATGCTTGTGGAGACTCAGACAAGGACTTAGGGCTTTCACTGTAAACTGTAGCTTTTTACCAACCTAGTGCTCAGCATTCAAGCTTGAATATAGTACCTTGGTGGCATTCCAGTAGCCAAGTGAATTTCAGAAAGGAATTTGGCATATGAACTCCAGTATAGGTGCCTGGGCTAGCCTCGGAGGGATGATTTGACTGGAGAGTGTCCCTGGCCATCTCGACAGATGGACTCCAGGTAATAACACTTTGTGGTCCTTTCCCAGCATGGGGAGTGCAAACGCACCCCCTCCCTTTCCCCTCCCAATGGGACTCATTCCAGGCTCCTTACTTCTTGCCTGGATTTTTCTACAGGTTTGTCTGCTCCATTTTCCTCAAGGAGCACTTCCCTGGGGCCCCCAAAGCCCTCTGCTAATGGGGTCTCACATGATCTCAGTTCCACCTAGGTCAGCTTGTTGCTCCAATCCAGCACCTTCTGGTTTTCTCTCGTCTCTCTGCCTCCGTCGGAGATCTTCAGGTGCTCATTCTCCGTGCTTTCTGTTGGTGGGTGCCTTCTGCTGAGTCTGACGGGGATGTCCCACAATCCCACTATAAAACGTATTCACACTTATCTTATTGGCAAGAATAATTTAAGTAAGTGATCTATTTTACATACAAAATTTAGTACCTTCATAATAGATAGTGACCATGTTAAGAAGTACAGTGCTTAGAGTGATGTTTTCATAACCACCTTTCTTCTGTGCATCCTCAAATACTTTTCCAAGAGTTCATGCATCAAGACCACTACCCCCCCACAAGTTGTTGAGCCAATTCTGACTCATGGGGACCGCATGTGTGTCAGAGGAGAACTATACCCAGTACCTATCCTTCCAAGGCATGTCTGGGACTCTATACCTCTGGAATTCAGGGCCATGACAGAGCTCTACGTCAAAGACAACCATTAGCAAATAAGGCTGTAACTGTCATTGCCATAATAATACAGACTGAGGACACAGAGATTGGGGACTCTTGGTCCAGAGCTAATTTTGGAAGCAGTGCAAGAAATGATGGGTTTGTGTCTTCTTAACTTTAATACCTTTACCTGCAACCAAATTGGAGACACTAAAGACGTCTAATATAGATATGCCAGTTGGATTGGGATGTTGCTAAAATTTAATTTTAAATTCTTATCAGGTGTTGTCTAAACTGAGCCAATTTTTTAAATGCTGTTCTAGCTAATTATAAATTATAACCCATGAATTTCTCAGTCCATTTGCATCTATTTATTCTTGCTCATTCTAAGTTCTAATTGGCAAAATTTCAAAAATCGGTGTACTTTTAAAAATGATTGCAATAGCATCTGTGTGCATAAGGTCCTCTTTTAGCTGAGTTAAAGCTGAGACCAGTGTAGTGACACTTTCCTGCCACCTCTGTTATTGATGTCACTGCTGTAAGAGGGGAGATTAAGCCTTTACAGCATCATAGTAGCTGACTCATCATAAAATACATTTTGAAGGGGACTGTGTTTCAGATTCTTAATGTTACAGTAAGTCTTAAACATTAATCATGCCAAATTAGATTATCAACCTTAAAGGATAATTGCAATTGAGGAGAAAATAAATATATTATTGAAAACAAAACAAATACAACTCTTACTTAGCTACTGTAAGTATGTTTCCTTTGAATATTTCCTAAGAGCTGTCTGATTAAAGTGAAACATCCTTTACTATTTAAATTGTCCTTATTAATATGCTATCAGGTATCAGCTTTGAGAGTGTTCTAAATAAAAATATTATAAATTATAAATTGGGCATTATTTACTTGATTAAAGAGCTGAAAGGTATCCATGTAATAATTTTCCTGTATTATTTTAGTCCTTGATGAAATATACGAAGGTAAGTCAAAAAGCATTGCTACTAGAGTTTCAATGAATGACTTATTAAGTTAGAGGATTCTTTTCCTGGGTGTTTGCTTCGTGATCCAGAAAGATTCACGTGGCAGAAGTGTGATCGTAAGCCAAAGTAAACTTTTATGAGTGAACGTGAAGTAAAGTACGAGTGAAAAAATAATTACCAGTGAAAGTAAAGTCACGTCCTCGCAGACAGGAACGGGCCATCTGTGGAAACCCTAGAGAGCTGCGAGGAAAGACAAGAAATGGCGGGGCATCAAAACAGGCTGCGTCTTCACTTTATATTCCTCGCTCCGTCTGGTCCCCTCCCGCATCTGCTCAGAGGGCATGGTTGTGTGGGTCAGTGGGTTCTTAGTGGCTGCATTCAAGATAAGTGTGTGATGTATAATGTAACTGGTCCCCCACGTACATGCTCAAGCTGTGAGTATACAGAAGTGTGTGTGTGTGTGTGTGTGTGTGTGTGTGTGTGAATAATTGGTCCTTACTGAGGTCGTCTCTTCCCATAGCCTTGTAATGTGTGCCTGATCTCTTAGGAAGGACCCTTTTATTTATGGGTTTGGCTAGCTATTCCTTAATGGGCCTTTTTGGGGACAACTCTTTTTATTCCCTAATTAGAAGCAAAAATATTATAAACATGTTTCTGGTTCAGTGCTTTTCGTCAAATTCTCTCAGTAATACACTTATCTTAGTCTCACCAGGGTCTCCTAAAAATGAAAACAAGAATTTTTTATTTTTCACTTTTATGGATAGTCTTTGCACCATGCAGCATGTACAGTTTTGATGTTTAGGCTAATCATTTTTTAAGTATACATTTTGCCACATTATGGAAGCTTTACAACAAGTCTAAAAAATGCTACCATACACAAAACAACCAATTTTAGATATAGCAAGCATGATAAGAAAGTTTGAGAAGTTCTCAAAGATGACCAAAAGCAGAAAAATCATCAATGTCGACAAATGAAGAAACTGTGTCTTAGTCCGAAAACCGGGGGAAGAAGTCTGTAGAATTGCCGCGGATGACACAGCGAATGAAGTTGAGATGTCTCATGGTGGGGCATACTCAATTGTAAGTGAGCATCTTGACCTCATCGAACTTTGATCCCATGAGTGCCAAGCATGTTGCTCTCTAGAGAGAACTTGACTGGGTGAGGGTTGGTGAGGTTAGGGAGAAATGGGGAGGCAATAACAATAAGTACAAGAAGGAAGAAAATGTTCTAAAATTGATTGTGAGGATGATTGCACAACTCTTCTTAATATGATTGAACTATTAAATCGGATGATGTATGAATTATATGCCAATAAATTTTTAAATGTTAAACATGAAAAAACGCATGTTGCTCAAAGATCTGCTGTCTCAAAGAGCTAATTTTCCCATCAGTCCTTTAAGCAAGATGGGTGCAAATGAAGATGATTTTATGGAGTGACTCCTAATTTAGGATGAGTCTTGGATTCCCTGGTATCATGCAGAGTGCAAAGCCAATGAAAACAGAAGCTTTGCATTGGGGAGATTTGCTGGACCAGTTACATTCAAAGGAGATGGATTCAAAAGGTTATAGTGACTGCATTTTGGGGATTTCTGAGAAGGTAATCTTGAAAGAGTTTCTCAAAGGACATAGGGTAATCACAGAGGTGTATTGTGAAAAAGTTATCAGAAAATGGAAAAGGCCAAAGAACCTTTCATTGAGGAATTCTTTTTTCCCATTACAGCCAGGCATCTACCGGCTCATCCTTAGAGGATAGTGCTAGCTAGACCTGAGAAGGGGAAGAAGGTGACAATGGAATGAAGCCAAATACAAAGGGGAGATGGAGGCATTCTTCCTCCTAGACTTCCCCAGCACAAATGAAGGGGGAGGGCAGAGAAGACACCTTTCTCTATCAATGGAAGGGACAGAGATAGTGAAAGGGTGTGGGCTAGGAAAGACAGGTGGTTCACACTACCCCACAATGGTTGAATGGACCCTTGATTTCAGGGGACTTGGCCACAAGGACACAGAGGTGCACTTTACCTGGAAAGGGGAAGTACGCCATAGAAAATCAGCCAATGATGGAAGACCGGCTATTGGCTGAGCAAATCCTAACTTTACATTCTCCTGGGCCTTTGGATTAGATGGGGCCCCTTAGGCATCCTACACCAGAGTACCCCCATCATTATGCTCACTTGTTCCCTCCAAACTTTTTCTCTAACTCTGGTCTGAATACTATCCTTCACCTTAATTCTTTCTTGGGCGCAGAACCAAGAGGAGAGGCTTGAAACCTTGAGGCTCCTCCCACTACCAGTGGCTAGGGCTGTTCATGGAGGATTTTGTTGGGAAATCATACCCAATTCACCCCACGGTCCTGATCTTGCCCCTTCACACTTCTTTTTATCTCCAGATGCAAAGAACATTTCAAATGAGCATGACCGGAGTCCCCTGGGGATGCCACGACTGCTACTTTGAGGTTGGGTGCGTTAGAGAGCCTAGATTTCTTCATGGAAGGAGGAGAATGATGAAACAGATGGAAGGTCATTTAAGAAACAAGCTCATCACGTGTTATTTTCTATACTTTTTTTTGGCTAACTTTTGATGTCTTTGTTTTTGTTCTTTCTGCGGAGATGATGGTGATTTCTGACTCTTTATTCTGCCACAACAGGTACGCTTGAAATTCTTATAGTTTGGGGGAGGCTATTAATGAAAATAAGCCCCTTTCAGGTGTATTTTGTTTGAGCAAAGGGGATGGGCAGATGGTAATAAATAAGTAAAGAAAACAATTACGCTGAAGACACGAATTCTGTGATTACTTAGGGGAGGGTAAAAGTTGTTAAAAAGAGGTGGTTGCTATTGCTCGCCTCTGAGTGCCCGCTGGATTTATATGACAGCCCAATGTGCAATTACACCCTCTACTATCTAACCATGGCTAAATGAAGCATTTGGGGGCTTTCTTTTTTTAAAAAAAAAGAGCAGGTCAGCAGAAATAATTGATCACAGTTGTTTCTATAATTAGTCCACATGGGGAGATCTCACCACGTTCCATAGCCTTCAACTAGCTGTCACCAGCGAGAGCACCCTAGACCATCAGAGACGACAAGTCAGAAATACTTCCTTGAAATATAAAACAGGTAAGAATACTGCTGACTGTTCTATGATCATGAAATGCAGGTTTTATTGTGCTGCCTACAGCCGGGTGAGGGACTTTCTGCTGTGTTCAGGGTTTGTTTGTTTTTTTCTCTCTCTTCCTAATTAGGTACATATTTAAATGAAGGTCATTGTAATTTATAAAGTGAAATAAGGGAAGAAAAAGAAGAAGCAGAAAGCTAAACTAGACACAAACTCTGCTGTCTGAGCCCAAGATCGAAGCCTGACACGGGCCTAACACGCTCAGCTTAAAGATACATGGACTGGAAAAGAGGCCTGAGCCAGATGACAGACTAGGAGGGTTTCATGGTCTCCATGGCAACAAGGGGGTTTTCCCAGGTGGCTTCTCACATCACATTGGATTTCTGAGCTCAGGCTGAAGTTTGCGGGGTTAAGGATCACTTTTTATCTGGCTCCAACTCTTTCTACTTGAGCCGAGGCAAGGCATTGTCCTCCATGCTAGCAGCGCAGGCACTTTCTTTGGGATACACAAATGGCTGGGCTGACCTGGTTGGTTCTAATTCTTTGGAAAGCCAATAAATGTGCTTGTAAACAGATGTATTGCTGTGTTGAAGTGTGGGAAGGTGGAAGGGAGGGAGACAGGGGCTCAGCTCTCCAAAAAGTGTTAGGGACCGGAGAGCTGAGATGATGATAAAAATGAACCAAGGAGAAGTATGTGTTTTAAAAAAACCATAAAACCAAACCAAGACCCTGAGATCTGTGCAGGAGGCGGGGGTGTAGCTGCTTCGACCCAATCAGATTCATTCCCAGGTATACCACCCCCTCCCATGGTAAAATGATTCGATCCCACCCTGCATTCATGACCCTGCTTTTCTGCAAGTTAGTGTGAAGACCCAAAGTAGATAGCTTTTCCTTTATGAAATATGTATATGATGGAAACATAATGCATTTAAATGTAGACAGACCTGTTATATGAAGGTGAAAAAATTATCCTCGGGTGATAGGTACTATGCACAGTTAAGATTCAAGGCATGTTCAAAATGCCTCCAGGGGAAAGGAAGGGAACATGTAAATCTTATAGAGGGTAACAAAAATCCTTAGGACTACTTTGTGTGGATTGGAGCCCCGGAGGTACTTGGCTGTTAACCAAGATGTTGGCAGACTGAACCCCCCCAAAACCTGTAGGAGGAAGATGTTCCAGCTGTCCCATCAGGTCCTACTCAAAGCGACCCTGTTTACAACAGAATGAAACACCACCCCGCTCTGTGGACTCCTCACAGGTTTTCTTCTGTTTGCTCCCATTGTTGCAGCCGCCTCATCAATCCATCTTGGCAAGGGTCTTCCTCTTTTCCATTGTCCCCCTCCTTTGCCGGTCTGATGGCCTTTTCCGGGAACAGGTCTCTCCTGCTAATATATTCAAAGTACACGAGATCAAATCTTGCCATCTTTGCTCCCAAGGAGCATTCTGGCTGTATTTCTTCCAAGATCGATTTCTTTGTCCTCATGGGCCTCTCCATATTCTTCGCGTTGAAGACCATCACCCTAGAAACTCTCTGGGGGAGCTCTGCTCTGTTTTACAGGATTGCTAGGAGGTAGAACGGACTCAACAGCAGTGGGATTTTCGGTAGCTTGTGGCTAGGGCATGTGTGCCAGCTAGAACGATACCTGGCATTGACTGGGTTCATATCTCTGACGTACATGATTCGCTTTTACTCCTTGCTTTGTTGAATTCTGTGAAGGTGCTCTGGGGTGGCAGTGGTTAATTGCACCATTGCTAGCTAAAATGTTGGTGGTTGGGGCCACCAGGGACGTCAGAGTTGAAGAGATCTTGCGACCTTCTCCTGTACAGGTGACAGCCTTGGAACCTCTAAGGGCAGTGCTACTCTGTCATGGATGGTCCTGAAAGCGGGACACCACAGTCACATCAGTCTAAGTGGTGGGTACACTTATTCTCCCCTTTGTGAATGGACGACAGAGAAATGCGCTAAGGGAGGGGCTCAACTGGGCTCCAAAGCCATTCTTCTCCCAGTGCCTCTCTCGTTGGCCATCTGAGATCATAAGTGAAATGAGTTAACATGTAAACCAAACTATATAATTATATATTTTAAAAAATTGCATTCCTTTTTTTTTTTTAAAGGTAAGAGTTCTATCTATAGAGTGAAGCAAGTTTGATGATGTAGGACTTCTACTTAGATCCAAATTTCTCATCAGCAGCATCTTTCTTGAGCGTAATTGTAATCTGAAATTGATTTGTACCACAAAAAGGGAAATATCTTTATGTATCTAAAATTCACACTTTACCAGCTATCCTGCATTTTTATTTGCTAAGCCTGACAATCCTGATTATAGCTATTCTCACTAGCTCATGGTCATAGTTTAAGTGTAATGTAACCTTCAAAAATTTGACTGGGGCTAGGTAGGGACAAAGACAAATTATATCAAAGAAGTCCCTCAAGACCTGCCCAGAAAGCATTAAAAAGTTGAACAATATGCTCACTGGAGATTTTGATGAAGGCAGAAGGGGGTGGCATCAAAAAGAACTGGGGCGGCTGCACAAAGAGCTCTATGATATGCTCAGTTAGAACATCGTGGAGGGACGATGAAAGGCTGGCACAGAGCCAAGAGCAAGGGTGAGGCAGCGGAGGAACCTTAGGCACAGTGTCACAAGGGCTAGACCGGGGTGCTCACACTTTTTCAGCATGAGAGCTACTTATAAAATGATCAAGTCAAAATGATCTACCAACTACAAAAAGACAAAACATATATATTTATTTTTTACATTTATTCATAAATGCATTGAGAAGTCTTTCTATGGACAATGTATGTGTATGTACACTGCATAACCACAGGGGTCCATATTGCACAACACAACACAATGAACTATGTACACTTTTTGTCATTCCCTGAGTCTATTCTGATGACTTGCACTGAATGGAATGAGCCAGGGATGCATAGTTCGGACAGTAGCT
>NW_022103928.1:48102602-48104972 GCF_000313985.2 Echinops telfairi
TACTTTTTTGTCTTCTTACTCGGTCCATCTCCCACACTCATTTTAGTACCCTTTCTTACATTTAAGAGAGAAAAAACAAGGTCTAAAAATTGGCGATAACTTAGCTTGTCAGTTTTGCTGCACTTAGCGCAGTTGTTTGCGCATGCGTTTGACACCTAAGATTGCATCTGATTGGCTGCATTGTGTATTAATTAAGTGATGGGATTGATGATAGGCTTATGTCTGTTTTTTTAATGGCATGCGATCTACCCACACTACATTTGCGGTCAACTAGTAGATCGCACCCGACCTATTGCGCACCCCTGGGATAGACTCTGGAGTAGCTTTGGGCTTGCTGATGTGTAAGAGAGAAGAGAAGGTGGTGTGATTAGTCTCATTTAGAATCAGAGAAAGAATTAAAGTGACACTGCAGGTGTTGGGCTGCCAACATCAGGGTCAGCAGTTTCAAACCACCGGTCAGTCCATGGGAAAGAGGAGGCTTTATGTTCCTGTAAATCTACAGGGCCGGTTGTACCCTGTCCTGTTGGGCCATGAGTCAGCGTTGACTCGGTGGTAGTGACAGAGAAACTGCAGCCAGAGGGAGAATATCAACAAATAACCAGCCGTTGGATGGCTGAAATAGTCTGAAGCTGTTCGTCTCTGATTTGCTTTCCTTTTTCCACCGGAAGACTTACTTTTGAATAGCTAAAGGATAAAATGTGTGCAGTCGGCAGGAAATGAAGGCCAAGATAGCAGAGCAGATAGGGAGCATGTGACCAGCTTATGTGACTTACAAGCTCAAGATGTTAAAAGATTGAATAGAAATGCCAGGGACACCTCTGATAATCATATTCTGATCATCAAAAAAAAGGAGAGATGTCCGAAGCTCTAAGTTGTTTGATTTTTCTTGCGTTGAACAGCTAGAAATCAGGAGATAACCAGGTGCTGAGGGCAGAGGAACACCAGCTAAATTGTGGAGCATCCACATTGTGGGTTACAGTTTCTGCCCTGAATTCCAGGATGGGTTGAAAAGGAGAGACCCCAAGGACGAAAAGATGCTTTGGATGCTCTCGAGAGACATCGAGCAGAGCTCCTTCTTTGTCTTTGACCAGTGCCGTGCCTCACTGGGCCCATCCTCAGAAACGCCTCATGCTCAGACTTTAATGCTTTATCTGGAAGATTGTAATAAACTTCGCATTAAGTCTGTAATTTGTAAGCAAATTCTAATAAGACAATGGAGCACATGCTGTGGGGTGGAAACTTCAGCTCCCAGACAGCCACATCCTGGCTCCCAGAGACAGGCTGAGGGACAGCTTCCAGAATGCCTGTTGCTGCCAATCAAGGGCCCTCAGGATGGTCTGTCCTGCGTGGGTTGGAATGGCAGATCTGTAGGGAGAAGAGATGGGCGCCCTTGTCTCTAAGGACTCTTCGTTTAAACTTTCCAGGTTACTGTTAGCTGTGGTCAAGTTTATCTCATTCATGACAACTCTATGCATGTTCCATTGAACAGCATGTGCCCTGGCTCTGCTTGGTGGCAGTTTGAACGGCTATGGTTTATAATGCGTGTCACTGACGGACATGCAGGAGAAGGTCAGCGCGTCTTTCTTCCTCCTTCTCCTTAGTCTGGAATCCCACTGTAAAGTGTTTGGCACCATAGTAACCTACAGATCTCCACTAGGGACATGTGATGGCTGTGACCAAGGAACATTGACTGGAATTTTACCCAAGTCACCTGCATGGAAGGAGAGAATTCTGCTACAGAACGACCACTGCCTCCTTTCATTGTGCACCAGATGCTGCAAGTTAGATAGCCAGTCCTGGGTTAGGAGAAGAAGTGATCGGAACATTGTAGTGAGTCAATTATGACAGAAAATTAGAATGATATTGTATTTATAGAAAATATTCCTTCAGTTATGGGATAGATGTCAATTTTTTAGTCAGTTAACAAAATGATGTGAACTTTTAAACAAAAAATGAAACAGCAGATGAAAACATATGACGTTTATTGTTGGTGTGCTGTTTAGGAAAAATTCATCTCACTCTTCATTCTTTTTAAAATAGACACTCAAAGAAAATTTACCTTTTAATCCCTCATGCCAGTAAAACAAAATAAATAAATGAATAATTAAAAGCAATGCAAAAACAACAGGGTTAAAATATTTCTTTTGAAAACATAGCATATACTATGGATTATGTGAGGTATATAAATACTTCATTTCTTTCTTTTTTTTCTTAGGCACTTGAAAGCCAGTCAAGTGATTATGTAGAACATTTGACATTCATTTCTATGTGCAAATTCCCCTTTTAGTCCCGTCTTACTTATAAGATTCCTCAATATGCAAGGAAAGCATAATGCCAATTCAGTAAAGATGGTTCCTCAGAGGGTAGGGG
>NW_022103928.1:48105271-48116079 GCF_000313985.2 Echinops telfairi
CCGTGTATAGTTTTATGCACTAGGTATCTAAACAGTGAGTGAGGGGATTACATAGAATAGTAAGCAGGGTGTAAATTAAAGCTTTAGCAGTAAGAGAATAAGGAGGTTCAATCATGTTCAGGTTTTAATGTATACATGACATTTATTGGCTCACCTGACAATTAAAATATATACAGACAAAATGAGCTTGCATTGACAAGTCTGATACCATCTAGTCTCTATTCCACACTTTCCTCACTGAAATAATATAAAATTATTCCTAATTGTATAAGCTTTCTTGGAAACATAACTCTCAGGTTACAACCACGTAGTGTAGATTTCTGTTCTTTTGTAAACAGAATCTGTTTTAGGGGAACAATTCCAAGCAATACCTATTTGGGTGCTGGGAATCTAATACATGCTAATACTGTATGAGTATGTCACAAATGCTGTCTTATTTTTAAAATTGAATTTCTTGCGAAATTCCTGTACCAAATTTCAAGGGTGAGAAATACTAGAGTGGAATTAGATAACGCCTTATCTTGAGTTCGTGTAGTGGAATTGTCCAGCTGTTTTCATGAAAACATTTCATTTGATCTTCATAGCAATGAAAGCTGTCCTGGCATCAGCCAACAGACACCACTGTCCTCATTCTGTTTGAGTAAATTAAAGCTTGGAGACTTAAGTGACTTGCCTGAGGTCAGTGGTATCGGCCTTGGAGCCCATTGTTTCCACTACTCTTGGCAATTCTTTCACCAAGCCTATCATTAGAACGTTCAACTGGTTAGGCTGGTTTTTTTTTTTTATCTGTGGAGGATGCTGATTTTTTTTGGGGGGTGGAAGTGGGGGATAATTCTAATGTCCATTTTCTTGCCAAAGCCATGGCGATAGTATATGATGGCAACGTTGGGATGCATCATGCCTGTGGTCCTCATGGACAGTGGGGGCAGCTGGAGGACAGTGCACAAACCAGCAGGACCCAGGGGCACATTCTCTTTAAGATCACTTTCATCCCAGCGGTGACCAGTATAAGCATAAGAACACATTATTAATTTTCTGCCTTCTAACATAGCTACTCCAAGGCTCAGCTTCTTCAAGAATTTAATTCCTATCCCAATGCATAGATGATAAAATAACAGATGGACATTATCCTCTCAGTGTTAATGCTGAACGCATGTTCACACATGAGTTTTAAGATGTACCAAACAACGTTCAAGGAGTCCAAAGTACCCAGCATGTAGAAGGGCAGTGCATGGCGTTGTGCTTGGTGTGATCCTGCCAACCTTTTCTACTGGTCTACCAAGACTTACCGGATGCCGTTCATTACAGGGTTTGCTGGTAGAAGAACACGAGCCTCAGAGAGACCTTGTATCCCCCTCGTTACTGAATATCACCTGAATTCACTGATCTCTGGCCATTTATTGGAAGATAATAATCCTAGTTTTTGTTTTGTTCAGGAGTTCTTAATTCTAAGTGTAGAATTCCGGGATCTAGTAGAGTGTATTCCCTAAAAGTGCAGATTTTCAACCCCTGAGAAAGAAGGGAGGATGAAGCAGCATTTGGGGCTGTAAATCCTGTGGTTCCCCAGCCAGAGGAAGTAGTGAAAGTGGGGATTATAGGAGGGTGGTTCTGAATGTAATCGTGGGAATCTCTAAATCGGTACTCAAAACAGGGAGAGTGGTTTCCTTTCTTTGTGATGCCACAGGATTTCCTCAAGGGAGACTTTTCCATGCTATCCCATTAGGGGTGGGGGGTGGGGGGGCACATCTGAAAACTACCTTCACGGGCTTTGCAGTATTAAAGTCAGATTGTGCTGGGCTCACACATGAGTCATCACACTAGTCTGGCTTTATTTTTACTTCTTTCCTATTTTAGGACTGAAGCCTGATGGAAACTATTTGGGAGTGGGAGGAGAAATGGAACACACACACAAACACACATACACACACCTAAAGGGGCATGGGGAGGTTCAACCTCATAACTAGTACAGAGAGTTAGAGAAAGTTGTTAAACCTTTCCGAGTCCCAATTTCCTTAACTATATCATAAAAATAGTAACAGATAGCATATCAAGGTGTGTTTGGTCCTTAGCACTCAGTAAACATCCAAGCCATTTTGACTCTTATTATTACTGGCTATTCAAATTAAGAGCTTTTTGATCTGGGTTTATAATTTAACTGTCGAAAGAATGGCTCTTGAAAGCACTGCTAATTGCGCTGGAATAAGAGTATAGACGTGATCACTTATGAATTCATGTAAATACGTCTGTTTGGACTGAAAGCAGGTTGAGCCACATTTACAATTGCTATTTAGAGAAATCAATGAGGAGTTTGCCCAAGACAAAGTTTGCACTCTCTAGACAGAAATGCAACTACACCCAGCCCTAACCCGTTACATTAACGTGAAATGCCGTGAGATAAGTGCCGGGCAACATTCTTTTACAAAAAAACAAGTAGAAATGAGGAGAAGGAAGGAAGACGAAACATTTAAAATGAGACTCCCGATTCGATCCTAAAATGTAAAAAGAAGTTAGGAGCACATAATCCTTTAATCTCTTCGCAATCCCTATGTAGTGAAAATGGTTCATGCGCTTGATTGGTAACTGAAGAGTTGGAAGCTCACGTCCACCCAGTGGCTCCTTGTGGGGGGAGGCTGACTGTCAAGTTCCAACAAATCAGCCATTGAGAGTACCAAGAAGCATGGTTCTAGTCTGATGCACATGGAGTCGCCATGAATTAAAATCAACTTGACGACGACTGGTTTTCATCTCTGTGCAGTAAGCAGTGGAGTTTTGGAGTAGTAGTGATTACTCATTGGGCTGTTGACCTCAAGGTCAGCAGTTCTCAACCACTAGCCTCTGCTAGAAAAAGTATGAGGCTTTCTATTTCCATAAAGTTACAGTCTTGGAAACCCACAGGGGCTGTTCTGCCCAGCTCTATAGGATATCCATGAGTCAGAATTGACTCCATACCAGTGAGTTTGGAGTTTGATACGTAAGTGGGACATCGGAGTAATCATCTCAACGTAACACACCACATATATAGTAAAACCCTGACTAAAGAGAATCTTTAGGCAAGAAACTATTTGGGGAAGATGAGGTTTCCAAATGTTCTACACATCTTTTGAAAAACAAATTTTTCAGGACTTCATTCAACATATTAATTTCTTCTTTTTTTCCCCAAATCTTGTTTTATTATTCTGATTCTAAAAACAGCATATGATCCATATAGTTCAATTTGAGTGATGTAGTTAAGCAAAAGGAGGGAAAATATTTTAATATCATAACCCAGAGAAAACCATGCATATCAATGTCTCCCAAGTTCTTAGAAAGCATTCTGAACATTCATGTATTCACGCTACACACAGAATGAAGAGGGACCATGTCTTTTTGGAATTCCCCACCTAGTGAGGCATACAGACAAAGAAATAAGAAAACAGAAAATGTGAATGTTAGTACAACTTGTGGTAAGTTTAATTGAAAAAAAAAAAGCCTTGGATATGCACTAAGGGACATAGTGTTGTTTGTATTAAATTTTTGTCATGCTAAATTTAAAAAAAAGAAAACAACTTTGACCCTGTCTTACATGATAAAGGAAAGCTATTCTAAATCTATCTTGGATGTAAATGTAAAACAGAGCAAACAAACAGACCTCATAGAAGGTATCATAGGAGAATACTTTCATGACCTTGGGGAAGCCAAAGCTTTATAAAGCAACAGCAGCAACAACAATAACAACACACATCACCCCTCCTAAAGGGAAAAAGTGGGTATGAGCAGACTTTAAATGTAAGCTCCGTTCTTCAAAATATACTATTAAGGAAGTAAAAAGACAAAAAGTAGAAGATATTTTCTATACAGATTCAATAAAGACTTGTATAAACCAAAGCCAAGCCAAACTCACTGCCATCGAGTCAATTAAATCCACAGTGACACTATAGGACAAGAAAAACTGCCCCTGTGGGTTTCTGAGACTAACTCTTTATAGACTTTCTCAAACAGAACAGCTGGTGATTTTGATCTGCTGACCTTGAGGTTCCATTCCAGTAAGTAACCATTATGTGACTCTTTAGGTGACCTGTAATCCAAGCTGGTGGACACAGGGTCGCTGTAAATCAGAACCAACTCACTGGTACCCCACAACAATGTTAAGGAGTCATAGTGGTGCTATGGGCTAGGCATTGGGCTGCTAAGTGCAGGATTGGTGGCTCAGGCCCATGAGCCATGCCACAGGCGAAAGACGAAGCTGTGTAAAGACTTACAGCCTGGGAGACTGCATCTGGTGTTACCGTGAGTCCGATTGTGCCAATGGCAATGAGTTTGGTCTTGCTTTATGCTACTAGTAAGGAGGCCTGGAAGTGCTGTGCGTTAAGGGTTGGGCTTCGAACCACCAGAGTGATGTTTCAAACCTACCAGCTGCTCCATTGGCGAAAGAGGACGATGTCTGCTTCTGTAAAGATCTGTCGTTTCCAAAGCCCTAAGGAGCAGTTAGTTCTCCTCTGTTTTGTGGGGCCATTATGAATAAAAATCAACTCAGTACAACAAGTGTGCTCTGATTTCGTGCAAAGAGTGGAAGTGTAATTGGGGACATCTACTTTGTAAAAATACTTTATAATAGCTACTAGCTTAAACATAAATTAGTATTATATAGATAACTATGTTCATATAACCACACATGCACATGTTTATATATATTTGCATACATATACATACAAGGGGGCTTCAGGGGTTCATTTAAACATGGGATTAAAGGATAATGGAATTTTCCCAAGGACTTTTGCTAAGTCCACTCATAAATATTCATAGGATTTTCAGTGGCTAAGTTTTTAGAAGTGGGCCGCCCCTTCCTTCTTCCTAGTCTGCTCCACTGAAGCCTGTTCCTGCTTCGAGTAGTTGAAATACCAATGGCATGTCTTTGAGCATCAAATCAACACAGAATATCACAGGACAATAACCTGACAGATCAGATGTGATGTACAAATGGTTCTTGAGTCATAACCAACTCCATAGCACCTAACGCCAACAGCGTATTTACTTCTGACTTCAAACATACACACAAAGGAAAGAGTTCAAATATCCAACAGAAACATTTCTGAGTTTACAGTTACTTTATTCCAAACTGGAAACAGAGTAAACGTCCACGAACAGGATCTATTTGTGTTATATTATTCATACAAAGAAAGCACAGAGCAATGAAAACAAACAGAGCCGTGCTCATCAGGGTGCCTCTCTCACACTTATTGTTGCATTAGATATAAAAGTAGCATACTGATGAATACTTTATGACTCTATTTACATAAATGACAAAACCCAGAAAAATAAATTAGAGTGATGAAGTAAAAATATTGATAGCTTTAAGAACTATACTGCACTTTTTGAGGGGTTTTAGATTTACAGGAAAGTAATGTGCGGAAGGCACATATAGAGAGTTGCCTTATACCTGTCTCCCTTGCCCACTGTTCTCCTATTCTTAATGTCTTGCATGGGTCTGGTACATATGTTAAAGTCAATGAATCAATAGTTGGAGGTTTTATTGCTCTGAAAATGCATTTTACCTGTTTGTGCTTTCCCCATCTCTTCCTTAACACCATGGTGATCACTGGTCATTTTACTATTTCTATAGGTTTTTCTTTTTAGAATGCTCCTTAAAACCAGAGAAGGTGAGGTTGGTTTGAATTCTCTGTCTTTGGTCATGCCATCAGGAAAGAGCAATTGCTAGAAAAAGGCATCAAGCTTAGTAAAGCAGAGGGTCAAGGGACATGAGGGAGCCCCAAGGAGATGGTTTAACACAATACTCACAACATGGGACTCACACATACCACACAGCATTTCATTTTGTGAAACATGAGATCATCATAAGTCTGAGTTGAATGAATGGCTACTATCATACAGTTGGAGTCTCACCTTATATACTGGTTATCTTTTGAGAGATTATGACTTGAAGGGGATGAGGGAATTATTTGGGGTGTAGGTAATGTTTTATAACTTTATCTGCATGATATGGCTGCAAAAATAATAGTGAGCTTATACACTTGTGGTTCACATACTGACAGTGTTAATATTGTTCTTTCAAAAAGTTAAAGAAGGAGTCACTAAAGAGAGTGCCATGAATAAATAATCTGTTACCAGTTATCTATTGATTTGACAGTACTTATTTGGCATAAGAGGTTTAACTTCAATGAAGGTAACATTACTATCACAGAGAGTTTGAATTATTTATTTATTTGGATTTTCTATTTTGTAATTCATATACATAATCCAGGTACTTGAATTTAGCTAAAAGACTTGGAGAAACTGTAGTATTTGAGGAAAAGAACAACTATTTATCTATGCTGAAATTAGTTGCATAAAAACCAAGATAAAAAATATATAAAATCTTGGTCCTTATGTGACTAATATATATATATTTCATCTTGGTCCTTTATATATATACACACGGCACAAAATGAAGTATCTTATAAAGATCTGGCCTTGGTATTCAGAAGACAAAAGATACTATTCAAAAGCCTGCTACTTGTTTTCAACTTGTGATCATTACCCAACACTACAGAACTTCACTTTCGTTTCAGCTTGTGTCCCCAGGCTGTGATAGCATGCTACTGAGAGAGGTGTGTGCTGAAAAGAGGATATGCAAAATATGAAGGAAAGTTCCCTGAATACAGTATAAATATTGGCTACCACAATCATTTGCAAACAGGGAATTACACATACTCTGGAGTCCTCAAATGGAAATCACCCTTTGTTCTTTCAGGGATACATGGAACCACCATTCCCATAGCAACACTGTAAAGTGATGTCAGGAATAAGGAGTAGGTCTTGAATGATAAAGTAGAAGAGAGCTGTGGCTAGCTAGGAAAGCTTGTGGAAAAAATAGTACTCCATCTCCAATAAAAGAAGGAATCAATGTGTGCCAATCACCAAATTCTTTGTTCTGTTTTTCTCCCCCTTAGGTTTGCGATCTGGAAAGAATCTATTTTCTACAAGCATGTATTTCATAGAAGTCAGTATTTGTCTTGATGTATCAGACCACTTTGAAATGAGGTCGATTTTTCCTTTTGCATTCTTCAACATGTATTTTTCTCTTGTATGTAATCAAGAGGAATCTGAGGATGAAGGAATTAATTTGCCCAAACCCATGAGATGACTGTGGCTTTTGCCCTCAGCAGAGAGATGCATAAAACTAAAGATGTGAGGGACTATTTTGTTGTGAATATCCAAGTGACATAAATATGTATAATTGTACCATGCACATATTTTTGTGTAATTCATATATTTTTATGACAGATTGTCTTATTGTTTCCATTTAAAGATAAAATATTACATGAAGCTTATAGCTCAATTGTCCCAGAGTATTTACTTCTATTCCTAGGGAAAAAACAAAAACAAAGCTAGAAGCACAAATGTAGATGTTTTGTTTTGATTCTATTGAAGTCAGTCATTGATTGGATAGTGTATATTTGGTACCATTAACCAGGCAAACTGATTTGTTTTTCTTTTTATAGAAATTAGATCTCATAGGGAAAGAAACATTAGTTTAAAGGGAATCCTTAACCCAGAAAGAACGGGAATGGTTGATGAATTTGCAGCAGCATCGTTCAATTATTTTGAATGTCATGACTTTAGCCCATAATAAGAGATATTCAGTGTAAATTCCATATTGGTTAAAATACTATTTCTTGGTACAACCGCTTTGTTTATATAATGTATGTGCTATTTGGAACCAATCAAATTTTCTAATGTACTTGGATAAGAAATGCCATTTGCCCAAGATTTTTTTAATTGCTAAATTTTGTTGTTATGAAGTGTTGTTGAGCTGCTTCTAACTCACGGTGACTTATGTTATCCATAAGACAACATTGCTCTATCCTGCACTATCTCCATGATTGTCAGCATGCATATTTTAGTCCATTGTTGTGTTTATTGTACCAACATGTCTCGTTGAGTATGTACCTTAGTTTTGGCTGACTCTCAACTTTGCCAACGAATCTTGACTGATGATGTGTCCAAAAATCAGCTAAATTCATGCACACATATACTCATATATGCACAAATCCATACAAAATGATATGATAATAAAAAATCAACCCAAACTCACTGCCATAGAATTGATTCTGATTTATAGTGATCCTCTAGATCAGAGACATTTCATCTTTATGGGAGCAGATGGACTCTTCTTTCACCCAGGAGCAACTGGTAGGTTTGAATGACTGATCTTGGGGTTAGCAGCAGAATTCACAGTCCACCATGACACCAGGATGCCTTGATTTTGTTCATACTTAATTGTTATTCCTTTTTTAAAAAAAATCATTTTATTGGGGACTTGTACAACTCTTATCACAATCCAAACATCCATCCATTGTGTCAAGCGCACTTGTATATTTGTTGCCATCATCATTCTCAAAACATTTTCTTTCTACTTGAACCCTTGGTATCAGCTCCTCATTCTTCCCCTCCCTCCCTGTCCTCCCCTCCCTCATGAATCCTTGATAATTTACAAATTATTAATATTTTGTCATTTCTTTCACTGTCCGACGTCTCCCTTCACCCACTTTTCTGTTGTCCTTCCCTCAAGGAGGGGGTTATCCGTAGATCCTTGTGATCAGTCCCCCCTTTCTACCCCACCTTACCCTTACCCTCCTGGTATTGCTACTCTCATTATTGGTCATAAGAGGTTTATCTGTCCTGGATTCCCTGTGTTTCCAGCTTATATCTGTACCAGTGCACTTCCTCTGGTCTAGCTGGATTTGTAAGGTAGAATTGGGATCATGATAGTGGGGGGAGGAAGCATTAAAGAACCAGAGGAAAGTTGTACGTTTCATCGGTGCTATACGGCACCCTGGCTGGCTCGTTTCCTCCCTGTGACCCTTCTGTGTGGGGCTGTCCAGTTGCCTACAGATGGGCTTTGTGTCTCCACTCTGCACTCCCCCTCATTCACAATGATAGGAATTTTTGTTCTCTGATGCCTCATACCTGATCCTGTTAACACATCATGATCACACAGGCTGATGTGCTTCTTCCATATGAGCTTTGTTGCTTCTCAACTAGCTGGCCACTTGTTTATCTTCAAGCCTATAAGAAGCATAAAAACTTAGTTATAATTCTCATTCAACTTCACAATTCATGAAATACTGTCTGTTTCAAGTTATATAAGCCAATGAGAAAGTATTAAAATAGTACATTCATATTCTATATTTTAAAATACTCTGCAATCTGTTCACTCTCACCAAAAATGTAACATAAAAATCCTCTGAAATAATTAAGATAAGTGCATAACAATAATAGAAATCACAACTCTTATTGAGTGCTTATACTATTTTAAGCACTTGACCATATGTTTTGAACCATTATCTCCTTTAATAGTCACAAATCTAAGAGCAAGTACAGTTATTCCCAATTTATTGGGACACAGTGAGGTTACTTAAATGCTGGGAACACACATTTAACAATAAACTGACCTGGCTTTTGAACTCAAGCTTTGCTGACCATGGAATTATGCTGATAGTCTTTGCCAATAGGCCTTTAGAATGAATGGATGTCAAACACCTTTAAGACCAAGACTCTTACGTTCCATTTACACTTTCACTATAGGGAATTGGGATGATTAAATGATGAATAATTGCCTCTTTCAGAAATGATAGCTACCACTTAGGTGCAAGCTATTTGTGAATAAGAACAAAAAACACAGCTGAAGGTGAATTGGGCACTTTCCCTATTGTCTCCCCAGTGAAATGGCCTCCAAGTATAATAGGGAATCCCTCCTGAGGGCCACACATGACCTTGGAATAAATTATTGTGCCTTTTTTTGTGTTGTTACCATGGAAAATCATGCTTTCTGACTTTTAGTTGAAGGTCAGTAATTGTATGTAAATGGAGCAAGGTCTGAACTTCTGTAATGCAATCTACTATTATTTCTAGTGGGAGGTTTATTACAGGGTTTTGGTGTGTAATCTAAATTAGATGTCTAAAGAAAAATAATGCGTGTAAGATTAGGAAAATTTGGAGAATTCTTTGAGTAAGAATCTCTCCTTAAAATTTCATGAATTACCTGATAGCCTCTGAAGTATTTTTATTTTTTAGTCTGAAATGCTCAGGATTACTGTCTCCATTCTTTAAGGAAACCTTTGATTTCAACCATCTACAAAACAAAATGCTTTTATGTTTATGAGAAGCTGGATGCAATTATTTTATAATAAGTCCATCTCGGTAAACAACCCTATAATTTTTATACTTTTAAATTTCATTATCATAAACACAAATCAGTGCTTATTCTGCTTGGCTTTGAAATGGCATTTAGACTTTGCATGTCCCTTTAACCTCTATTCCTCTGGGTTACCTCGGTTAAGTAAATTCAGCTTGCTTGTTCCTATGGGTTCCACATGACAGTTTCTCAAATTCTTGATATTGCTGATATGGGTAAGCAGCCCACTTTGAAAATGGAATGTGCCATTTCATCCTACTCGAAGGGGGGTGGAGTGAAGTAAATATTTCCTTCAGGGCATTTATGCAAGTGGACTGCAGATAGCTGAGTGGCCTACAACTGAAAGTTTGCTTGGCATGGTGGCAGCAGTTGTTATTTTTCCCTAATAATCTTTAAAGATTCATCTTTGTTAGATTCTATTTTTGACCGAGGAACCTTACTCCTCAGTCAGTCTGACATTCTAAATTGAATTCTAGAATCTGTGACAATGGGGAAATCATTCACTCCTCTTTGAGTTCTAGTTTTTATTTGGGGCAGTTGAAATGCATAATAGCTAAGGTATATCTACTCTCATTGTTGTAGGGAACAAGGATCCCAAGTTCAAATCTATCTTACACCTCACTGTCATCAAGGC
>NW_022103928.1:48116819-48118934 GCF_000313985.2 Echinops telfairi
AACCAAGTGCTTAGCACTGAATCGCTAATACATCATTGACTCAATTCCAACTAATTAGGGACCTTTTGGCACAGAAGAACTGCCCCATTCGGTTTCCAGATTTTCATAGGTGGACCTCTTGTGTCAAGTGGTTAACGGTTGGGGTTGCTAACTGAGAGGTTGGCAGTTCAAATACACCAGTCACCCTTCAGAAGTCAGATGTGTGTTTCCAGAAGGATTGACAACTTTGGAAAGCCTACGGGGCGGTTCTACTCTTGTAGTCCTAACGAAATGACCCCTGTGAGTAAGAGTCAACTTGACTGCAGTGAATAATCTTAACTTAAAGAAAGACAGTCACGTCCTTCTTTCCTGGGTCAGCTGCCTCTAAACTACTGTGCTAGCTGAGGCCCTTTCTTTCAGGCAGAAACACTCTCCATTTGGTTATGCTATGCTAATAGTGTGTATGCGGTGGTGATGAAAATAAGTAGGTTTCATGTCATTCCAACAACTTGTAGATCTAGTCACCATCATTCAAAATTCCTTGATGCAGCTGAGAGAGGATGGATATCAGCCTTTTCTGATTGTTTTCCCCACATTCTCCATTTTGGATCCCAGATCATTTTTTTTTTTTGTAGACACTGTCTTTCTAAGCTTGCTGCTGTGAGGTGCCATTGAAGGAATTTCAACTCACAATGACACCATATGAATGAGGAGCGTTGCCTCATAGGGACTTCTTGGCTGCAATCTTTATCAGGGCAGATCACCAAATTTTCCCCCAAACAGCAGCTGGGTGGATTTGCACCACCTACCGAGTTTAGCAGTTGAGTACTTAAATCATTCCATCATCAGGGCATGCTTTTCCAAGCTGAATAGCATATAAGGAATGGTGCAATTATGTAGATAGTTTAAGTATTAAATGAAATAATGCTTATAAGGCACCCAGCATAATACATAAAAGAGTATCCCCAGGTATTAGCATGACATAATATATTGTCATGATAAATGTGGAATATTACATGATTGCAAGTCCTCTTGGGGTCAACTAGTAGTTGACTTATGATCTAAAGTTGAGGCTTCACATATAGGCCCTGCTCTCAGGTGGGAGCGAAGAAGACCATATTGCAGGGTGGACTTAGAGACATCATCCAGGTTTAGGTTGGGACTCTCTAGTTTAGCTATGTGTCAGCTGGTTTAAGCTATCCCTCGGTGGTGGACTGTGAGAAGGCGTGAGAGGCAAATGTCTGGGCCAGCCCCAGAGCTAACCACAGGGAATGCACTTTCCACAGACAAGCAATCCTTATTTATGAATACACAGTTTATGAAAAGCATAACTGTGCATCCTTGTGTCTCTATTTTAATAACACTTGAAATGATGGAAATATCAACACATTATCTTTAGACTCCTACACCATTGGGGGAAACCATATGCAAAAAGCATAAGGTATGAGGACAATGGTTTTTCTTAACAACTATAGATAGAGCCAAACACTCCCAGGCTGAATGAGAATGGAATTCTGGTGCTTGTCTTGCCACCTCTCTCCTTTCATCTTGCCAAGCCTTTGTTTCCTCATCTGTGAAATTAACAGATTAGGCCATGAAATCTTTGAAGTCCCCTCTACTGATAATATTCTGTAATTCTAAAGGGGGAAAAAGTTTTATATGTATTTGAGAGTTTAGAAAGCCTATCAACCTGTATAGGACTATATTAATGGGATTGCAAGTTAAACATTTTCGAATGTTGACTTATCTTATGACTGGGTAGTGAAAATAAGTCTAATAAGTGTTATGATTTCTCACCACATCCTCCTTTAATTATATGTTGACTGAAGATCAGCAGAGAGATGCGCTCTAATAAGCTGTGTAAATAGTCACAGAGGGGTAAAGTCAATCCTTGCAGACACGTTCTAGGGGCACAATTCAAGTTCATCCTGCTTGTACTTTTCTTTTTCAAGCAGAAAGATCCTTTGCAATTTTTTCAGGTTTAGAGCACATGAAAACAACAACAACAACAACTTGTTTTAGTAATTACAATAGTTGTTTAAGTTATAAATCTGATTTCCAGTTCAGGTCTCAAGCACATTATTTTAGACTGATCTCTCTAGGTACAACTGGAAAGTGATATTCTTATAAACTTAC
>NW_022103928.1:48119792-48132939 GCF_000313985.2 Echinops telfairi
TTATTATTATTATTATTATGCTTTCTTTTGGATTGAAAAAAATGTAACCAATGCCACTGAACAAGTTGTACAGAAATTGTTAAATGAAAACCTAGTCCGCTGCCTAACCTTCCATGGGAAACACAATAAAATTTCATTTTTCGGAAAACAGATTTCAAATCTTAGTGTTTTAAACCAACAATATTCACATCTCACAGTTGTTGGGGTGAGAAACGCAAGTAGAGTTGAGCTGGGTTCTCTGGCACAGTGACTCTCACCAAGCTGGGGGTCAATGCTCAAGTGCGGAATCATCCATATGGGTGCTCAGGGGTGGGGTTCAGGTCCTTGGGCATCATTAGACCAAGGTCTCAGGTCTTAGGAGCTGGTGGCTGGAGCCGTCCTCCGATTTTTATCATGTGTTGCTTTCTCTAGAGCATCTCACAAAATGGCCTCTGATTTCATCAGTGTGAATGAGAGCGGGTAAGGCAAGCACACGGAACAGCAGACTCAATCTTGTGTAAGCCACCCCTTTGGCCAGATTTTATTCATGAGACCACTACCTCTCGATCAGGTTGTAATGTGGTGATGTGCGTGTTGCTGTGGTGCTACAACCTTGCCACTAGAACTGCAAATACCACCAGAGTCATTCGGGCTGTGCTTCTAGATTAAGACAGACGATGAAGAGAGGCCTCTGGATTAACTTCTAAAAATTAGCCACTGAAAACGCTCTGGGTCACAACAGAACATTATTCAATATAAATATAATGTTGGAAGATCAGTGCCCTACGTTGGGAGGCACTCACAATACATTGTGACTGGAACAATGGATTTCAGCCTATCATTGCTCAGAGCCCTCTTACCTTGGTCTTTCAAATCTTACATCTCCTCATGAGGGAGTGGGGAGCAAGGAGGGAAGGGAAAAAATGAGGACCTGATGCCAGGGACTTAAGTGGAGCACAAATGTTTTGAGAATGATGAGGGCAATGAATGTGCAAATGTGCTTGACACAATTAATGTATGTATGTATTGTGATAAGAGTTGTATGAGCCCCTACTAAAATGATTTTTTTTAAAGAAAAAATATTACATATCTTTATTATCAGCTTGTCTGCATATCCCTGGTAGTGCAGTGGTTAAGTATTCAAGTGCTCACCAGAAGGTGGGTGGTTTGAACCCACCAGTCACTCTGAGGGAGAAAGATACAATGGTCTGCTTTCATAAAGATTACAGTCTTGAAAATGCCATGGTGCAATTCTACTCTGCTGGCAGGGTTGTTGTGAGTCAGAAGCAATGCGACAGCAGTGTTGGTTGTTGTTGCTAGTGTTTGCTTGTGTTTCAATATTTTATCTAATGTTTTACTAGTATCTCTTTTTTATTATAGATTTTTTTTGGAATTACTGAGAGAGGCATTTGAAAGTCTTCCACAGAGAGTTTCCTGTGTGTGTGTGTGGGGAATCTACTATCTTTTATTTTATTTATTTAGTTATTTTTAATAATTTCATTGGGGGTTCTTACAGTTCTTATCACAATACCTACATCCCTTGTGTCAAGCACATTTGTACATTTGTTGCCATCATTCTTTTCAAAACATTTTCTTTCTACTTGAGCCTTTGGTATCAGCTCATATTTTTTTCTCCCTCCCCACAATCCCTCCCTCATGAACTTGTTGTAATTTATAAATTATTATTATTGTCATATCTTACACTGACTACTGTTGCCCTTCAGCCACATTTTTGTTGTTCATCCCCCTTGGGGTGGGGCGTTATATGTCCATTATGATTGGTTTCCATTATCTTTTAATTCCATTTTTCCATGAACTTTTTGAAGCCTCCTCATATATCCATTGTTGGTTTTGTCAATATCAGTTAGTACTTTTATCAGTTTGCCTTATTTATTATGAAGTCAGCTTGTTAGCATCATACACACTCATTGGTATATAATTTTTAAAGGTGAGTTAATTGCTAATTTTATCATCATTTGTTATTCATATTTATCCATGTTGATTAATTTTTTGCTTTATATTCTTAGATACATATGTATAATTTTAAAATAATTTTATTATTTACATATATTTAAATGGATGATATATTATCATATTATTTAAAATAATATATTCCTTCATATATTATAATATATGGTTATATATATTTTATATCTTATATAACAAAATATATGTAATATTTTATTTTGCATTTGTATTTTCAAAATATGTACGAGTACATGTATCTCCATATGAATATGCCTGTGAATATGTAAGTAGTTAGACATTTGTATGTAAGGCATTGATACCTTAACTTTGTCTTGGCACATCATCACTTTGTTTGGTATTTCTTGTACCAATTCTTGTTCAATTTTCCATGATATGTTGTTGTAGTTAGGTCTCTTATAAACATGTTAGTGAGATCTTGTTTGTTGGCTTTAATGTATTTGATTAATCTCTGTTACCTTGCGTGAGTTTAAATGTTACCTTCATTGTGATTGCTGAGCTAGTTAACCTCATCCAAATTCTCTTAAAAAAAAATTCTTTTTAAAAAAAATCTTTGTTGTTTTTGTTAATTGCCTTGATTCTTCTACCTTTTGTCCTCTCCCTTGACTCATCTTTTAGTAAATCAAAACCAGAATTCCAGACCCACTCTCATCGGGTCGGTTCTGATGCACCGTGGCCCTCTTCGTGGTGTGCAAAGCTGTCAATCTTCGTTAGAGGAGATAGCATCGTGGGTCTCCCGTATAGCACCTCGTGATGTTGAATCAAAGACCTGGCCCTTAGCTGTCCAGCACTGCCAGGGCTCCTCTTTTAGTGCAAACTCTCAAAGCTCGGTGCCATCCACTCACTTCCAACTCAGAGTGACCATGAACTGCGCCTCTAAGTTTCAGTGACGGCAACACTCCCGGAGTAGAAAGCCCCCTCTTTCTCAGAGCAGCTGGTGTTTTTGAGCAGCTGACCTTGCAGTTGCCCCACAAAGTAGAATCACCATGCCATCAGGGCTCTATCCTTAACATTTAATAAATAGTCATAAGAAATTCTTTATCCTAGCAAACTACAAATTTGGCATATCTCCTGTTTTTTTTTTTTCTGAACAGGGCAAAGACTTTAGCACCTTTAATGACCTGAAACTATTCATGCACTAACTCTCCTTTCAGTGTTACCTTAGTGAATATGGAAAGCGGTGGAGTCTAGGCATTGTGCTAGGCAAAATAATGGTCGTCCCATGGTGTTTATGTCCTACTGTCCAGAGCTTATGACTATGTCACTTTGCAAGGTAATGAAAACGAAGGAAACCGTCAATGACATGATTGACACAATAGTTGAAGTATTCCACTAGTGGACAATATTTTGCTCTGTTATACATAAGGTTGTATTGAGTTGGAGCTGACTAACCAGCAACTAACAACATCAACATGGATACTCAATGTGGTCCCAATGTAATCACACAGGTTCTCAGAAGGAGAAGAGGTAGTGATGGAAGAAATTGGATGTGGCCCAGCATCACTAACTTTGAGATGGATGTGAGCATCCATGTACAAGACATGACAAAGAAACAGATTCTTTCTAAGGTTTTCATAAAGGAAAGACCCTTATTGCATCCCTAATTTTTGGGTCCTGTAAGACAATAAATCTGCATTGTTTTAAGTCAGTGATTGTTTTTAACAGCAGAAATAGAAAATGAGTACATAATTATTGAAATAGGTTGTGAATAACCCTCAATGCTTATTGGGTAATTTACTGGTTAGCCCTGACTAGTTTTATCAAATGGTACTATTGAGAACAAAGTTTCAGAAATGAAAAGCAGTTTATCACTACAAATATTTTTTGTGACCAACTGAAAGAATCTAAAAGATTTTGGACAGGCTTACTACAGCTAAAGGCAGCTGTAGTTTACATAACACTGATGGGGGTATGATATGACTTCTAATCCTCTAATGTCACCTGTTACTGGTGGGTTACAATGGGTGCCTGCAGTCAGAGAACGACTAACATCTCCCAGCCAGAGCATGAAGGTAACCGGTTTTAGAGAACCTGGAGATGGGAAAGTTGAGAACCTCTGAGAGAAACAATAACACGAGTGAATAATTCACATCTTAGACTAATAAACCATTTGAGATCAAGGGGACAGTGTTTTCCCAAGGACAAAATTCAGAAGGATTTGGAGAGAAGGAGAAGGAAATGTGGGAAACACAGTGAAATTATATCGAGGAGATTGCAGTGAATAGTGTGATGATTTGCTCTTGTATTAATTTGGCTGCATTTGAATTGTGGTGCTGGAGAAGAATATAGGCGGTTCCACAAACTGCTAAAAGGACAAACCAATCTGTCTTGGAAGAAGTAAGACCAAAGTGCTCCTTGGAGACTAAGATGACAAGACTTTGTCATACATGTCTGGGACATATTATCAGGAGAGGCCAGCCCCTGGGGAAGGACCTCCTGTTTGGTCAAGTGGAAGGGCAGCTAGAAAGAGGAAGGCCCTCAACAAGATGGACTGACACAGTGACTCCATCAATGGGCTCTGGTTTGGGAGGAATTGTGAGGGAGGCCCAGGACCATGCCGTGTTTCATTCTGTTGTGCATTGGGTTGCTATGAGTCAGCACTGACTTGATGGCTCACGACAATATTCATTTGGCTGGGCCAAGATCTTCAGTGCTTTGGCAGTAAAAGTCTAGCAATCCTCATGATATGATCCAACACATTAACAAACTCCATAATGGGATCTGCTATAAGTACCCGCTCTGTTGTAAGGAGATTATGATGGAGTTTAACACCCTTACTCAGGTCGCAGCCCTGATGCAATTGAAAAGATGTTTCCCTGGAGATGTGAACAACTTCATATATAAGTGGACACTGTACAAAATCTTGCTGATCTTTTGCTGGGTCTGGATCCTGCCTCTGGGTCATTGACTTCTGGTTCTTTGGACTTGAGCCAACGGTCTGCCATAAACTCGATGCCAGCAAGTCCATTCTGACTCATAGTGACCCTATAGGACAAGGTGGAGCAGTTGACAGTTTTGAACAACTGACCTTGAAGTTATTTTATCAACCCATAACCCACCGCACCGCCAGGGCTCCTTACAGTCTACCATATTGCCTGCCAATCTTGGGAGCCATCAGTGGCCTGACTTCTGATCTACTTACCATGGATTCATTCATCTCTTCACAAGCCTGATCTGCCACCATTCTTCTGCCAATTGTGTGTTCCTCAGCCATTGATCCTATGTGGGTCAAGAGAAGCCTCCAGCCTAACATCTGATACCCTGGCCTTGGGACCTGCCTGGAGTTGAACTTGTCTGCATAAACAACTGTGCGAGACATTTTAATTCAAATTTCTCTCTATGTATTAATATAAAGCCTCACCTGATTTGCTTCTCCAGAGAACTTAGCTTCAGACAAATGAAATGAAGGAAAATGTGTAGGAATTCTTGACTGTAAAACTGAAGGCCTGCTCTGTAAACCTTCACCCAAGTCACCATAAAGAGTTAAAAAAAAGTTGGATCTTGTAGAGGGAACCAACACGAGTGAAGGAAAACCAACCAGCTCAGGATGCCACAGAACCATTTCTAGTGGGATAATCTTCCCACAGACAACGTTTAAAACAGAGTAGCAGCAGAAGCAGACTGACTGAATGAATATTTTTCAAGGAGATCCTTACAGCTAGCTCTAAAACATATTTATTTTATAGACTTGTGTATTAATACACAATTCTTAAGATGGGAAGATATCTTTTTTTTAAAAAAATCTGATGCAGAATCAATATAAAATTGAATGAGAACAATATATCTGTGTTTGAAAGGGCAGCATAAGCCTGTAGAGTTTAACTTGAAAAGGCCAGTAAGGAAAATAGCACATATATATCAGAGTCTAAGAAAGATTTTAAACAATATGAGGTTCAGAAAATGATCATTAGTGTCATTATAATGGAGTGCATGCAGCACCTACAACTGACACGTAAGTATAATAGAGAAAATGACCATAGGTTTAGACTTAATGATTGAGAAATCACAAATGTGAAATAGTTGCTTTCCTAAAAACGATGGAGAAGAAGGGTCTATAAAGCATCTGCTTATGCAATTCCTCCGGCAGATCTCTGGAAAATGGCCAAGACTGTGAGTGCCTGCGGGTCTTACCCACAGCCCAGGCATCAGTCCTAACCTCAGAGGGTCCCCGTGTTTTCCTGTCCTGAGTCCTTGAGGGAGACACCTTTCATATGCTACAAGCAATAAACACGTACTACATGGTATCCCACAAGCCTTATTGTGAGAACTTGGTAATGTCAGTATTGGTTTTCGATGTAGCTTTTTTTTTCTTCCCCAAAATTAAGCTCCCATAAAACAAGATGCACAGGTAGAACCTATTCAATTATTCTTGTTAATTGGGCAGGAACACCATCACTCCCCACTGCAAACAAATAAACAAAAACAAGGTGGGGGTTGAGTGCAACAAAAACAAACCATAGAAGGATGTGAGTTCTCCAGGAGGTCCGGAGAATGATTCTTAACCAACATGCATGTTTTATAGGACTTCTCCAAGTTCACACAGCACATTTCCAACTGAGGTAAAATGTAAACACAGTTAGACAATCAGATCCTAGATCTAGGATCTTTCATCTACACCATTGATTTCCAAACTTATTAGGGGTACTGCTCCCTTTTCAGATAGAAAACAAAACCACCACCAACAACAAAACTCCTTGGTGCCTTTTGGCAATTAAAAGCCTTTATGCTATTGCTCATAAACCAGGGTCAAACATAGGCATCTGCTTTTGCAATATCTCTGGATCATACCCGTGACCCCCAAGGGCTACTTAATCAACAGATGTTTCCAAACACCCAAACCAAACCCAGTGTAACAGTCAATTCCAACTCACAGCAGCCTTACACGACAGAGGAGGGTCTTCTGAGACTATGTAAATGCAGCCTCACCTTTATCCCATGAAACAGCTGGTAGGCTTGGACCACTAATCTAAGGATCAGTAACCCAAGATTTAGTGTGTTGAACCACCATGATTTCAAAAGGCAGATTGGTTCAGTCTCTCTGTTGTTATGCGGGTGCTTTATGAAGGTACTGCTTAGTGTTTGACTGCATCTAATTAAGATTCACCATATGTTCTTAGGTGGCAATGCTAGATCACTTCCTGGGAACACCAGGTGCTTCCTTTATAAGACAGTGGTTGACTTTGCAGAAGGGTTAACACTAAAGCAGTAGTTCTCAACCTTCCTCATGCCCCGACCCTTTAATACAGTTCCTCATGTGGCGGTGACCCCCCCAATCATCAAATTATTTTGTTGCTACTTCCTAACTGTAATTTTGCTACTGTTACGAATTGGGAGACCCCTGTGAAAGGGTTGTTCGGCCACCAAAGGGGTCCCAACCCACAGGTTGAGAACCGCTGCACTACATGCAGTTCTGCTAAACCATTGAACACCTCATTGTCTCCATCTTCCCAAATGGAAAATGGTGTTCAAATGCCACCTACCTCAGAGGGTTGTTATAAAAACTTGAATAAAATGATACATGGAAAATAGGTTTTCGTTATGTAAGAAGCACACAATGAATGTTACTTATTCTGATTATCACCCAGATGCTATGAAATGAATGTCGAAATCATTATGGATGGCCTCCAGACTTTAGGGTTCTCTTGCTCCAAGACTGCTTTGATGACTTGAATGTCTATTTTCTAATGGGAAGAAGAGAGAAGCGTCTCTAGTCTGCGCTGAGTGTTTGACTCAGGCTGGGACAAGCCGGAATTAAGCTGCTTCAGATCAGTTTCACTCCTGGTCCCTTTCTTTGGCACTCCCCCCGCCCCCCAGAGATCCATAGGACCACTTATTTTTCAGCCAACCAGAGTTAGCGTGCTCTTTCTACAATTTGTCTTCCCTAGATTCATTCTCATCCACGTGTCAAAAACGGCAGTCTCTGGAGTTACATGCACAGTTCCAACAGGGGACCCCGTCATCCTATAGGCTCAACAACTAACATCTTGTGTCATAGTTCACTATTATTTTTCATATGTTTCTAATTGTGCATCTCTGACCCTATTGCACCAAGTATTAAGAGCATAAAGATGAATATGGCACAATCTTTTGGAGGAGATCTACATGTAAAAGAATATGTTAAGTGCAATAGATAGAGTTTAAAAGAGTTCGCAAGGAGCGGAAATAGGAAAGAGATTGAGTGTGCGTGAGTGTGTCCTGGTAATGGTGGTAGAACAATGCAAACAATGTAGAGAGCAAGGGAGGAGGCAGGAAACTCCCTATGGGAGAAATGCCTGTTACAGGGGTTCTCTAAGATTAAGGTAGCTGTCACCTGGTAAAGGTGCATTCGAAGGGCAGTGGGACATAGTGATTCCAGACAAATGGAACAGAAATCATGATTCTATACAGCTAACAAACTTTATAATTTTGTTTTACCCAAAATAGAGCCTATATTTGACTAGTCAAATTTTTATATCACAAAAATTAAAATGAAACAAATGCACAGTTCCAGTTTTTCTGTATACTGAGTAATGCTGGGAAAAGATAAATTACGGTTACATGTGTATATGATAAAATTAAGGTTATGTGTATATATAAATATACACATATGCTTATACCTATCACAAATAAGATTTTGACACCACTTAAATGTACTGTGTCTACAATCTCAAAATACAAACTCACTGCCACCAAGTCAATGCCAACTCATCGCGACCCTTAAAGACAGGGTAGAACAGCCTCTAAGTTTCCGAGACTAACTCTTTTCTGGAATAGAAACTGGTTTCGAACTGCTGACCTTGTAGATGGCAGGCCAATGCATAACCACCACTCCACAAGTGTTCCTGGTATGTCTGTAGCACCCCTTATTAAAAGCAAACAACTCTAACCACAAAACAAAAGGAAAACCCCAGATGATTCTTTCTTAACAGATCTGGTTGCCTGGTTATTCTCAGCAATATCACTTCATGTCCCCATTGGAAACCAAACCTCCTCAAAGATGCTCAGCTCAGCTGGATTCTACACATCTTCATAAATACTGACAGAATGGAAATGAAATTCAATTTCCTTATTGAAATCCATTCAGAGAAAGAAAAGGATGTTTCTTGACATTGACCATGGATGCAAGAAACCCGTGTGGTCAACATTTTCCCTAACTTTCCTCAAGATGTATGTGAAACAACAGCCACAAAATACAAAACTTGAGGGACTGTCCAGGCAGTTGTGACTCACGGTGGTGACCCCACGTGTATCAACGTCGAACTTGGTACCATGGGATTTCCAGTGGTTTCCAGTGGTTGCTTTGACAGAAACAGGTCCCCGGTCGGTCCTTTTGTTTGACACTCCTTCAGGTCTACTCGAATAGGCAATCTTCCGGTTAGCATCTCAGCTTGTTAATCATTTGCAGTACTTAGCGATTCTAAAGTACTTTGGCCACCCAGAACAGCCATAGTTGCTCATTATGGTTTGCTGATTATTTTACCGTTGGTTCTCTTCTCTACCTGTAATCTTTGTTGTGAATTAGGTGAGGATTTCAAGAGCAGGTCATCCGTTTTCCTTTCATCTCATTCATTGCAACCCCTCCCATGGCACATCACGTATCCCACTTCCTCTCTCCCTCCTGTTTCCATGTCTCCCTCTTTCCTAGAGGTTTGCTATCCATCCCTAGCTCCTGTTTTGCATAATCCCATCGTAATAAACAATACTATTTTGTTATTACTGTTATTACCTAGAAACAACACTTCCCTGCTAACGAACTCACAGTCAAGCTCTTCAACTCCCAAGAAGCTCCCAATGGCCTTCAGAACAAAAATGATCCTGAGAAGATGGCCTGCTGATTTAAAACAAATCGACATGTTGATCTGTCTTAAGATAAAATATTAATAAGGTTTAGGAAGGGAGGAACAAAGCACTCTACAAAGTGTAAATGAAAAGATCAAAGGTACATTTGGACGACTAAGCGTGTATAATACTGTTATAGAATTCAGGGAGAAGAAGAATTGCTAAACAAATCCTGCTCCTGTCTGCTACATTAGCCTGCCACCAGCTGGCTCCCCATGGCTCTCTCAGTGAAGCTTATGCTGTGGAGAGGCTTCCAATTACCCATTTGCCTTCTGCCCTTAGACCTAGCTTTTTGAATGGAACTTTTGTTTGCTTTGCCTGGGCTGTTGCAGTAGCTAATTGAGATGAAAGGCATATGGAGATACTTTCAGGTCTAAAGCCATTATGTTAAGTCTGTCTAACTCAACTGGTCATAAAAGAAATTTCTTGACTCATTTTTTTCTTCTTCTAAATATACATCTATATTGTTTGGGATCCCATCAGGAGTGATTACTTCTGAAAGCAGCTAGTTCTGCCTGCTGGGGTGCTTCACAATGATTTGCCATAGAGTAGCCTTGCTTTGTGTTAGGAGCTTAAAGTAGAAAGGGCCCCGAAAACAGCTGTTTGGGCATCGTATGATACTTTAATAAGGAACTAACAGGCATGACATGCAGAATGGTGGCTTCTAATGCTTTGTTGTTCTTTCTTCAAAATGAGGGAAATGGCCACTGTAAGGTCAGTAACAGGAAGAGGACTTCAAACGCAAACAAAAAGTAGCCAGAATTCAAAATGAAAGCTTTCTCTCTCTCCCTCTCTTTTTTTTTTTTGTAACAAAGGATAAAAAGATTAGGTGAGCTAGCATTCAAAGGAGGGTTTGTGTGCATGTCTGCCTGACTTCTGTAAGCTGCAATGAGAATGGATATCTCATTGTTGGATAGATTTTTTTGGGGGGGTAGGGTGGGGGGCACAGCTCTTTGCATAAAACACCAGCAGGGCTCTGCTGTTTGATAGGAAATGTAAAGTCACTAACAGCTGTTGGGGAGGGAATCCAGATGAATAATGCTATTGCTTCAGGAATATGCTCCCCCCACCCTAGTGATAAATTAACGTAAAATAAGTCAGGGAGACCAATGGGGAGGTTACTGTGTTTGTTTTTTGTGAGTTGTCATCATGTTTGTTCTAATCCTTTCTTCTTCAGAGATGCTGGCTTCTGGGGTTATTTGTTCAGCATACAGATTGAATACATATGGGGAAAGGATCCACTCGGTCACACACCTTTCCTGTTTTAAAGCCACGCAATAGTCCCTCATTCCCTTCACACCACTGCCTCCAGATCCATGTACAAGTTCCCGATGAACTTTTTCTTTTTCAAATGAACTTTTTATGGCGTAGTCAATAGAACACGGGTAAATGTCTTTCTAGGATTCTCTTCTTTCCGCCATGATCCAGCTAATGTCAGCAAGGGTATCTTTTGTCCCACATCCTCTTCTGAATCCTGCCTCAACCTCTAGTCTCTCCCTGTGAAGCTCCTCCCACCACTGTTTTGTTGGATGATCTTCAGCCAAATTTTACTTGCCTGCGATATCAGTGATGTTGTTCAATAACCTAGGTATTCTGCATTCACTTTTCTTTGCAATGGGTACAGTCAGTTGGCCAAGTAGCTGTCTTCTAAATTTCCTAGCACAAATGAGTGGGTGCTTCCAGAGTTTCATCAGTCTATTGAAAACACTTCGATTGTTATTCCAGCAAATCGAGGAGCCTTGTCTTGGCTAATGCTTTCAGCGGACCTTGAGCTGGCTCTTTAGAGAAGGTCAAATCAGCCAATTTGTAATTCCTAAGAATTCTTTTAGATTTAAAATTCTATGACTTTATCTTCTTCTTTAATATGTTTGTGGGAGGGGAAGTGGGTATTTGAATAGTAAATGGTCTCAACAATTTCAAAATTTCAAAAGACCAAGACAGGGTTTTTAGTAGCTAAATAGCATATCTGCTGCACAAAATAAGGAGGTGTAGTAAATAAATGAGAAAGTTGAACAACTTTGCTTTAAAGAAAAAATGTCAACCCATTTGAAAAAAGAAAATGCTATTTTAGCATTATATCTACTACCAGGTCTACATATCAGCAAATCACTGAAAATCAAGTGTACTTAGTCTTATTTTTTTCAGTCAGAGACTAGGAATCATCTGATAGCTTTTGATATAAGAAATTGAAAAATTGTATTGACTGGCCAGGGAAGAAAAAAAGCTACTAGTAAGCATTTTTTTAAAGAAAATATTTACGATAGTGTGGCAGGGTGGATCAATAGTTGTTGGATGAGAGATGCTACAATCACACCAGACAATGAACAATTCTATGAATGGTGTACAGCTCTCAATGCCACCTGGGATAAATGACTTATCTAATACTTGTCTATGATACTCATCTCACAAGAGGGAATGTAGCCCACTATTAGGAAAACAGAAAATAAACACCAGATGTCTGCTTTATCTTTATGTATTCCAAACTTGATCCTAATCTGGCACATACTTTGAGGAGCTTTTGGATTAGAGTTTATTTGGTGAATTATCTACAACAATCTGTACTTTAAGATTCTTTTCTGAGGTTTACCCACATTCCACAATGTTGGAAATCATTGTTCCAAGTAGTCTGTACATCTTGCTTTTCTTGGTGGAAATTTGTCTCCGAGTGTTAGACAGTGTTTGGAGTTAAGTCTTTCATCTTTACAGGTTTTGATGACCTGCAGAGACATTGTTCCATTGGATATTTCATGATTTCCATGTATTAGCTATAATGCAGCTACTTCCAAATGTAAATGACAAGAACTATTTACAAAGCATTTTGCATTTCTTTATAAAGTAAAATGTCATGAAAAAGTCTCAACTACTTAAAAACAATAACAATAACATTTCTGTTGTCCATTCTGACGCATCACCAGATTCAAACTGTCTCCTAGGTTTCAAAGGTTACAGATCATTACTGAAACAGACTGTGAACATTTCCCCCCATAGAACTGCTGGTGGTATTGAATCACTGATCTGGCTGGTAGCTGAGTGCTTTAACTAGGGACTATGCCAAGGGATTAAACTATGTGGATCATAAAAAATCTATGCTTAACTTTGTGAAGAATGTGAATTCCAGACCATTTAATTTTGCTCAGACAGGAACTGTACACAGATCATGAGACAGCCATTCGAACAGAACAAGAGGGTACTGCAAGGTTTAAAATCAAGAGGGTTTGGGCTTAGGTTTGTACCATTTCACAACACTAAGTTGTGTTGTATGCTGAGTCAATAATCTGAGAATCTGGTTATATGAAGAAAAATGCAGTGCCAGGATCAGACAACTTATTAACAACCTGTGGTGTGCAGATGACACAAACTTGCT
>NW_022103928.1:48133429-48137553 GCF_000313985.2 Echinops telfairi
GTCACCTCGTAAGCATGTCAAAGCTGGACCTTGAAGAAGAAAGCCACAAGAAGAGTGCATTCTCTTGAATGATAGTGTTGGCAAAGAGCACTGAAGGGACCGTGGACTGCCAGGACAAAGAACCAGTCTGCTGGGGAAGCACTGTAGCCATGCGGATCCTTAAAAGCTAGGATGGCGAGTCTTCCCGTCTCTTGCTTTGGGAATGTTATCAGGAGAGACCCGTCCCTAGGGAGCGGCATCATGCTTGCTCCTGGTGAAGGTCAGTAAAAAAGATGAATGCTTTCAATGATACGAAGTGACACAGTGGCTTCACCAATGGGTTCAAGCATTTCAACGATTAGGAGACCGTCACAAGACTGGCAAGAGTGGTCTTCTATTGCACATGGGGTCATTATGAGTTGAAGCCAACTTGATGGCACTTAGCAGTAGCAATATTTATATATATAAATAAGCTTATATGGCATCTAGTGTCTTCCTTTTTTACTACTCCAAAAGGTATGCTTTGTGGCATCAGTGTATCTGATGAGGTGCCTGGTGTAATTTGTTACATCAGAGTCCATCAGGCCAGGGCTTACCTACATGATTGTGATTTCCCTGGTCCTTAGCTTGATTGCAGCTGAAAGCTGAGAATGTTGTTTCAGGCTGGCCACAACATAAAAGTGATTCGCTTTTAAACTATTTCCATCGATATTACCTCTGCTAGTAGAAGACCAGCAATATGCATTTTCCAGGTCTTGGTTTAGGATTTTCCTTTATTAATACACCAGCTCTGATCTCAAACATGGGCAAGATCATCATTTAAGAAAGTTGAAAGTGGGTCACATTCCAAATTTCCATTTATGTTTTTAAGTTTATATTGTTCCTACATTTTCAGTACATGCCTATGCTACTCTCTCACTCAGTCCAGAAGGCTGAAAATTCTATATTCATTGATCCATGTCAATACATTTACTAACTGTATAATTTTGCAGTATTCCCATTCCTACAATGGGAAATGCTTTCTTCCTTGGAAAGTTCAATTAGATAATGCATATGGAAGCATCTCTCCTATAGTAATCTGATCTCATTGCCTGAGGCAATGCTGACTCGGGTATCCCTATAGGGCGTGGTGGAGTTGCTCCTGTGGGTTTCTGGGACTTCAATTTTGTACGGCAGTAGAAAATCTCCTCTTTCTTCCTCGGAGTTGCTGGTGGTTTGTAATAGATGACCTTGCAGTTAGCCGCCCCAAGTGCAACCCACTACTCCACCAGGGCTCCATAAACACTATTTCTTCCTTCATTTTTGTTGTGTCCATTGTCATCAAGTCAGCAAGGACTCACGGCAACCCCATGGACAGTGGAACAAAAGGTGGTGAAATCCTGTGCCAACTTTATGACAGTTGGCATGGTTGAGTCCACTTACAGGAATACGGTGTCAATCCAACTCATGGAGGCTTTCCCTCATGATTTTTCCTGGCTGTCAATTTTCCAAACATGATGCACTTCTTCAGTGACTGGTATCTTTTGATGGTGCCTACAAAGTAAGAGTTTCCCAGTCTTGGGCAATATCATATGATGTTCACATCATTTCCCTTGGCTGTTTTACCGAAGTAAATCACCAGGCTTTTTAATTCCCAGTTTGTCTTAGTCTGCACGTCCTACATTCACCTGCCCACGATTTGAGATGCCAGCAGCATAGCTTCAAACCACCATGAAGTCATCAACGGATGGCAAACGGATAGCCCCATTCATTGAAATGGTTTTAGTTTCTATGGACAGCTTTGAAGATTCAGGCACACATAAAGGAATAGATTAAGCTTTACCGATAGAGATCTGGCCTCATCATTTAGAGTAGTATAACCCTGAACAGTCATTTAACCCCTAAGCTTCAATGTTATCTACTTATCTGTGGAAAGGATTTATATAACCACCCCCCACCATCCACACACACACAACATATTGCCTGGCTCTCAATCAACTATGACTTACGCGGTTAACATGTCCATCTAAGTAATGTAATTGGGATTCTCTTTCTGAGGTGTGTTCAGAATGAGAAATCTCCAATGTAGTTCCTAAATTATCATTCCTGATACACTTCTGTGTTGGTATACCATCCCTGGGTGGTACAAAGCGTTCATGTGCCCCTTGCTAGCTAAAAGGTTAGGCATTTGAGAGCACCCAGTGCCTTGGAAGAGGCCTGGCTGTTTACTCGTGAAAATCAGTCAAGGGGAATCTTGTAGAACAGAGCTCTGCTCTGATCCACGTGAAGTCACCATGGGTTGGGATCCACGTTGGGTTATAGAAAATGGAGCAAGCCAGTGGCAAGTCTTGTCTCTTCATCTGAAACAGCACCCTTCCTTTACAGATGCTGTCAGCACACTTCTAGTCCAGCTGCTAGGTCTACTGTGTTACTTACCATTGCCTCGACCAAAGTGTAAGTGCCCTTTCACATAAAGATAGATGCTACAGGGCATATAAATACCAAAATGACTGTTCTAAAGGTGTGTGTCCCCTACATGAAGACCAAACGCACTGTTTTTGTGTTGATTCTGACCCATAAAGACCATCTAGAGGGTTTCTGAGACTGTAAACCTTTCTGAGAACAGACAGTTCAACCTTTCTCCCATGGAACCGCTGGCAGGTTTGAGTGGCTGACACCTTGACTAGCAGCTGATGCAGATTCCACTAGGGTGCCTTACACCCCACATTAGAAGATAGAAATTAGCAAGGGTTCATGAGGGAGCGGGGAGTGGAGAGGTAGGGAATAAATGTAAAATGAGGAGCTGATTCCAAGAGCCCAAGTGGAAAGCAAATGTCTTGAGAATGATGAGTGCAGCAAATATACAAATGTGCTTGACACAATGGATGCATGTATGGATTGTGATAAGAGTTGTATGAGTCCCCCATACAATGATGAAAGAAGGAGATAGAACATGCGTGCTAATTGAAAGGTTGGAGGTTATAGTTCACCCCAAGGTAACTCAGCATAAATGTTTGGTGATCTACTTCAGAAATATCAGCCAATGAAAACCCTAGGGAGACAAGTGACTACTTAGGAAGTACTGGGGTTTTGTTTATGATTATGGAAAATCTGGCAACAGATATTGTGCTGGTGACAGCATGATTCATGTAATTGGTATTATAAATTATACACATGCAAATCATTAAAATGGCATATGTGGTGTTATCTATACATGGGTTTACAATAATAACCACAAAACTCCATAAAGTGCAGCTGTATTCCCACACATTTGGGGTTGCCATGAGTCTGAATGGAGTCAGGGTCAATTAATTTATAAAATGTGAAAAAACAAAGAATGCAAGTACTGACATATAATAGATACTATAATGGCAAATGATTAAATGTCATATTGCATGTCAAAAGGACTTAATAAGAGGAATGAATCAATGTGTCTCAGAGTGGCCGCAGAGGATTTTGGAAAAAGTCCTTGTCTTGGGTTGAAACAGAAATGATGCAGGACTTCCATGTGTGTCTAGTTTGACTGCACATTTTAGAATTCTGACATGTCTCTGGATGGATTAGAAGGGGAAGAAAAGATAATCTGGTTCACTGAAAAAGTTCAAGAGAATGTTGGTTAGTTTCTTGATTGATAACTAGAAAAAATGAAGAAACTTATTCCACAGTTTCAGTAATTTTTTGTTGAATCAGATGCTTCCAATTTCCTAAGAAATTTTTGCCCATTGGAATGATCTTTATGAGTCTCAAGAATGAGGTCTTAGAGCGATCTAACTAAACTCTCTTTTCTAACTGATGGGAAAGCCGAGGCCAAGGTCACACAGTTAATAAATGACAGAGGCTGGATACTACCAAATATTATGAAAGTCCGCAACAGGGAGAAGAGTTTCTGATGCTACACAAGAGACAATATCCCCTCCAAAACAAAACAAAACAAGAGACAATCCCAACACCAGCTTTCTAACGATGTACATGGGGCGACTCTAAAACATGGGAGTTTGTGTCAGTCTGGGTAAACTAGAGAAACAAATTCATGGAGATGCTCACATGTATATAAGGGAGAGGTTTATATACAAGAGTTATTGAACATTGAGAAAGCATCCCAGCCAGTCCAGATCAAGTCCATAAGTTTGATATTATCCCATATGTCTGATACCAATCTATAAAGT
>NW_022103928.1:48138198-48157434 GCF_000313985.2 Echinops telfairi
ATTCTCTGACCTAGTATTTTATTAGAAGTATTTTTGTAAAAGAATAGACATTCTCCTTTTTTGCTAGACAGGGTGAGCTCCTCTGTGCCTAGCCTAAATATACATCTATGCGAGCAAATAAATACAAGGAATATGGCACATTTCATGTAGTTAATCTTCTGAATGATTGGAACTCATTGTGTTCAATTTTCCTTGTGACTGGGCTATGTTGATTTTTCTTTGGTGTTTCATATTAGACACTCTGGATGCCGACATGATGAGGTATCCTATAAATAGTGCTTTATTGCAAAAGACCCATTTCCTTAAGCATAAAACTTCTGGACACTGTACTTACATAGTGGCAAGTGTACAGATTGATCAGTCCTAAAGCATCGTTTCCATGAAATATTGTGCCATAGAGATTATACTGTACTTCAAAGACTCGTGATTCAGTGAAGCAGGAAAGGGATAAAGAGCAAGAGGGCGAGACCCTTCTACTCTTAAATAGCAATTCACCATGCTGCCACTGACTTTGAACCCCCAGTCTTTCAAAAGCATTTTTTTCTTTTCTGTAACATATATTTTAATCACACGAGCTTGCAAAGAACTATATCAAAGAACAGAATGTGCTGGTGTATAGTATAAAAGCATAATGGTTCCCACCCACCCTGTTAAATTATTCTACCCTGTATACCGACACCATCTATCAATTTGTTGTGTGCTGGTGGTTGGCATGTTGGAAGCTATACTACCAGGATTTCAAATACCAATGGCATATGTGATAGACATATGTATGGAATGCTTCCATAAATAGGAACTTTCCTATAAACTAGGAAGAAAAGCCTGGTGGGCTGCTTCCAAAAATGAACCGCTGGCAACTCTGCCGATCACAGAATATTATCCAAGACTTCAACTTGCATGTGTTTTAGACACCTGAGTAAGTTGTCCATCAGTCAGGGGCACATAATGCTGGAGAAGGGCACCGTGTCTTGTGAAGTGGCATTCCAGCAGAGGTGACGGAAAGCTTCAAGCAGATGGATAGACCCCACTCACCATCGCAATGAAGTCGAACAACCCAACAACCTGGAAGGTGGTCCCGGGAACTGTTTCATTTGACTATACATGAGCTGGAGTTGACCTAATGGAAGCTAACTGTAACCAGGTATAAGAAGAATCGTCAAAGAAGATGGATTGTCATTATCTAATGCTATGTTTTCTTTTCTCTTTTTAATCATTTTATTAGGGGCTCTTACAGCTCTTACCACAATCCATCCATCCATCCATCCATTGTGTCAATCCATATGCACATTTGTACATATGTTTTCATCATCATTTTCAAAACATTTTCTTTCTGCTTGAGCCCTGGTATCAACTCATTGTTCCCCCTCTCCTGCCTTCCCTCTCTCCCTCATGAATCCTTGATAATTTATATAAATTTTTTTTTCATGTCTTACACTGACCACTGTTTCCCTTCACCCACTTTTCTGTTGTCCATCCCCTGGGAGGGGGCTATTTGCAGATCATTGTGCTCAATCCTCCTCTTTCTCGCCCCACCTTCCCCTTCCCCTCCTGGTATCACTACTTTCATTATTAGTCCTGAGGTGTTTATCTGTCCTGATGTCCCTGTGTTGTGAGCTCTTATCTGTAGCAGTGTACATGCTGTGGTCTAGTTGGATTTGTAAGGTAGAATGGGGACGGGGGTGGGTGGAGAAGCATCGTTTCAATAAGTATTTCCATGCCAAACAGTAGTGGGAGTAGGTGGGGGAGGTGGGTTATTGTTCCCTTCTATTTTCTCAGGTCAGTTTCCCGTTTTCAGAAAACAAATAGGCTTACATGTTTTTATAAGTCTTAAACCTTCATGGTACATATGTCAAATTCTCAGAACCCCACTCCCATGCTCCAATTTGGGGGCCATACAATTACAGTTTATGAACTTCTACAAGTCAACAAGTGAGATGTCAGAAATCTCTGGGATTAGATCCCGTACAGCCTGTCATTTGGCTTGGGGTTAAGAAGCACGCATTAACTAGGCCCTCTCCAAGCGGTCACTAACCCAAACACAATGGATTCTAGATTCTTGTCATATAAACTGGATAGATGGTGGGGCTGAGACATGTCTAAAATCAGGATACTAGCATTTTAGTTTGGATGTGACCCCAGTCTGACAGCCCTGTAGCACACACTTCAAAATGGATTAGCACTCTTACTAGAATGTGGAGATACGTAGTGTCCCTGTGCTTGACTTCTGAGTTTTATTCACAATTACTTACTCGATGCAAAGATGGACTGGTTGCATGTAGGGAAATGGGACATTTAAGCTTCTGAGCGTCTAACAGGGAAAACAAAGCATGGTCAGAGAAGGCAGCAAAGGATCGTCACTGTGAGCATTGTGGAGCATGTGTTACAGTGCAAGACGGAAGGACTAGAGAGTGGTTCTGGGGGGAGACAATCCTTGAGCAGAACAGACTCCGGAAGCAGGGAACTAGCGGAGCACAGGCCAGAGGGGAAGCCATCCTGGTCTGACAGCAGCAGTGGTCGATTGAGAACTCAAGTCCACGTCCACCGGAGAGAGGGTCTTGCCTTTGTCCCATCTGTAATGGGAAACAGCAGAAACCATTGTGCTGTAGACAATAGTTCTGACTGATGATTGCAGAGGATGAATTTACAGTGTGGGGCAGGAGAGATTTAAAAGCAACTGCCATCATCCAGTTGGGATAAAAAGAGACAGTAGGTGATCTGTACAAAGATTTCAATATAGTTCGTAGTGGTAATCACAATCTGTCAGGTTTTTTGACAGGAATGTGTACATGCTTATGAGTATATCCCCTTAGAGTGAGTAAAATGTCTTTATGGGGTTTAGATCATGACTGATACTCATCTGAGATAATTTTTTTTCTGAAGTAAAAATGTTATCTTTTTGCCTTAGAAATAATAAAAATAAGTGATATTGAATGTGTATAAGTAGTCTACTAGGGCTTTAGGTATATTTTCCCATGTAATCCCCTTAATAATTTTATATGAGTTCATTTCAAAGTTGAGAGGAGCCCTATTGGCAGTGTTTACATGTTGGACTAGGATCCTGAAGGTTGGCAGTTTGAAACCACTAGCTGCTCCATGGAGGAAACACTGAGCTTTCTACTCCTGTAAATAGTTAGTCTCAGAAACCCACAGGGGCAGTTCTACCCTGTCCTACAAGGTCACTATGAGTTGACATCAACTCGATGACTGTGAGTTTTGAAACTTTCAAAGTTTAGGAAGATGATTAAGAGTTCGTTCAATTAGCGTCCTTAGTCAATGTCAGAGCAGGGATTCAGACCCCACTGGTGTGGCTCCAGAAGCCAAGTCCTAACCCGCCCTGCCTCACACAAGATGACTCTTTGCTCTCATTTTATATTTTGTCTATACAAGAAATCTATTAGCCAGAGTTATCATCATCCGTGCATATGTTTTGGGGGTACCTGTGTGGATAAATGATTACCGCAGAGGAGAAAGAGCACACAGAAGAGATGTTTCAGGGGTAGGTTTCAGCTAGGAAAACAAAGTTCTGTGAATTGTCCTTGTGTGGTATTACAAGGGAGAAACCATTCCGTTCATGATTCGGAGCCCTCCGGATCATAGAGAGACATCTGTTGTTTGAACAAATATTAAATGTGCAATCACTATGTGCCAAGTGCTCTTGTGAGTACTTGAGCTGCACTAGTAAACAAATGAAGCAAAGGTTTCCATGCCCGTGACACTGGCATTCTGCTCTTGGAAGATGTCTACGGAACAAATGGTCACACAGGTGGAGAGTGTTACAGAACAACCAAAGAAGAGCAGCATGGCGTGAGGAAGGCGATGGAGGGAGGGCGGGGCGGCCAGGACTGGGCTCATTGAGGAGATGAGACGTGATCCATGACTTAAAGAAAGAGAGGGCTATCGCCATACAGATATTAAGGGGACGAATATTCCAAGCAAAGGAAGGGATGAGTCGACCAAGGTGTAGCATAGCACTGATGAACACACAGTGTTCCTTTGGTTCTTTGAGGCTTCCTCACCCCCACTACCGTGAGCCCAGTCCTGCCTTTCAGTCCTGGCTAGACCACAGCATGTACACTGGTACAGACAGAGCTTAAGACAGGAATCCAGGTCAGATAAACCCCTCAGGAACAGAAATGGGAGTAGCGATACCAGGAGGGTGGGAGGGAGGAGGGGAGAGGAGGGAAGAAGGGGAAGTCCATCGCAATGGTCACAATAATTGATGCATAACGGCCTCCCCCACCACCAGGGGAATGAACAACAGAAATGTGGGTGAAGGGAGACAGTGGTCGGTATAAGATATGAAAACAATAATAATTTATCATTTATCAAGGGGTCATGAGGGCGGGAGAGGGAGGGAGGGGGGGGGGAAACTGAGCTGATACCAAGGACTCAAATAGAAAGTAAATGTTTAGAAATGATGATGACAATATATGTACAAATGTGTTTGATACAATTGATGTTTGGAATGTTATAAGAACTGTAAGAGCCCCCAATAAAATGATTAAAAAAGAAGAAGAAGATTCCACGCAGAAAAGGGGATCAGGAAGATATCTACGGTGCAAATGTGTGTTTGCAGACTAGGCAGGAGGTGAGTGGCAGCGTAGCAGAGTGATAGAGCCACGGTCAGCGAAATAACAGGGTAAAGAATAGTGGGATTTACTTGTGTTGAGAAATAGACCTTGACTTGTATTCAGAAATCAGTGGGGAGGCACCGAGGGAAGGAGTGGCACTTATTTTATTTTAAAGTCTGGGTTTCACGCTGGCTGCTGTGTCAACAAGAGACTTTATTAGCGCATGAGGCAGAAGTAGAAAGACAAAATAGGAGGCTACTACAAAAAACTGAGAGAACTTTAATTGTTCACACCTGTCTTATTGTAGTGATGATGGTGCGCATGCATCAGATATGGATGCTTTCAAGGCAGAGCAACAAGAACTCCTGGTGCATGCATGAGAGAAAGAGAAGAGGCCAGGGTGGTTTTAGGTTATATCTTCTCATGAGCAACTGGAAGAATGGACTTGTCATCAACAGAATCAGTGATGGTTGAAAGATGGGCAGTGAGTGTGGTAGAAATCATTAGCTTAGTTTCAAACTTGTTAAGAAGAGATCCCAAGAGGTCAGCCAAATGAGAAGGTCAAAGACTTGAAGAGAGGATTGGATATGTTACCTAGATTGTAGGATGTAAATCTATATTTGGGGTTAGCAGACTAAAGAGGTTTGAAAGGCAGAGTACTGTCCCATCATCAAGAGAGGGAGCATGCAGAGAGGGTTCAAGACCAGCTTGGAGGGCTGTGACCTGAAACACCATGTGAAAGCACCAGCATGCTACTTTCATGTTCAAGCTTAACTCTGGGAAGATCCCAAACCAACTCTTTGTATATGCTCCTTTAAATCACACCTCCACTGAATGTAGCAAATAGTCACCCATGTTTCCCAGGGATCTCTGGTCAATTTTCAATGAGACCACCTGAAGAATGGGGGTGAGGTAGAATTGTCTCTGTGGAGTTCTTGAACAATCCAGAAGCGGACCCCAGAGATTAGATGCATGCCTCACATTGCTTGTTTACAGAGTTAAGCCCTTAGCCCACGAGAAATAGAAACCCCTATCTTGCATAAAATGATGGTGAATCCCCAATATTAAGCTGGTCAACATAGCAAAATATTTTGCCACCAGGTGCTGTCAATATTTCAGATACAAGAATGAAATATGTCTTTGTCTAATCATCTGAAATTCCAAAGAAGTGGAGACTGTGGGAATTTCTGAGAGCCTAGGAATTTGTAGATCATTTCTGTGTCTGGTTAGCACTCAGACATGACAGCCCGTTCCACATTCCACCTGGAAATAGTGGTCTGTTCTGGATCTGTCTGCCAGCAAGGACACTGTATTCTTCATGCTGAGATATTTGGAATTCCACTTCCTTTATCTTATGTGTTACATGACAAAGCAACAGCCTATTTACCTTCAGACGTTCTTTACAAAATCCCCACGATCCAAACATTTATTTAAGACTCTGATGAGAGCAGAGATTCAAAACACAATAATATGCTCAGCTCTTCGTTGTATGAGAAAAAAAATCAAGTGTGCGAATATTTATGTTGGAATGAGGTAGGACATGAATAAAAAGATGATAAAATGTCATCCCCAAGCCATTTGGCTTGATGATAGATTTAAAGTATATTTTTAATGCCAGAATGTTTGGTACACTGGTTTGTATAGGGATTATTGTTTTATGACCGTGTAAATCCATCCTTGAAATGGGTGAAACATTTTTATTGTTAGCTGCCCACAAGTTGGCTTTGACTTAGGCACAAGAGAATGAGATCCTGCACAGCCTTACCCCACCAGAGGCCAGGTCATCAAGGTCATCAATTGGGCCATTGTGACACATAGGATTTTCCCTTGCTGGACATCGATTCGCCGGCCTTTCTTCCCAATCTTAGGGTGAAAGCGCTACTGAAATCTGTTCACCAAGAATCACACATCACCGATGTACAGTGGCTGTGCACAAGTTGCACAGGCTGCGAATCAAATCTGATCCCTTCACGGAAGTCAAGAATTCTGCCCTTGAAACACCACTGCCACTGAGACTTTGGTCAAGGAGATCAAATACTTACCATATATACTCGAGTATAAGCCAACCCAAATATCAGCGGGGGCACCTAATTTTACCATAAACACTGCATTAAAAATGTGCTGAAAAATTCGGCTTCTACATGAGTATGGATGGTAAATGTATCGTTGGTCCTTTGCTTTTGCCTTTAAAAAATCTGGTTAAAAGGTAAGGTTTTTTGTTTGGTTTTTAATAAAGGAGAGAAGGATACATTTTCTGCATATCGGTTTTGCTTTTGTTTCATAGTGTATTCACTTTTGTTGCTGTCCCGAGACCCAGGAGCTTGTTGATGGCTACTTGTCAGATAGAACCAAGTGTGATAAGCCAGGAGCACATCTGCTATTGTGATGATGACTCACCGGTGGCCGGGAGCCAGGGAACAAGTTTGGGAAAGGGAAGCTGAGGAAGGGAGGAAGGATTACTGGAGGGGCAGAGCAAGGTGGAGACTTGGCTGTGTAAGGTTCTTCCATGGAAGGGTGATATTTCTTTGAATTCGTTCCATGGAAAATTGCAATATTTGCGAGGAAGATGCCAGATGACCAGACAGCAGACTTCTGAGGAAACCACAATCTCATTTCAGCCAAAAAGATATTATTCTTATGAAACAGTGCAGGGCTTTCACCTCCCTCAACAGAGCTCTGTTGCATAACTTCGTTTTGGTAAATAATGAGAGGCAGCTGGGTGGTGGTGAGAAGCCCACAGGATGGAATGTTGAGAGATTCGGGTTCAAGTCCCCCTGGTAACCTGGACTTCGCTTCACTACCTGTGAGTAATGAAATCCTGGAGGCCATGGGAAGTTAGGTCACTTTAACTTGCCCTTTTGCAGCCTCAGTTTCCTCCTTTGTAAGTTGAGATGGTTGGGGTTATCGATTGATCACTAACCATCTCTCTTGGCTTTGAAATACTGATGCTGTCTTTTCCAGAGGGAATGAAATGTTACCAGGAAATCTTGAAAGAATTACGGAGTGGCTCATTTCAGGGGGAATTTTGCACACTCCGCTTCAGATCCCCCACAGGGTTGGGCCCAAGGCACACCTGGCTGAATCATGCGAACTTGTGCCCAGCTCAGGATGACTTGCAGGTGTTGATCGCAGGATCCAGCTGCAGCAATAAGGGGCTAATAGATTCCAAGATGAGGTGGTCCTCCAGCCCGCAGCACAAATCTCATCTTCTAAATACAGGCCATATCTTTTAAAACGTGAGAACGGTTAGAACATTTTAGGACATCACTGTTTCTAAAAACTACCATGGCGGCTTGACAACTAAATAGAAGTTTGTGATATGTACTCCAGACACTCAGTGGGTCTACAATGGGCTCAGTTGTGGGGAAGATATTTTTCCACATTGCTGCTCCAGTAGAGCTCATTTCTAAGAAATTTCTAATTTCCCCAAAGTAAAGCACATGCTTCAAAGTCAGAAGAGGTTTTTTTGTTTCAGCCTTTTTGTACTCCATAGAGATTTCCGAATACTTTCAAAACTGGCGGATTGCCTTTGAGAGCAAAATCTGCCCTAACCAGCCCCTAATAGCCTTCCTTTTTATCTCTCTCCCTCTCTCTTCGCTCTCTTTTTCTATCTTGACTCATTGTTAACTGATGCATCCTGAAACCACCGGCCTCTTATGGACCCTTGACAGCACTTCTAAGCGCTGCTATTTCCATTTCTTCATCTCCCACCAATTACAAGTTTCCTCAGGATGAGTCTGTCCTCAAACGCCATGAAAATATTCCTAAATGTATCATTATGACTAACGTCCTCCTTGCCCTGATAAAAATGTCCCTGGGCCTGCGGGGGCCGCATCCCGGCGTGCAGGAGCCGGGGCTGCCAAGGGTGCCTGTGAAATGCTACGCACGTGGCTTCTGTCATTTCAGCCCCAGAATGTCAGTCTGCAAGAACTTTTGGGTTGTCATATTCTGGGAATCTGATGATACTCATTGCTGTGATTGAGATCAAACGTTGAAATGTCAGGAAAAACACTCTAAATGAGCAAATCCCACCGAAAGCAGAAAGAAGCGTGAAGTCGCTCTCTCCGGTTCCGAAGGATGATTTAATCATATAGTCCCCAGCTGGTGGACGAACCAGGACCACTGTGACCTCAAGCCCATTTTAGAAACTGTTTCCCCATCGTAAATTATAAATGAAAACAAGAAAAAAATAATGATTTCATTTTCCTTCCTCAACACTTTTTTTTTTTTGCAATAAGATGGGAGGGATAAAAAGATTGGTGCAGGACCATTTGGAGCTTCCTGCTGTTGTTCCTTGGGTGGCCGTCAGTTGGAACCCAGAGAAGGCAGAAACAGACACAAAATAAACAGATCTTTTTGGAAACACGCAATCGTTCCTCTGGTGGTGCTGTTGGGTAAGCACAGGACTTGTAATCACAAGGTTGTTGGTTCGAACCCACCAGCCACTTACCAGGAGCTAGATGAGGCTATTTGTTTCCGTAACAAGCCCTACAGAGGGCTCTTACACGTGACAATGGACTGGATGGCAATGGATTTGATGGCTCTTTGCCTGGCACTGCTGAATCCTAATCTCTCATGACATTATTATATGTTTTGCTTCTTATGGGCCAATTAAGCAAATATGTTTGGGTGTATAATATGTATATGTTACCCACTAAGAACATATGTGTGCATGTGTATGTATATATACACTCCAGAACCAAACTCCCTGCCATCTAGTCAATGCTTATGGGACCAGGTAGTAGAACTGTCCCTGTGTGTTTCTGAGATGATAACTGTTACTGGGCGTATAAATAAAGCCTTCCCTGGAGCGGCTGGTAGTTTCAAACTGCAGACCTTGAAAATCTCAGCCCAACACATGACTGCTATGCCACCAGGGCTCCTCTCTCTATACACATCCATATATATATATATATCCACCCTCAGGAAAGCCTCTCTACTAAATGTGATTAGTACGATAGTTAGTGTCCATGTCAGCAGATTTGAAGCATTTTCACCTTCCTGGGATACAACGTGCTTTTTTTCTTTAGAATGACCGAGAGAGGAGCACATCTTCTCATATGAGGATTCCTAGAGTCGAGCTTTCTCATATCATAAAGCAAGCTAGATTCTACTATTCTGGACATTCTGTGATCTTTGGAGTCTAAGCATAATTATACACCTAAAACCTATTTTTCTTTGGTTCTTGAACTTTTTTCTCTTGCCATATCATCCTACTGACTTTTTTCTTAGATAGGCTATGTTTTGGAAATGCGTGGCAGTCCAGTAAAATGGATGCTGTGCTTAATGTATACTTCTGCTGTCCCTTTGTAGTCCAAATGTCTTTCGTTCTGAATACAAATTCAGCTTTCTTCACTGTACCTTGTGATCAAGCAGACATTTTGCATTAGGACTTGATTTTTATATGTAGACAGTTTAAGGAAAGACTGGAATGGAGATGTGTGGATGGATGAGACAAGAGCAATTCGTTCTAAGGAGAGTCAGAGACAATAGCAGATTTGCATAAAGCATAAGCTAACATTCAGTCCAATCAATTAGAAAAATTGTAAATGGCAATAATTTCTCAGCAGTGTTCTATCTCTAATGGCTGTTATTGTACCCTTAGTGATAAAATTCAATTATAGCCCTGGTGTGTCTCTTTGGGATGCTGCTAGGTGACCTCAGTCAATGACATGCCACAGCTGTGTTGAAATGGAATGATTTCAGAGCCTCACCCAGACAAGGCACAAGGCCCACAGGGACTTTTCTATGTTCCTGTCTTGGAGTGAGAGGACTTTCTCAATAAGTGATTGGTGATGGTGATGTGAAACTAGAAATGTTGAGGGTCAAGTCCACCAAAGCATCTTAGCAAGATAATAATGCTGAAGGCATGAGGGAGTATTTAGCAGCATAAACAATTCAAGAACCTTTTGTTGGACCAGGAATGCTTTCATTGCTTCCTTTGACAAACAACCATTTCATATCACGGTGCATGTGGCCATCAGATGTACCGGTTAGACCTCATAAGGAAAACAAATGGGCCAGGAACAGAACAGTAGAAACATTCCCAAGTCAGTGATAGGAGCAGACAAATATTCTTTAGCCGTAATAAAACTAGGTTTGGAATGCATTGCTTTACTCACTAATCCTTACCACATATTTCCTTCTGAAGCGTTTTATACAGTCTCTTAGACTCCTTCTAACTTGCTTCTCCCTGTGGATTCCAAGATAACAGCAGGAAGCTCTATTTTAAAAATAACCAACTGTTACAGTCAGAGGGATTAAAAACGTAATCATAATAAACCAGCTCTTTCCAGATCTGGTTGCAGAGTTATTCATGGAAGTTTTTATGTAGATCCACAGTCTAGGGCTGCAAAGAAATTCGGGTGATAGATTTTAGCGTTATAAGTCACCATTGGGAGTCTGAGACCGCTCTCCTGTCCCTCCTTTCTTTAAATGGCTTTGCCTCCTGAACTTGGCACTGTAAGTCTCCTCTTGTTCTTCAGTGTCATTTTTTCCATTCCAAGTCTGTGAAGCGACACCATCACGTTCAGACAGAGAAAATCTCAGCAGGGTAATAAAAAATACATTTGAATGTTCATGAATGCTAAAAGCAGTGAACATGCGCACACAAACCATTACTATTTATATTTATATCAAACAGAGCTGGATCCCTGGGATACGTGAATTAGATGCAGATACAAGTTTTAGTTAGAGATGGCTTCATTAGCTAAGTTACTATAAATTATGTCTAAGCAGGACTCAACATCTGAACTTTTCTCTCATGAAAGCTGATTGAGCAGCCATTTAGTAAAGTCAGCATTTCTTCAAGACTTCATTGGCTGTTCATTTTAATGAGATTTTAAGAACCTATTTTTCCCTAACAAGATTGTTTTTAAATTGGGGTATCTGATTTAGTATTCAGCAGTTATTTGATCAGAATGTTCTCAGTATAAATAGCTTGTTCTCCGCATACTTCTTGTCTGCTGTCCTCACCTAGGGAAGTCGACAAGTGTAAGACGTTGCTGTGGTTGTGGTTGTTAGCTGATGTGAAGTTCATTTTGACTCATAATAACCCTGTATGACATAGGAGAACTGCCCCAGGGGGGGTTCTCACTGTAATCTTTACGAATACAGACCACACATTCTTTTTCTTATCCAGTAGCTAATAGGTTGGAACTACCAAATGTTGGGTTACCAGCTGAGCACTTTACCATAGCCTCACAGGGCCCTTTGTGTGAGATTACATGCTGTTGATTTATGGTGACTTTCATACACCCTTATCCTGTAGGGTAAGATCAATTTTATCCCAACCCAAGCCATGCTGGCATCCTGTATTTCTCAGTGGACAAGTAAACTGTGGGGAACGCACAAAGTACTAGGTTATATTGTTTTCTTCACCAGAACTATTATTCCAATATATTACCAAATATTATTTAGGTGTTATATAATATAACTCTGTCTTCGGCTGAATTTTCCAGAGACACAAAACTAATTACACACACACACACACACACACACACACGTTCCCAATCTATGGGTCAACTGTCAGGCTAACTCACATAGCTATAAGAAGGGACTGAGGATCCGAAGATTAACAGGTCAGATGGCAAGCTCTTGACTGCAGAGGCAAATGAATCCTAGGTTAGCAGGAGAGATGACAGGCATAATCGGGCAATAAAGCAGATTGCTAGTTCATGTCTAAAGAATTGGAGGTCAGATGAAGAGTCATGTGCTGGTGCCAGACCCTGAAAAAAGCAAACAATCTTTTTCAGATCCTGCTTGTTTATTGGAAGTAATCCCACCTCCTGGGAAATTCCCTCTCAACTGCTTGGCTGCTCATAGCAGATCTCAGTGTGAAGCTGATTGCATCATATTAGATCTCATCATGGGAGATGAGTATATCAAAACTGCCAAACCACTGAGAATCATGGTCCAGGCAAGTTGCTGTAAAATCTTCACCAGCACAAACTCTAATAAACTCTAATAAAGTAAATTTTACTTTAAACTTTAAAGACATACTGGACATGAAATTGCTGGCCCAAGAATGCTGATGGTTCTTTCTGAGACTTTGTGATAATTTGCTTTCAGTCGACTCTTCTGTTGGTCCTAGAAATTTTCTCTGGGGATATAAAATATCCATCGACTTCCTCTTTAAAGTATTTGAATAAAAATGTGGATGGTGCAGTGGGTTAAACTGATAGGTCAGCAGTTTTAACCCACCGTCTGCACCATGGGAGACCGTTGAGGAAGTCTGTAGGGAGTTACTCTCTCAGAAACCCTATGGTAGAGTTCTACTCTGCCCTAAAAAGTTGCTTGGACTTAAAACCAACTTGCAGGCAGTGGTTTTGGTATAATGCTGCATATGATGTTTGATCATTTTCATATGACATTTTTAGTTCTCTCTGATATTCTATAAAATGGTTCTAGATGCTTCACCATTCTTGTGGATCCCTTTTTACATGCTAGTTTGTTGATAGTTACTATTGAGCGCCTAGGATTTGCAAGGTATGAGGTTTAATGCAGTAGAAAAGAATTCCCTGCACATAAAAGGCTTATACTTGCTCATATATACAAATCCCTGACCTGAACATAACAATTCAAAATCAACAAATTGGTAGAAAATAGCTTCTGTTTTTTTATTTCTTCTGATAACCAAATCACAGTGTTTTCTCTTGCTTGAGGCAACCATCATACCTGGCTTTGTTTGTTTGCTTGTTTACATAAATTGAGTTGCTACCAATCTGTGTATCTCTCTCGCACAGGGATGGGCAGCTATCCCTCTCAGGTTCAGAAGTTATGTACTTGTAGATTTTTGGGTTTTTTTAAAAATTCCCTTCTGCTTCCATGTATTTCTATCTGCTCTGGTCACCTTCCTTTAACGTTATCTTTATAACAAAGGTGGGATCTATCTACTCTCAAGGTATATTGAGTATGTATGAATAGTACATACAAGGGGGCGGGGCCTCAAAAAAGTCATGGGAAAATTCCATTATATTTTGCTCTGAATTCCTACGAGCTTTCTAAAGCTCTCTTGCATCTCTAATGATATTCAGTTTTGAACTCTTCTTAAATATTTTCAGATCGACTGCATCTTCATGTATCAGGATTAAGAAACAACAAAACAATCAGATCTTGCCCCAATCTATTTCACTGCTGTTTGCATCCACTTTTTCTCAGTTTAACTTTGTTTATGCATGCATAACATGTACCACTGTTAAAAAAAATAACTTTTTTCCTAGAAGCTTAAGGTAGATAAATCTTTGATGTATATTGGTAAGCTATTCTAATCTTTGCAGTCACTGTATGAACTATCAACCCTTTTAATATTCATTCCTCCTGGAAAGCTACACAATTGATTTTACTTATAAAAAATATAAGTAAATCTTGAGTTTAGTATTGGAATAAAATGATACTCATCTTTTTCAGGCTACTTATAATACTATTAATGCTTCAATAGTAGCAACTAATTTGCAGTGTCAACAACATGCATTTTATTTGCATCAAGAGGTTTTAAATTAGAAGGTGGGATATGATGCTTTTGTTCAGTATTTCCAGCAGAATTATAATTATTGTAGAGAAAAGGTTGTTCTAACAATTCTTCACAGAACAATGATTCACTTCTTTGTGCCATCTGAATATTGAATGGACATTATCATATTATATTTCCAATAAATATAAGTTAATCAATTCTCTAGCATTCTGTAAAATGATGTAAACTCAATCTAGTCACTTTTCCTCTTAGACTGAAAGAAGTATTGCTGAATTGAGATAATGTGTCACTATATGTATGTGAGACCATTGACTACATGTCCCTCTTCTCAGTCTATAGATTGTTTTACTGTGTTTTTGAGAGACAACTGGTTCCAGAATAGCTAGGGGTATGTTCCTCAGCGACCACTGATGCTTACAAACTGAGAACTCTCCATAAGATGCTGTGATAATGGCCTCTGTTGGCTGGACTGTGGATCGTTAAATGCTTCTCATTACCTGCTGCTTCTACCCCTAGCCTTTTCTACACCCCAGCCAATGGCCCTTGATATTGTTGTCATTTGCACCCATGGATATCCTCCAAGTCACTGTGACCCTGAAAAACAAAACAAACTGGGTCAGAACATTGTGCTACATAAGTTTTTCAACTACTGATTCTCAGAGGTAGATTGCTAGGTCTTCCCCGCCGCTGCCCCACCAGTCTTTCTTAGTCTGAAAATCCTCCTGAAGCCCGTCCATGGCAACAACCAAGCCTACAATAAGAGGTGGGAGGTGGCTGTTTGGAGATGCACTGGCCAAGACTCAATCCTAGATTCTCCTGCATGGAGGATGAGAATTCTGCCATTGAACACTATATAGTACAACCTTCTTCACAGGGTATTTAAATTTGAAACAGTAAACACTGCACAAAGTGGGATGATTACTTCTTGGCTGAGCTTCCTCAATGGACTGATTTCCATTCACTATCTACATTTTCCAGAACAGATTAATATATTTGCTCTTATCACTCAAAGCAAGCTGTCTGCCTATGATTTCATTTGTCTTTCTGTCTTGTTTAAATTGGTCTTTTTAGAAATGTTTTGAAACAACATCTCTCCCCCTTATTTACCAGTGGATTTTTTATGCTTCTTGGATTACCTTGATGGCTCATGGTTTACCTTGATGGTCACTCACTGTTCTTGCTCTTGAAGATTTCTCATCAGAAAGACCATCTTGGAGAGGGGACTCTTCGCTTGTTTAACGTACTTGTGTAATCCACAATGTTAGCAGACAAAAGAACACCATTGCAGGCAGTTGAGTGGAATGAATGAAGGCTGTAAAGCAATGGCTTTTTATGTGGAAGATGCAAAATTGATTGTGGCAATGATTGTACAACTCATCAATATGATTGGACCATTGAATTGTATGACACATAGATTATGTGCCAATAAAATGTTTTTTTAAAAGGAAAATGAAATAAAATATTAAAAATGGAAAAAAGAAAGAAGACAATGCAGGTGTTCAGGCCCACAAGAAGGACTTAGCCATGGCATTGGCCAGATCTCACATAGGGTAGGCTCCAGGGAAGGGTCAGTGATGGTTGTTTCATATTCAACCATGAAATAGTTTTTTCAATATATGTATATTATTGGTCAAGGATAGGAGAATGCCAATGGGCATGTCTAAAGAGCTGTCAGAATATAAGCATTGGGGTTTTTCTCCATGCCTCACATGATCCAGCTAAGAGTCATTTACACTTGGCAGAGTTTTACTTCCATTTGCAAAGATTGAGCTTACATTGCAACGTGTAAACATTTGAATGGTGGTGACATAGCCTCCAGAGTCCATTTATTGTGATGGGATGGGTTGAACGCTTTGTTTCTAGCCATATGAATGAAAGTTTCTTAATGCATTCTTTTGTTTGTTTTCAATTCGAAGGTTCCTTAAGTGAAAAGTGAGAAATCTGTGTTCAGTTTGGACCTGGAGCCGGTCTGTGTTTGTGCATGCCACTCTTTTCTTTCTGCCTGTGTGTGCACTGTCCCTTCCTCTTTGATTTCCTTGGGAAACTCAGCTTTCTCCCCACCTGCAGACTCTTCATCTTTTGCACTTTGCCTGGAACTTTACACATGGTAATAAATTCAACACATGGGAAAAAGACCAAGTCCCTGGGTGGCACAAATGATTTGTGCTTGATTACTAATCAAAGGGTTGGCAGTTCAACCCTACCCATCGATGAAAGAAAATCCCTGGAGATGTACTTCCATTCATATGATAGTTAAAGTTTATTGTGCCAACCTGGCCGATAAACACATGTGGCGTTAATTGAAGGGCGGAGAGTTAAATGGCTTAGTGAGCCTTGCTTTTCCAGTTCTCAGATCTCTTGCTTTGTGATGGTCAGACCAGGGTGCAACTGCCTTATCCCGTTCCCTGCTTCAGCTGGCAAGGCTCACTTCCTGCAAGACATTCCTGAAGAGAAGCTATATGGACCTACCCCGATGCAGCCTTGGATGCTGGAGCAGCCATGTGGAGACCCCTACCAGAGCTGAGATGCTTACATGTTCACTGCTTTGGCTTTCCTCCAGCAGTCGGCATCACTGCGTATGTTTTGTGAGATGGAGGAGGACTTTGTGGATTGGTGTCAGACATACGAGTTAATGTTGGACTTGTGGGCTTGAGCAGCACTATGTTGGGATGTTTTCTTGATGTGCACTTAACTTTTATATAAAACTCTCTCTTATACATGAGTTACTATGGATTTGTTCCTCTAAAGTACCCAGACTAACACAATAGTCAAGAAAATCCTACTGTCGACTGTTCTCTTTAACACGTGGGATCAACAAGTTAACCAGCACATACTGTTTAACACGTGGGATCACTATGAGCCAGGATTAATTCAAAGGCAATTAACAACATACAATCCTAACAATTTTGACTGCAGTTATAGGACTAGTTCTCTAGTCAGAAAATGTAAGAATAAAAAAATCACAATATTTAGGTCATGTACAACTCATTAAGGAGGCCTGCTATGGGTTAGACTTTGGGCTGCTCACTGTATGGTTGGAAATGACCAACACCCCCCCGCAGCCCTACTGCCTGTCTGTTTCCATACAGATTTACAGTCTCAATGCTCTCTCTCACAAACCACTCTTAATTTTGTCCGCATTGTATCCCACAGGCTCCTCTACTTTTCAGCTAGGTTCTATAATTCATAGCAATGGCCACCCAGAACTCATGGATAAAGCTTATGATTATAGGGTTTATTATAGAAGTCAACAGGTAAAAATGCAGGTGAGAAAAACTCAGAATAGAGTTTTTCCACCCCGGCATGTTACAATGTTCTTTTAGAGCTGCTAATAAATGCCCAAAGGGCATGCCACTCCACTGTGAGCTGTAATCTGAAAGCACTCGACTATAGTTCCATGAGTCAGCTCTCTGCATGAAGTGTCCAGAGGCATCCCACTCCTTAAACCAGCCTCCTGTTCCAAAGCACTGTTTTACTTGCTCTGTGGTCTGGGGAATTTATCTATCTGCTCTGGGTCCTGGTCCTGCGGCTGCTTCGCTGTCACTTCCCTGGTGTCAAAGCTGTCTACCTGGATCAAGGAGGACTTCGCAAGGGTCCAGTAGATGCACTTCTATCCTGGCTGTTCCTGGTTGTGAGAACCTGTTGCTGCTGCTGCTGCGACGATGGTTCACTTTATGCACACTGGATGGTGAGTAGAACTCTGCTCTGTAAGGTTTTCAGTTAGAGTGCCAGGCCTCTCTTCAATGGTACCGCTGGGTGACTGTGAACCTTGAAGCTTTGGGTTAGCGACTGACCACCACCCAGGGTCTCCTGTATCGGTAATCTGGGTGCTGCTTGGTTTCCATTGCACTCGGTGAATGGAATTACCTGCATGAAGAGTAACAAACACCCAGAAACCTCCCAATTACTTGGATGAATCTCTCACTGTTTACCCAGCTAAGTATACATTACACTCAGATAGCTCAAGGAAAAACCTTGCTTTTTTGCTCCATGCTATTAAAAAAAATCTCCATCTTAAGAATTAATCAGCTCTACTTCACACTGAAGTAGAATAGAATTCCACTGAAGTTATGGGCTGAGAGAGAGAGAGAGAGAGAGAAGAATGTGTAGATGGAGGGACGGCGTTGGAAGTCAAAGTGAACACTTGCAGGAGCTTGAAACCTGAAGTGTTTAAAGTCTGGGAAGAATATGACCCTCTACAGCAGCGGTTCTCAACCTGTCAGTCGTGACCCCTTGGGGTCGCCAGATTCATAACTGTAGCAAAATAGCAGTGATGAAGTAGCAACGAAAATAATTTTATGGTTGGGGGTCATCGCAACATAAGGGTGGCGGCATGAGGAAGGTTGAGAACCACTGCTCTAGACGTTAATTGATTAGTGTTTGGAACACGGAGCTGCACACCGTTGTAAATGGCTCATAAACCAAAGCCAAACCAGGTATGACTGAGTTGAGATCAACTCATAATGACCCCACGCAGACAGCGTAGGGTCATGATTGTGACTTTTCAGATGCAGACAACTGGCTATAAATGGTTTCAAACAGCCAACTTCCTGGTTTGTGGCCACCTGCTGAACCCTATGCAGGTGCTCCACACAGCGCATAGATTGGACAATAGTGCCCAGTTGTGATCTGATACACAACTAACATTGAAAAGAAAGTTATTCTGTTATCATTTCTGCTCAACGCATCAATCTCTTTTAGATCATGAGACATGTTCAGGCTCAATGAAAAACAAAACAAGCAATTTTTTTTTTATCTTAAAGTCACAGTGAATGTCCCGGCCTCTGTTTGCACATATTGCCACCACGTTGTTCACCCACAGTTCATTTCTTTCATATCAACACAACAGAAAATTATACCAGTGTATCCTTAGCACCAGTTCCTGGGCTTGTTAAAAGTTCATTAACTTGTGGTGATGCTTCACTGGTTCTAGTTATCACATCCTCAGCAGACAAATCTTGGTGCTTGGGACATAATTCTTCACTAATCAAAAAGGGGGGAGGGACCACTCAGCAAAACTCGTCTAAACAAAATCAGCTGATTTTTCTCCTTCCCATCCTCGGGCACCACAGTGAAGGAGAAGCTGGGTGGGGAAAGAGCTTCAGTAACTAATCCAGTCTCTTACTTTCTCGGTAAATATTTTGTACATATCCTTCTCTATGTATATTTTCGTGTGAGGCTATTTGTGTTTTT
>NW_022103928.1:48158193-48159604 GCF_000313985.2 Echinops telfairi
AATGCCCGATGACCAGGAAGAGAGTGCACGCCTGGGTCATGCGTGGTGATCGTCCACATAAAGGCATCACGAGTTGGGGCCGAGTCCATGGATGAAGGTGTTCATCATTCCAAGTAGGCAATTTGTTGGTAAAATTCAAGACATTGCCCATGTGTTGGGCTAGCACCCTTTGGTAAGTGGACTGAGCCATGAAGACTTGATACAAGCCGTTCCCCAGTCTTCTGTACAAGATTTACCTGCTTACTGAACCAAATCTTGCATCAGCTGGACCACCTCCTCATCCAGGCAGAGAAATTAGGCTCTGCTTACCAGTTTTCTCTGCATCTTTTTTCTTTTACTAACTTCCTAAATGCTTTAAATAGACTACGGTACCACAGGCTACCACTTGATTTTCATGTAATTCTTTTATCTGGCTATTTCTGATATTGATTTCATCTGAAGAACATGATCAAGTCATTATTTCTCTGCAGGGGCATATGTTTATTTTCATGTAAGAAGAAAAAGAAAAAGAACCTTGATTCTTCTTATGTAAAAACTATAGAACTTTAATGATAGTTTATTAATTCCCTTGTACATTGTATCATAATAAATTGTTCACATCATTTTTTTCCAAATAAACGATGACATTCTTAGAAATTCATCTACTTTTTTTTTAATTGCAGGCTTTTAATATAGCTCTTGGAATGATCTTTCTTGATTGGAAATTTTAATTAGTGCCTTGCTATCATCTTGAGCGATTCATAGTAATTTTTAATGTATGTAGTGCTCTGATGATGTGTAGGATCAAGTTCAAAATGCCCTCATTAATGCTGACTTCTTATAGAGCCGGTGGGATAGTGGTTGTGCACTGGGCTGGTAATGGAAACTCCAGCAGTTGGAAACCACCAGCCACTCCCAGGAGAAAGATGAAGTTCTCTACTCCTATAAAGAGTTACACTCTTGGAAATCCAAAGGGGTAGTTCTATCCTGACCTGTGGGGTTGCCATGAATCAGAATCAACTTGATAGAAAATTATATATATATATATATGAAATATAAAATTATATTTATTCCTTACAAGAACCCTGGGGGTAACAAACTAGTTTGTGCCTATTTATAAATGAGAAATTGAAGAAATTTAAATGATCTGTCTAATGAATTGTGCAACTAGTTTGAGGTGCATATTTCCACACTGGCCATTCAACATCTTATGTGTTTAAGGGTTTTGTTTCTTTTTTATTATGTAGCAAATGTCCCCTGAGACCATGTGTAAGAAATATAGCGAAAATCACTTAATCCAAAGACAAGTGGGCTGTAAAACTAAAAGTAGGTCCTTGGAGTCATATATTAGCATAATATGGATGTTCTTGTTTCCTCAAGACCCTAAAGAGGAATTTGTAAGAGTTAATGAAATGGCTTCTGCTGAAAACAC
>NW_022103928.1:48161179-48162402 GCF_000313985.2 Echinops telfairi
TAAAAACTGTGTTTTCATTTAGAGTCAGTATAGTGTTTAGAAATACATATTTCTAAGAGCAGAATTGCTGAATTGTATCATTCGTTTCAGAACTGCCGTTTCATGGATGTTTATGTGTTTGATTCCCAGTACTGTCTAGGTCCATTCTTCTAATTTCTGATTTTGCATCTCTTTAAGCTATTTTCCATCACCGTATCTTTACTAGCATTCCAAGACCAATTTTCATTTTTCCACGTACCTGAAAGCCTTCCTGAACTGCCATAAATCTTTCGTAACACTTCGTCTATGCTGACCTGACACCATGTAGAGTGGACCTATGCTTTCCAACTCTAGTTTGGGTTTCTCTGGAGTAAGAAACTTTTGCATATTTATTTTGAGTCTTTACAATGTGTGTTAGTCTGGGTGAACTAGAGAAACAAATCCAGAGACACTCATATGTGTATCAGAAAGAGCTTTATATCGAAGAGCAGTTGAATATTGCCTCTAAATGAGATCATCAAGCTGCAACCTGATGGACGGGCTAGAATCCACCCCTCCACAAGTCTCAAAATCGACGACAGATTATGTACCTCCCACACAATGTTTAACAGTCTATTGTTCTGGAACTTACCTGATATTTGTTTGGTTTCTAGAAACAGTAGCCTGCAAAATGGCATCATTTTCTAAAATTTAGGAAGAAGGCATACCCATAAAAACTTACACAATTTCCTGTGTTCCTCGCCTTTCAAGGTTGCCGGCCATACCAGGATCCCTTATTATTTACTATTTGTCTTTTAGGCAGCATCAAGCACTGTTTCTGAGCATTTCCCGTGATAGCTCATTGAAAGCTTTCTAAATGCCAGGCATTTCTTAGCCCTTTATGCACACTGATTCATAAAATCTTTTCAACCAACCTAAGACACATTATTATTAGGTTCCTTATAGATGGGGAAATTGAATCCGGCAGAGCAGCAAATTTCTCAGTACCACACAGCTAGTGAGCAGGGTGGAGATGGCAAGATGCAAATGCCCATGAACTCCCCAAAGTGCACTGACCATATCTTCGGCTGGTTTGTTGATTTGTCTGTCAATCTTACAGGTGGCAACAGAGCCCTTCCCTGTTTTCCTACCACAGTTCTGTTATTATTATTATTATTATTATTATACAAAACTTCTAGAATAAGTACATTGGTTTTCACATTTATTACTGTGATCCAGCAAAAATGTTGTTTTGTGTGCTGAGT
>NW_022103928.1:48163489-48167488 GCF_000313985.2 Echinops telfairi
TTAACATAGCCACAAAGAAAAAAATAATAAAGCAACTCAGACCGACTCCAAGGACAGATTAGAACTGCTCTCTGGGTTTTCTGAGACATTCAGTCTTTGTCGGAACAGATTGTCTCATTTTTTTACCTCCTAGCTGGATTTGAACAGCTGACTTTGGAGTTAGCAACCCAAGTCTTAACCCACTACACTCTCTCACGTGTTATTTCAAGAAATATTGTTTGAGGGAGGTGGGCGTCATGAGTCATAAAAGGATTAGGAGAACCTGTGTCTGTTCTCTTCCTTCGACGACACCTTTGACGAACGATGTCAGAGGATTCTCAAGCTCCCCAACACCCGCCCATCTGTGGATCAGTGTTTTCGAGCGGCCCCGATGATAATGGGTTGAGTCAGTCAGTAGGCTGCACCTCAGCTCATGGAGAAACCAGGTCAGTAACCTTGCCTCTGTTCCTTAATTATTCAGTGTGTAATCTGAAACGGACCACTGAAAGAAATGAAAACTGGAATTGTAATTCTCTGCCATTTTATTTTTGATCTCAAAAATCTGTATTGTGTTTATACCACACACCTCAACACATGTATGTTAAGTGAGAAAACCACAAGCTTGACTGTATCAAGTGTTACAGCCAACGCTCTCGGATGGTTGCATTGTCGTGCCAATAGTGCAGGAAGGAGGCAGAGCTTGTGCAAGTAGAAATCTACGAGTCAGTCACTCAGGCAAACAGTTGTAAGAGTCGTACTAAATGGAATGCTTCCTCTGAAACATGAGTTTCAGGTGGTGGAATTACTCGCACAGCTAGTAAACAGACAATACCTCTTTGGCTCCCTAACCCATTAATCTTATTAATCTTGTATTTCTGTTGGCATCATGATGGCATTATGAAAACCCTGAATGAAGTGATCTCCTTGGCTGCTTTGCTCCCCTAACTCCTTCTCTCTGACCCTTCATGAAACTCATCCACCTCCGGAGCTCAAAGTACTCACCTCCCAAAGAAGCTATTAACCTGAAAGGAAGCTCTCTCTAATACCCTAGTCTTCTAAGAAACTTCTACCCGGCTATCAAAAAGTATAGCGTCTGGGGTCTTAAAGGCTTGAAGGTAATCAAGCGGCCATCAAGCTCAGAAGCAACAAAGCCCACATGGAAGAAGCACACCAGCCTATGCAACCACGAGGTGTCGAAGGGATCAGGTGTAAGGCATCATCAGAACCAAAAATCTTACCATAGTGAATGATGGGGGGAGTGCGGAGTGGAGATCCAAAGCCCATTAGTAGGCCACTGGAGATCCCCTTGCAGAGGGGTCTCGGGGAGGAGATGAGCCAGTCAGGGTGCGATGTAACAATGATGAGAAATACAACCTTCCTCTAGTTCCTAAAGGTTTCTTCCCCGCTCCCACTACCATGACTCGAATTCTATCTTGCGAGACTGGCTAGACCAGAGGAGGTACACTGGTACAGATAGGAACTGAAAATACAGGGAATCCAGGACGGATGAGCCCTATAGGACCAGTGGTGTGAGTGGCAAAACAGGGAGGGTAAAGGGAGAATGGGTAGGAAAGAGGGAACCGATTACATGGAACTGTGTGTGACCTCCTCCCTGGGGGACAGACAACCAAAAAGTGGATGAAGGGAGACGTTGGACAGGGCAAGATATGACAAAATACCCATTTATAAACTATCAAGGGCTCATGCGGGAGGGGGGAGTGGGGAGGGAGGGGAAAAATGAGGACCTTATTGCGGCGGATTTAGGTGGAGAGAAAATGTTTTGAGAATGATGCGGGCAATGAATGTACAAATGCGCTTTACACAATTGATGTGTGTATGGATTGGGATAACAGTTGTATGAGCCCCTAATAAAATGTTAAAAAAAAAAAAAAAAAAAAAAAGAAACTTCTACCCAATCACTGAATTGAAAGTACTTAAAGCCTTCCTAAACTAGTGACCCAAATCGTTCCCAGTCTACACAAGTTCCCTACATCTTTTTTGAACCTAGCTCTAACACTTGTGGCTCATGTGGATCTTTCCTGGACTTCTCGTGAACTCTGGGCCAATAGATAGACTATATCGTTTGGGTCTTATTAAATTGGTTATTTTCCAAGGGTGAAAATAACCATTCAATGAATAACAAACATGACCCTAATAAAAGTATTTTGTTACAGAATCCAAATGTCCTATTAATTTCTGCTATTAAGCTATCAGAAAAGTCCTGTGATAAGGGAACTTGTTTAACTTAATCTTATTTTTCAAAAAGTCACGTGGTCAAAGAAGTGTGTTCCAATATGTGGGTGGCTACAGACGTGCCTTCTGGGTGTTTCTTCGCTACATCTTAAGAAGGTGGTGTACTACTGAAGCCTCTGGAAACTACTGTTCCAAGCCGTCCATGGCCTTCTACATATCATTATCTCAACATTCTGTTTCTATAGCTTCCTATATCAATGCATTATGTTAGACGCTCTCGGGGGACTTGTTTCTAGTGTATCCCTCATCGTTTCTAGCACAGAGCTAGATTCGTATCAAAATAAGTAGGTTAACATCAAATCCCCGCAGACTCGTGGCAAACTCACATGACTCAGAGCGGAACTGCGCACCACAGAGTGGAACTCATACCACAGGATATTCAAAGGTAGATTTTTAATTTTTTTGAGGTAGATTACAGACTTTTCTTCTAAGGCTCCTCTGAGTAACGCCTGGCTGAATGCTTGAACCACCGAGAGACTCGAGGGTATATTCCCACTAAATACCTGTCCTACATTCTAATCAGCTTCTAATCAAGACAGGTCATCTGTCATTCATATCTGGATTTTCAATTGCAGAATATGTCTCTGTAATAGAGTAACATTCTGGCTAAGCAAACTGTAGTTTTGGAACCCTCAATCAGTGATCCCTATCTTCTCTTGAAGTAGGATGTATGGAATGGCTGAATTGAGCTAATATTTGGTGTATCCTGTTTTTATGTAAGTAGCACGTGCATTATATTGTGTCTTTAGCGAACTGTGCACACACACACACACACACACACACCTTAATTTCTTACACACATCTTAATTTCTTACATGGATATTAGATGGATAGACATGTTTCTCATGTAGGTGCTTTCTATGTGAAAATACGATACTACTTAGGCAATGAAAGACAAAGCATCGTGTGCATTTTTGGTGAATGACTGTTGCTTATTGTATGAATTACACACAGCTTTCTCTAGTTGGCCTCTACCGTGGCATCATTATCCCTATAGACACCTTCAATAAAAAACAAACAAACATAATTTCTAATGATTTTCTCTATTGTCAGAGTCAATAATTTACTACTTACATCCCATTTCAGAGACAATAACAGTGCTCCACATTGCTATCCTGTGCTCTCTCACACTCCAGAAAAGGACATAGTGCAGCTCAGACAGTCCCTGAATCCAGATTATAGAAGGACAGAAATAAGTTAGAGAAGAATCTTCAGTACAGCCAGAGTCACTTCATCACTGAATAAAAAAACTCTGTGTATTTAAATTTTTATGGAAAAAAAGCAAATGATGATTTAAAAAGCAACTTGAAATTGTGGAAAACATTCAAAGAAGGAAACAAAAGTCACTTGTGTTAGCCAGATTCAGCAGGACAATAGTTATTTGGGGAGGTGGATTATGTACTCTCAATGTTCTTTGCCATGGAAATATAAATAGATAACCTCATTTATTTATAAAGTAAAATATGTGCCATTTTGTATGCTGAATATGCTGCCTTTTCCATTTGTTTTCCTGCTTTCTGTATCTAGTATTTCCAAGTAATTAAACATTCTTAAAAACTCTAACATATGGTGGCTACACATTTTATTTTATTCGTGTAATACAATGATTTAATAAATCTCTTAGTTGTGTGCATTTCTGTCATTAAAAATTGTGTGTAATCAGAGTGACCACAGTTGTATATATATTTATATAGGTCAGTCATATTATTTATTAGTATATATTCCTGGAAATGGGGTTACCATCTCAAGGGGCATGACTAACTTTAA
>NW_022103928.1:48167588-48170287 GCF_000313985.2 Echinops telfairi
ACCTGATGTTTCAGCCCACAGCTGCAGCTTTCGCTTGCCACTTGCCTGGTTACTCCCTACCTCAGATTATTCGTACTCAGTATGTCTTTACATTTCTTAAACACTTTAAAAATTGTCATTTGATTACCTTAAAATGTATACAGCAGTACTTTCCAGTAAGAGGTCTCTGCAATGGTGGAATGGTCGACAGTCAGAACTGATGACTTGTGGTCATTGAGCACTTGAAAGGGGCCATCGTGGGTTATGCATGGCGGATTGTGCCTTGGCCAGCTAACCACAAGATCAGCCGTTGAAGCCATCAGGCACTCCATGAGAGACAGATGAGGGGCACTTCTACTAGGTTCTATAGGGTAGCAATGTATTGAGCCTTGAACTACAGTGAATGCAACTGAAAAATAGAGTCTTTCAAATTTAAATTATATGGCCACATGTGCCTAAGAGCTACCATATTGGTAGCTAATGAAAAAATGTGGTATCTAGCCAAGAAACGTTGTCTGATTTTTGCATAATCATGGACACAGAACTCAAGCTGTCTTTGGCTTTCACCTCAGTAGACGTGGAGGCAGAAATCCTACTGTCAGGGCTAATGCGAAAAACTCCCATGTTATTCTCCAAGGAATTCTCCAAGCCAGACTACAAGGCTTCCTTTATAGAATATTATAGAACAATTATCTTCAGCACATACACAGGTTACTAAATTAAGAGGAAGCAGTATGGAAACCCATTATGCCCAGATTAATACACACATACAACATACACAAAAACTGGATGGTCAAACTCAACTCACTTTTGTCATTTGTCCACCCACTATTTATTCTTTCTCACTCAACCAACACTTGGCTACAACTCTTCTAATAAATGGCTCCCACCAACCAGGTTTTGTATGAAATAGGTGGTATTTTCCAATTTATTCTGACTTATCACTCAACATTTTTAACTTTGTTACCCACCCTCTCCTTGAAATATCAAACCAAGGTGGCACGGATGCCACAATGAATTGTACTTTTCTTTTTTCCTATTTTTCTGGAAGTAACTTCTCTGTCTCTGTTTTGCACCTCTCTCATCAGCATGAGTATTCTGAGTTCCCCATCCCCCACCCCACCTCCCAACACACACATCATCATTTTCCTCAAGTGGTCTCAATGAATCCCAAATCTATTTCCCCAACTGCATTTCCTCTTCTGCAATCCCGACCTGAATGCACAACTCCCTGTCCGATACATCCAGCTAGGGACTTCCAACCCAACACACCAAGCCAGATTCAGCCGCTCCATTACCAACATCCCCCCCATTCACTGGGTCTCACTGTTGGCCTCTACAACCTAGCTTGAATCTGTCTTACGATGTCTGCTATTCTCCTGCTTGGGTTGCCCTGGCTCTTCCAATCTCTTCTTCTCGTCTCTGGCCATTCACTTCCCTCTCAGGTATTTCCCACACCACAGCTGAATCGTTTTTAACCACCTGCCTGAATGAAAACCTTTTAGAAATGTCCCACTATATTTAGCAAGAGCCAAGTGCCTCAGACTGGGTCCCAAGGCCTTGTGTGACTTGGCTTTTGGCCGTATCTCCACTGCCTTTCAAACCACGGTGCCTGTCTGGCTCCCTTTCTCACACGCCATTTCCGTTCCCTCAGAGGCTCATGGGTCTTCTGCCCCCCGGGGGGTCGCTCTCAGACTGGTTTCTTCTGACAGAAGTCCATTTCCACCACTTTGCTGTGCAGCCTTTGTTCCCAATCATCTCACCACTACCGGGCTGATGCACAGTTCATCGTGGATCTCCAATATGTGTATATCAATGGATTATACATTGTAGTCCCTTATCCCAAGGATACTTGTTAGGTGAAGAATCTTTCTTTGACAGTCAAGGAAGATGGTAATGCATTGCATTTGGTTTGGTTTGATTTAGAGACACATAACTATAAATACTTACTCTGGTTATTTAACATAGCTCTCATAGGCTTACTATGTTTTCTAACCTATGGCATTTTATGACAGGAATAGCCTGCATATGACATTCACAAGGAATAGTTTAGAAGTGTAATGGAATCACATAATTGCTTAGAAGGCATTATAATGAATCCTTTTGGGGCTGCTAACTGCAAGGTCAGTAGTTCAAAACTGCCAGCTGCTCTGTGGGCAAAATATGAGGCTCTCTGCTCCCATAAAGATTTACAGTCTCAAAAACACAGAAAGCAGGTCTACTCTGCTGTCAGATGGATCTCAGTGATTTAGGTCAGATTTCTGAGGCTCTAAATCTCTCGAGGAGCAGACAACCTCCTATTTCTCCCCCAAAAGGCTGGTGGGTTTGAGCTACTGATTTTGAAGTGAGCAGGCCATTTATTCTATCATGCTACCAGGGCTTCTCAAGGATGTTCCAAGCTTCCCATAACATCATCATATAAACTCCCATTTCCCATTCCAGTCAAAAGGAAAGATCCTGTAGTAAATAACAAGGCAGATTACACATACACCACTATCTATGTACATCTAGGTAACAGAGCTGTATGCAGTTACCACGAGAAGCAATGCATCCCTAATATGGTTAATTACATGGACTTTGAAAATAAAGGTCCCATGTAAGAACAGCTTATTTCTGACTAGACATAAGAAGGGAAATAAAGTAAAAAGAGATCTACATAGAAACCAATTTATTTCATTGAAATATATTGAGTCTAAGTAATTTTAAAAAGTTTTGTTTTA
>NW_022103928.1:48170387-48173529 GCF_000313985.2 Echinops telfairi
GGTAGACATGCATAAAAGTAGTTTACGAGGTCTCATTTATATAATAGATTTATGGTAAGCGGAGGGAGTGCCATTCACTAATTGCAGTGCCACCAGCAGGTACAACTTCTGGGACAAGTGCACGGGAATTCCCAGATGGACAATGGAGTCCCTCTCCCCAGCAGGCCATTCAACGGTGTCTAAATAGTCATGCAGCTTCCACGCTGTGATCTGTCATTGCTCCGGGAATGAGTCAGTGCTTGCTTGCTGGGCAGGCCTCCCTTTGCCTGTAGCGTGAAGCGCTCTGAGTCGCCCCAGCCCTGCGCTCTCCTGTATTGTGAAAGCAAATCACTTTGGACTTAGAAACATATTTTAAAATGTCAGCCTACTCATTTGGTCTGTGGATGAGAAATCCATGTGGGTGAGGAAATGTCACGTTACACGTGGAGTTTGTCCTGAAGGGGTGGTGCAAACCAAATGGGGCATCCCCGTGAGATTGACAGCAGCAAGTGTGGATGGAAGCGCTCAGTATGCTCTCAGGCGCGCTCTTTCTTTTAGGGGGATCATCATCATCATCATCATCATCATCATCATCACCATCATCCCTTTCAGATCGCATCAAAATATATTACATTGGAAGGAGGGCACAAATGATTAAATGTTGGACCGGTCACAGAGAAGGTGGCAGTGTGAGCTCACACAGAGGTGCTTCAGGAGACAGGCTGGCACCCCCTTCTGAAAGGTCACTCCAGAGCAGTGCGATGCAGCACGCGTGGGGTAGACTGTTTGCTTCTGTATATGTATTGTGTGGCGAACACTCAACGTGGGTGATGTGGCATCTGAAACTATCAGGCCTGTCTCAAAATGCCCAAACTGGACAGCCCGCGTACAATACTGAACCCCTATCCACTCTGAGACAAATGCATTATTCTTCAATGCCCTTGACCCCACTCGAAGGGGCCGAAAGATGTGGAGATTCACAAGGCCCCAGCCTCGGAATGAGGCTCTGAGTGGAGAAGTGATATTTCGGTCGGACAGTCCAGGCATCCTGGCTGTGGGGTGATGGGGGAAACATCTTCAGCCTGACTTTCCCCTTCGTTTGGGACTAGCCGTGGAGAAAGGCTCCTGGGCTACCCATTTCCTGAATGGGACATGGTTTGACCTTAGTGAGGGTGAGCTCGGTGAGCTTCCCTTGCTGCCAGCCTGAGCACAGGCTGTGTGTGGCTGCAGACGGAGCTAAGCGTCTCCTAGATCGGAGACCCTTGCTGCTCGGAGTGTGTATCCCCCTGGACCTTTCTGAAACTAGAGAGGCAGATGGTTCGCTGCTCACCTTCCAGTCAGAATCTGCATGTACATAAGCTCGTGGGGGCCACTGATTAGTCTATGCCCAACCGTGGCTCGGTGGGAGATAGATGGGACTGTCTGCTCCAGCCTCAGAAACCTCGGGCAGTGTCACTCTAAGTCACAAACAACTTGAAGGCTCTGGATTGGGAGAAGCTAGCAGTAAGTCAGCTTCTACCCCATGGTGACCCAGGCATAACAGAAGGAAAAGCTGCCAATTGTGTGCCACGTTCGTGAGCAATTGTGGGCCACATTTTTGAAATCCACAGGGTTTTTATTGGCTAATTGTTGGAAGTGAATGCCAGGCCTTTATTCCTAGTCTGTCTTAGTCTGGGAGCTCCTCTCGCTCAGGCTCATCGCAGCAGGCAAACCTTCACTGCGAGACCGTGGTGACTGCCCTAGAGGTGCATTGGCTAGGAATTGAACCTGGGTCTCCCAGAAGAAGGTGAGAATTTTACCATTAAATGATGACTGCTCTCATCCAGGGTCTCAGAGATTTCAGCCCCCCAGGACCCTTGTGCAATGCACAAGCCACACACATGACTCAGCACTTCCTTCTCACGGCCTCACCCCTGGTAATTTTACAGCTGCATCAACATCTGTGCATTGCTTTAGTTTAGATGTCCAATAAATTAATGAGGGCATTGCTGAACTTTTCAAACGGGCATTCTGCGCTTTACTGACTTAGCTTTGTTTTCTCTTTCATGTAATAATTGGTATCATGCCTGACACTGGGATGATCAGAAATAAAAAAGCAGAGGCCTGCCACTAAGAGTCCATTCTTGAGAGAGAAGCCGCCTCGCAATGGAAATGGAGCCGATCTCTGGTAAATGGTTGAAGCTGTGGAAATGCAAAGAAAGAGGCAGCATTTGCAAGAAGTTAGGGTGGTAGAAGAGTTCACAAAAATTGCCACCAAGCCTCCCCTGACAGATGGGTGGTAGCTTTGCATGAAATGCACTGGCCAGGCATGGAAAATGGGTCTCAGGCTTAGAAGGTGAGGTTTCTACCACTGAACCACCCAGCTCTCATTATTTCCCATAGTCTCTCCTCAGCAAATGACGAAGACACCCTTTACTTCTTCAGGACCCAGAGTTACCCTTCATTCGTCTTTTTAATCTGAACGCAACATGAGCAAATCCTGATGCCATGCCCATCTCTTCCCCAGGTAGGTCATCATGATTACTCACCTACGTAAACACATTGTTCTTTAAACTCCTTTCCCGGCTCCTTTGTTCACCACTGGTGACTCAGAACTATTCTTCTGCACATGCTCAGTAAGAAGAGCCACAAAGATGATCTCTTGCCCATGTCTATGGCTTTGATGGAGGAGCAGGTTGTGCCTTCTGGCATCTGAAGGTTAATGAGAAGGAACGCTGATCACTTCTGCACATCTGAGATGGACCAGGTTTAGTGTCAGTTATTCCCGTGCCCCAGCCTCCTGCTTTTCTCAATCGAGCTAGCAGCTGGTGGTGTGCCTTTTAAGAGAACAGTTTAACAGTGGAAGGTAGTTCTTGTTTAACACAGAATGTAACAAAGGTTATAGAGCCTAGAGTTTACAAGACATCACAAAATGAGGGACTGTGGCTAGAAGGGCCATATTAAGTAGTGAATTACATTCCAGCTACCAATGGCAATTTGGCTTAATTAATTGTAACCTAAAGCAGGTATTGCTAGACTTGAACATTCTAAATTACTTGACTCACCTGAGTCTTTCCCCTGTTCATCTTTGCTATCCTACTGAGTGTCTTTTCAGAGTCAGGCATCTGTTTAAGGAAGACAATGTAATTTGAATATTGGAACTCTGATGTTGGTTTCACATTTT
>NW_022103928.1:48173878-48174956 GCF_000313985.2 Echinops telfairi
ATGTACCATAGATTGTTGTACATGGAAATAATGGTAGTAACAAGAAATTCTTGATACTGTAGGATTTACAGTTTGTCTGGTTATGCTGGTTTGTGATGAAAACAACTACCGTACCATATACAGGTAATACATTTCCATTTTTGTTGTTCAACAATAAACGTGCACCATATTCTTCTTCATGGAAAAATAAGACATTCCCTGAAAATAAGACCTAGCACAACTTTGAGAGCAAAAGTTAATATAAGACACTGTCTTATTTTCAGGGAAACAGGGTACATAGACAGCCACCCCTCCCCCAAGAAGAATTTACTTCATAGGAAAGCACTGAAGCTACAGCTCAGGAAGAGGGCCATGTCTGATCAGAGCACACCAGAGCAAATGAAGGGGGAGGAAAAAAGTGTGGAGCACATCCTGGCCCACCAACCCTTGAGGACAATATTCCCGCTCAGAGCAGCCAGTGCAGAGAGAGGCCCATATGGCCAGCCCCACTATGAGACATGACCCATAGCCCTATAGTGGAAAATACTGGAGACACAGTGTGGGAATTGCACCCAATCTGACCCCACCACACCAAGGCAAAACATTAAGGGTGTACGCAAGGGGAGCAGAGCAAGGATGTCCTGAGGGAACACCAAAAATAGACTTTGGGACCAGTGCGTGGCACCCGATCTGACTTGACTGGAAAACACTCCTAAAAGTCAGCAAACAGACCTTAAACTATTTACAGACTTTTCTTTTCTTTTATTTTTTATTGTCATTGGTTTTTTTTGGTGTTATTGTTTTGTTTTCTTTTACTGCTTTGTTTTGCTCTGCCTTGTTTTTGTGCATATTATTATCTCTTCAGGTCTATCAAGATAAGAGTGGCTGGATAAAAAAATCTGGAGGAGAAAACAATGGGACCAATGATTCTGGGGGGACATGGGAGAGTGGGGAGTTGGGGGAAAAGAAGTAATGTAAACACACCTAGGGACAAGGGAACAACAAGTGATCCAAAACTGGTGGAGAGGAGGGTCTAAGAGGCCTGGTAGGGATTGATCAAGGGCAAGGTAACCTAGAGGAATTACTGAAACCCAAATGA
>NW_022103928.1:48175923-48217943 GCF_000313985.2 Echinops telfairi
AGGGAGGGGGAAAATAAGGATCTGATACCAAGGGCTCAAATAGAAAGCAAATGTTTTGAGGATGATGATGGCAACAAATGTACAAATGTGCTTCACACGATGGATGGATGTATGGATTGTGATAAGAGTTGTACAAGGCCCCAATAAAATGATTTTAAAAAATGTCCTCCTAAATGACAAAGGCTAATGAGGATCAAATAAAACTCTATGTGACAGTGTCTTTTAAACTCTTGAGACCATTCAAATGCAAATTACTATTAATAACTCAGTAGACTTGTAAGAAAGGCCTGTGTCGTTTTAATAACCATCTGAAGGCCTCTGAGTTCTATAGGGTTTGATTATTTCACCCAGGTCATAGAAAAAAGATATAGCAAATCAGGGAATAGTCGCTATATAAAAAAAATACTCCTGTGTAATGATATCCATGTACATATCGCCATCAGGTTGATTCTGATTTATAGCAACCCTACAGCAATTGATCTGTTATTGATTTTGATGGCTTCTTCATTTCTAAATTCACTTATTTTGAACTTGGAACATGGGGAGCAGTGCTATTTTGCATCGAAGTCTAGACATAGGAGCTAGCTCTTATCTCTCTCTTATTATAATTCTACTTGGAAACTCTATGCATAGGCTCCCTCAAGGGTCTTCATTGTTCCTGAACACACAACTTTCAAATAAAGTCGTTCCAGGAAGAAGCTATGCAAATCGTGTTCATGGTGTTTTAAAATTTACTCCCAGATGGACTAACTCCCCAATTCTGGAAACAGTAGCAATACCTATCACATGAATAGAAGATAGTTATGTTTTACTTGTAGCGATAAGTTTAATCTTGCTGTTGTAAACATGTGGGCACTGAAAATAATATCAATCCAGTTGAACAGGCCATTCTAAGTAAAATTTCCAAGACGTTCTGTTCTAGAAGCATCTCTCCTCTCAGATATTCCTCAGGGGCTGACCTCTTGTGTATGAGTCTGATGTTTGTAAAATAGGGGATTTCATCTTATGTATAACTTTTTTTTAAGACCTCAAGTATAGGGAGCTTCCACTTAGTTCAGGGAATTTTGGACTGGGAAAGCATGTACAATGTACTGCATTGCAAATCTCTACAGAGCCCCAACAGGGAGTGTGTGATTAAACATAAACACAACACAGACGTCTCCTAATCAAGCTGAGGAGATTAAAACCCAGAAGTAAACAGACTTGCCACTGGCATTTTATCCAGACCAGGCTGCCTGGGTCTTCCAAAGTATTTTTCTATGAGTTTAACTCATTGCTTTTCACAGCACAGTAGCTGATTCTTTTAACCAATGAAGGTCACGCTCAGAAAAGAAAAATAGCCTCCCACTATTGAGGGGGTTCTCACTCACAGCAGAGGGCAAAGTAAAACTGCCCCTGAGCTTGCCAAGCCTATACATCTACATGAGAGCAGAAAGCCTCTTTTTTTGCCTGCAGAACAACTGGTAGATTCAAACGTCTGACCTTGCAGTTAGCAGTCCAATGTATAACCCACTACCCCACTGTGCCCCCTTGATGACGGGCACTTGGTAGCAGAGATACTTATGTTATTTAACGTTGTCATGACCAGAAGGTATAGAACTGGAAACACAAGGATAGATGATGCCATTATTTCTGTTCTCTTCATTTAAGAAGAAACCAGTTTCCAAATAACTGAGTCAAACACAGAACAATATACAAAAATATGAACTGTGTAGATTTGTGGATGATAGGATACCTGATTTCTTACCATCCCTGATCTCTGTAAGATGCCACACAAGTGATAAGAAAACAGAAATCCCATGAATTCACCAAATTAACAGTGATTTTGTTCAATCTGTGCTCCACAGGGAGGGAGACTGAAGGTGAGGAATTTTCTTGGCTAGTACATCAGGGAGGGCCCTTTGTTTGCCATTTCAAAGAAAACCCATTTCAAACCAGAGTAAACATTCAAGGGAAGGTATTGACTGACCCTTTGGCTACTTCAGGGCTGGATTCCTCAGGTGCCCCTTTGTGGTACCAACAAGCTAACTTGAACAGGTTGGAGGTTTGAGTCTCCCCAGGGAGACTTGGAAGAATGTCCTGGCCATCTACTTCTAAACCCTCAGCCCCTGGGACTTCTCTGGAACACAGTTTCACTCTGGCACACAGAGCATCACTGGGAGTCAAAAGAAGGTTGACTGCAACTGGTGTGCTCTGGAGTGCTGATCCTGACTGATTGGGGTTCTCAGTGCAGGCTCCCCTCACAGTCAGACGGACCCAGATCGTCTTTGCCACAATTGTCCCCCCTTCTAAGAGATGCTTGGTTTTCAAAGCAATTGGAGGGTCATTTTATTTTTAAGAAATCCCAGCAGAGCATCCCTTCCCTCCATCCATTGTCTCCACTTGGGCTTGCCCTCCTGCTGAGCCATCGCCCTGGAGAAAGGGTGGGACGACACACAAGGTACAAAGCCTGGCTCATGGCACCTCATGCCACTTCTCAGGGGCAGCATTCACAGCCACAAAGTGGTAAAACCGGAAATCAAAAGCCTGGTCTTAAAATCTAAACTCTGGGCTTTTTGTGTCACATTCTGCTGCCATTCTTTAGCCTCTAGGGTCCTCGTCACATTGTGTACTACCACCAGAATGGTATGCTTTGAAGGAACCCTCAAGGAGACTTCTCTGCCTTAAAGTAGCTCCTTCCCAGAGCTGCCATGGTGTCTCATAAACCCATCACTGAGGGAAGAGTATAATATCAGTGGAAGAAATTTCTTAAGAATACAAAAATCCTATTTGTATCCTACTTTGAATTAGCTTCATAGATTATCCCTTGAATTTGTGCTGAGTCAGGCTGGGTAAGCTTGGGCAGGAGAAAGGAGTGGATGCATTATCTGAAATGAGTGTACTTCAGAGCGCCTCTAAATGTTGTGAATGAATTGCATCTGTACGCTGTTGCATGCATTAAGCATGCCAGCCCTGTGACAAGACAGCTGAGGTTCAGGAATAAAGTAAGCATGCTTAATGTACAGGGAACAAGTGATTGAACAGTAGCTAAAAGATTTGAAATCTTTTGAATCTAAGCTAAGGTGACCAGATTTTAACATTGGTAAAGTGGGACAAAAGCGGGACACCATTGATAAAACTCATATCCTGGCGAAATAGCCACATGGCAGCCGAAAACCGCATACCCTAGCTAGTCGTGCATTCTTTCCAAAAATCGGGACTTTTTATAAACGCCATGGGAAACAGAAAAAATTGTTAAAAATCAGGACTGTCCCGCCAAAAGTGGGACTTCTGGTCTCTTTCATCTAAGCTTAGCGCCCCTTCAACTTGACTGCCTTTCAAAGAGTGCTGGATGAGAAGGGAGAGTTCAGGACATACAAAGGAGACATTAAAACATGCACATATAAACAAGACCTGCTTTCTAATTTTTCCCAGGATGACACCGCCGTGGCTGACTTTGAGGTATGTTGCATCTTGTCTCCCACATCCCACATTTCCTCAGTTACAACTCTGGGACAAGCCCCAAACCAAGTGGGGGGAAAGACAAGACAGAGCTCTTATTAGGGATGGAGTAAACACTCCTAGGAACGTAGAAAATATGGCAACATCTTATTATAAATTGGTGGTTGTAAGTTCTAGTGGGTCTGCCTTAAAACACCCATTATAAAAGGGTGCAACAGCCATGGAAAGTAGCCTGGTGGTTCTTAGAAAAGTTAAACATAGAACTGAATATGATCCAGCAATTTCTAAATATATACCTAAGGGAATTGAAAGCAGGAACACAAACAGATACATGTACAGCGATAGTCATTGCCTAGTGATTCACAATAGTCAAGAGATGGAAAATTCCTAAATGTCCATCAACAGATACATGGGTAAACCATGCATGGTACATATCTGGATCTGAACATTACCCATATATCCAGAAATGAAGTCAGGATATATGCTCTGACATGGATGAACACTGAAAGCATCATATTGAGGGAAACTGGTCATTCTCAAAAGGATAATGCATGGTTCTACTTATCTGGAACATCTAAAAATTTGAAAACATAGATAATTAAGTTTATTAGTGGTTACCAAGGGTTGACAGGAGGCAAGGGAAAGGAGAACTCATTTCTTAGGAGCTCCTGAGCTTTTGTTATGGGCCATAGAAAAATCTGGATATAGATAATGGTGATGATTCCAAAGCATCATGAGTACAATTAATGTTTCTGAACTGTACATGTAAAAAAATGTTAACATGGAAAACGTTTTGTTACTTATACATTCACCACTATAAAAATCAGAAACAAACAAACGATAAAATCCCACACAAGTCTCAGAATTGATGTGAAAAGCAGAAGCCTTGGCAGCATTTGGGTTGGTTACACAATGGGCTGCCCACCATAAGGTCAGCAGTTCAAATCCACCAATTTCCTCTCATGAGCATGATGAGGCATTCCAGTCTTGTCGAAGTGCACAGTCTTGGAGACCCAAAGGGACATTTCCACGCTGTCTTATCGGGTTGCTCTCAGTTGGAATCAACTTGATGGCAGCGGGTTTGGAGTTTCTTTTTTGTTTTGGTCAGTGTTTGTGAAAATTAGGTTTACTGTGCCAACCTGGCCAATAGGAACATGTGGGAGATTAATCGGGTCGCAGTTTGATTGGAGGGCAGAGAGATAAAAGGCTCTGCAACAGGTGCAGGCTGCCGTGCAAGCTGCTTTGCCACTGGGACCATATGATCCAGCTGACCCAATGGTGCTTGAGGTGTCAGTGTAGATAAAGCTGCAGTGTGGAGTCTTTGGCAGACCCCTATTGGTGAATCACATTGGTAGACTGTTGGGAATTTGGAGTAAAGTCATGCCATCTTCTGCAGACAACCACTGCCCTTATGAAAAACAACTCTTGTCCTGCTACTGGGCCTTAGTGGAAACTGAATGCCTCATCATGGGCCACCAAGTCACCATGAGGCCTGAGCTGCCCATCATGAGCTGGGTATTGTCTGACCCACTGAGTCATAAAGTCAGACGTGCGCAGCAACACTCCATTGTTAAATGGAAGTGGCATATCCGAGATCGGGCCAAAGTAGGAGCTGCAGGGACAAGTCAGCTGCATGAAGAAGTGGCCTAAGTGTCCACAGTCTCCACTGCTGTCACAGTACCTTCCTTTTCCTTGTCTGCACCTATGGCCTCCTGTGGAGTTCCTTATGATAATTTAACTGAAGAACAGAAAATTCGTGTCTGATTTACTGATGGTTCTGCACGATATGCAGGTGCCACTTGTAAGTGGACAGCAGCAGCACTACAGCCTCTTTCTGGGGTCTCCCTAAAGGACAGTGGTGAAGGGAAATCTTCCCAATGGGCAGAACCTTGAGCAATGCACCTGGCCATTCAATTTACCTGGAAGGAGAAAAGGCCAAATGTGAGACTGTATACTGATTCATGGACTGTGGATAATGGCTTGGCTGGATGGTCAGGGAATTGGAAAGCACAGGATTGGAAAATTGGTGACATGGAGGTGTGGGGAATAGGTATGTGGATAGACTCTCTGAATGAGCCAAGAAAGTAAAGGTAATCATGTCTCATATAAACACTCACCAAAGAGTTACCTCTGAAGAAGAGGATTTTAACAATGAGTGGATAAAATGACTGTGGAGACTAGTCCTCCTCTTTTCTCTGCCACTCCTGTCCTTGCCTGTGTTAGTCTGGGTAGACTAGAGAAACAAATCCAGAGACACTCATATATGTGTAAGAGTGTACTTTATATCAAAGAGCAATTATACATTAAGAAAACACCCCAGCCCAGTGCAGGTTAAGTCCATAAATCCGATAGTAGCCCATCTATCCATTACCAGTCTATTAATTCTTCTTCAGACTCATGCAGAACATACAATGATGCCGAATGCAGGGAAATCACAGGCCAGTGGATGGAAAGTCCTGTGAATCCAGTGGTGGTGGAAGCATCTTAGCGCTGGTGTGGGTCTCCACATGGCTTCTCCAGTTCTAGGGCTCTAGCGTAGCTCCATGTGTCAACTTGTCATCAGGAATAAGAAACAGAGTGTGTGTGTGTGTGTGTGTGTGTGTGTGTGTATGTGTCCCATGTCCAGTGAGGTAATTATCTCTGTAGTGCCTCCAAATGAGGTCATCAAGCAGTGGCCTGATTGACAGGCTAAACACCCCTTCACTCTTAGTCTCAAGTTGGCACCAGATTTTGTGTAACTACCACATTGCCCAATGGCACATGAACAAAGTGGCCATGGTGGCAGGGATGTAGGTTATGCATGGGCACAGCAACGTGACCTTCCACTCACCAAGGTTGACTTGGCTACCACCACTGCTGAGTGCCCCATTTGCCAACAGCAGAAGCCAACACTGAGTCCAAGATATGGGACCATTCCTTGGGGAGATCAACCAGCAACCTGGTGGCAGGTTGATTACATAGGACCACTTCCATCGTGGAGGAGACAGCCTTTTGTTCTTACTGGAATAGACACCTACTCTGGATATGGATTTGCCTTCCCTGCATGCAATGCTTCTGCCAAAACTAGCATTTGTGGGCTTACAGAATGTCTTATCCACCGGCATGGCATCCCACACAACATCGCTTCAGCTCAAGGAACTAACTCATGGCAAATGAAGTGCCGCAATGGGCCCATGCCTAGGGAATCAATCCACTTGTCATATTATGTTCCCCATCATGCTGAGCCACTGGCTTGACAGAACAATGAATGGCCTCCTAATGACACAATTACAGTGCCAGCTAGGTGGCAACACCTTGAGGGGCTGGGGCAAAGTTCTTCAGGAGGCTGTGTATGCTCTAAACCAGTTGGCAATATATGGTGCTGTGTCTCCAATAGCCAGGATCATGGGTCAAGGAAGCAAGGGTAAAGGCTTGGGTGGCACCACTCACTATTACTCCTGGGATCCACTTGCAGCATTTTTGCTTCCTGGCCTAGTGACCCTATGCTCTTCAGGCCTGGAGGTCCTAGTTCCAAGGGAAGGAACCCTCCCACCTGGGAACAGAGCACTGATTCTACTGAACTGGCAGCTGAAAATGCCTCCTGGCCACTTTGGTCTCCTCATGCCTTGGGATCAACAGGTCAGGAAGGGTCACGGTACTGAGTGGTGTGGTTTATCCTGATTACCAAGGAGAAACTGGACTGGTGCTACATAATGGAGGGAAAGAAGAATATGTCTGGAATCCAGTACACCCCTAGGCCATCTCTTAGTGCTACCATGCCCTGTGATTAAAGTAAATGGTAAACTGGAGCAACCCAATCCTGACAGGACATCTAATGACTCAGACCCCTCAGGAAAGAAGGTCTGGGTCACCCCACCAGGCAAAGAGCCACAACCAGCTGAGGGCAAAGGTCATACAGAATGGGTAGTAGAAGAAGGTAGTTCTTCCTACCAGATACTACCACGTGATCAATTGCCAAAGCAAGGTTTGTGATTGTCAATATATCTTCTTTGTATGTGCTTATTGACTATCTTTCCTTTGTTCATATACAATATACCAGATGCAATTAGATTCTATGTGTTTTCATTTATATGCATGATAGATGATAGATGTATGATGTTAGGTTTAAGTGTAATTTCATTAATGTCTAGAAATTATATATGGCTGAAGAATTGTGTACCGGTGGCAAGTGGACTGTGATAATTAGGTTTATTGTGCCAACTAGACCAATAGGAACATGTGGGCAGAGATTAATCAGGGTGCAGTTTGATTAATGGACAAAGAGATAAATGGCTCTGCAAGACGCACCTCTGTCTCTCAGGATAAACCATACCACTCAGTACCGTGACCCTTCCTCACCTGTTGATCCCACGGCATGAGGAGCCCAAAGTGGCTGAGTAGGTATTATCTTTTGGTCCTGATTAGTGTAAGAAGCTAATTGATAAACAAGTGACAATATGTTAATATTCTGGATTTCTATTTGTTATTTTTGCCTGATTTCTAATTTTTACTTATTTTTTGTTTGTTCTTATTTTCTTCTGATTTCTTCTAGAGTTTCTTTGTCAGAAGTTTCTTCATTCTGTCACTCTGCTGGAAGCACCTTGATATAATTCTTTTGAATTTCTGAATAGATAGTTTCAATATTATTTCTCCCTAAGAATTTTAGATTGTCCTTTAGTCACTTTCTCGAGCCATCCCATTTTGTTTCTTCATGTGACTTGAAGTTGTCTGGTGTCTCCGAGACATTGTATTGGATCTGTCTTTGTACTTCATTGGTAATTATATGTTGGTGCTTTTTTACCAAGATTTTTGGTTTTGGTTTGCTTGATTGTGTTTTGATATTACTCTAGTGAGCAGGGCAGGTGTGAAACTCTGATAGCCAACTGGGCAGCATAGGTCCTCACCACGTATCTCCTGGTGAGGGTGGCAGAGGATGGGAGTGTGTGCACAGTTCCCAGTTCACTGTTGAAGTGGAAGAATTAAGGATGGCTTGGGCTGGTGTTGGCCTCCACCTATCCATGATCCGGTAGTACAAGAGAGGCTGGTGGCCCTTGTCCAACGGGTGGGAGTGTAGGTGCTGCAAATGTGTTTTGGCAGTATGGATGCCATTGCTGTCTGAAGAGAGAATAAAGAAAGAAGGAAAGAGAAAAAACCAACAGAAATCATTTTGAAATTTAGAAAGAAGGAAAAAGGGAAATGCTAAAAAAGAAAGTAATAGAAGTAAAAAAGAAAAGCAAATACTACAAAGAAAGAAAGGGAAAGGAAAGGCCACAGAAGAACAGAGAAACCGAAGAAAAGGAAGGTTAATGAAGCTATAAAAGAGAAAGGAAATGGAAAGGAAAAAAGAGAGCGAGAAAGAAGCAAACGGGGTGATGAGCCAAGGGACGTGAGTAGTATTCCTTCTGGTCAAGGAAGCAGTGAGAGCAAGGTGCTACCTACTGTGGCTTGGTGTGCTCTACCAGCCAAGGAGGCCAGGAAGATATAGGCGTGCTGATTCTGGACAGATGTTCTGCTGACTTGGAAAGTGGCTGGGGAATAAAGCACATGCTTCCAATCATGGGATGATGGACACCTGGTAACCCAACCCAAGAGGGTGTGCCTCCAACCTCAGGTGGTACACCAGGAGGGAGGAGGGTAACGACGAGGACATCCTTAATGTGCAACCAAAGCTTTCATTAAAAGAGCAGAAAGGTAACCTGCAGACTGGGGGAAAACTTTGGCTGTGATATATCAGACTATAGAGAGGGCACTAATTGATCAAATTTAATTTCCAACACCTCAACAAGAAAAAGACAAGTAATCCAGTTTTCAAAATGAGGAGAAGACATGAACAGACACTTTGCCAAAGAAGTCAACTTGATATCATCTCAACCCAGAATTCACAGAAAGCTTTTTTTTTAAAGGCAAGATGAAACGGAGAGACTAGACCCTCCCAACCATAAAATTCTTTTCATTGCTACTTCATGACTGTAATTTTGCTACTGATATGCATCTGGTGACCTACAGGTTGAGAACCACTGATTTAGAGGGTCTCCAGTTAGAATAACACTCCGATGAGTCCCCTCTGATCATAATCCAGGGAAGAGAATAATCTTTCTATCAGACAGAGATCACTGTAAAGTCAATTGTGAATGATAGGTTAAAATTTAATACGTTATCATCTGATCTTCCATTTGGCCTTTTTAAAAGTCAATTATTCATATTTTCTTTCTTTCTGATTAAACTTTTCTCTGCTCTGTTTTGTCATGGTTGGGTTTTTCTGTTTGTTTGTTTGTGTTTTGTATAAATATTTTTGTATATGAAATCCAGGTGGGTAAATCTAAAGAGACAGTAACTAGATCAATAATTACCAAGGGCCATGACAAGGTGCACCTGACTCAATCCCTGGTATTTTAAATGGTCTCATATGCTTGTGAAAGTTGGGCATTGAAGAAGGAGGCTTAAGACTGAAGAAGAACTGATGCATTTGAATTCTGGTGCTGGCAAGAACTCTGAAAGTGCCATACACTGCCAGAAGAAGCAACACATTGATCTTGGAAGGAGTGCAGCCAGGATGCTTCTTAGAGGCAAGGATGGCAAGGCTTCATCTCACATACTTTGAACATGTTATCAGTAGAGACTAGTTCCTGGAGAAGAGCATCATGCTTAGAAAACAAAAGAGCGTTGAAGAAGAAGACCTTCAACCAGATGGATTGACACAGTGGCTGTAACAATGGGCCGAAACCATCGTGATGCTGGCTCCGGGGAGGGAAGTGTTTCATCCTGTTACACAGAGGGTCACCATGGGTTGAAACCTACTTAAAATCATGCCACAACTACTTTGCATACACTATGTACATCACATCATTACATACATGTTACACTACATTGTTACATAGCTGCCGAAGAACAAAGAATCATGTTCCAGTCCATTTGACACATATTAGGGAGCAATAACTGGCCAGCCCATATGTACATAAGATTAATTCCTTTATCATTGTCTGTTTTCTCAGTGAGTCAATGGACAGTGTGTGTGTGTGTGTGTGTGTGTGTATGTGTGCGTGCTAGAATATCTGAGCTGTGTTTTCCAGTCTCCAGCCTGTGTCCTTCCACTCCGTTTGGCAGAGCAAATCTGACACTGGCAGTTACTAAATAGAGGAAGAAATATTATTTGCAAATACACCCTTGTAACTTTAAGTTCCTGGTAGAAGGCAATGCCTGACTTTGTTTATTGTTAATACATGGGAAGATCATTAAATCAGAGTGGAATAACGTTGATTACAGCCTGAATTCTTTTGGAAATCTTGACGCAAAGTGCAAATTTAGCTGCCATTAATTTGAAATTCTTCCACTGTGTCAGCCTAATTTTAAGAGGCTAAATGAAGGTTTATAAAGGAAAAGAAAAAAAACCCCAACACTTTGTCATCTACTCCAAAATGGACTAATGTAATTACATGGTCAGAGCCACATCTATAACACTTTTTGTATATTGTTATCCTTTCCCCAAAATTTTTTATTGTGAATTGGTTGAAGATTTACAATAAAAAGCTATTTTCCATTCAAAACTTAACACATATTTTGTTTCTTGCTATTGATTGTAATCTCTGCCACTTACCCCACTTCCTCATCATGTTCCCTATTTCCATTCTTCCTTCTCCCCTAAACTTCCCTGATTTCTGAATATTGTTTTGGGACTTATACTGCACTTGTGATTTCAAATGGCTGATTGCTCTAAGGAGTATATAATTCCTTGGTCGTAATGTTCACTTTGTAGACCTGCCCACTGTTTGGCTACCCCCTGAACCACAGGGTGAGTTCAGCTCCATACCTGAAGGCTAATTAAGAGTCATAATTAGTGTCTGACCAGTCTCTTTCTAACAGGTAAACCTGGTGTTCTGATGATTTGAGTGCTGTCCCACATGTTTCTCCTTCTGATATATTCTTTGTCAGAAGGGTCAGTAGTGGTAGCCTGGAACCATCTAATTCTTCTGGTCTCAGAGTCCTGGGGGCTGAGGTTCACAGGGCTCATCTGTTCACAGGTTTTCTTGTTGCAGATATGTTTGATATTCTTCACTTTCCTCTGCTTCAGAAGGGGAGAGACCAAGAGTTGCATCTTGTGTGGCCATGCCGAAGCTTTGAAGACCTCAGTTGCTAATCATGTAAGAACCTTGTCTTTGTGGATTGTGTTGGGTCAATTTATCTGGACGACCCGTGGTTCTATAGTCCTGGGGCCCAGCAGTGTACTTCCTCAAAGTGTTTGGTTATGGCTAACAAGTTTTTAAAAAGAACTTTGTCCTGTGTGTACTTTACTATATTCGTGGATATATCTGAAGCATATATCCATATGGCAATATATATATCCTTGTATACATACATTTAAAACAGGATATTTATATACATAAATTTTGAAGAATATATTTAAGACAGGATATATATATAATTTTAAAAGAGGATATATATAGATATATATATTCCCATTCATCTTCCCACACCTGTTCAGATTATTTGTCTATCTGTGCATCCACTCATAGATTGTTCTTATAGGACTGTGTATATAACAGGATTTATTTCTGTTTCCTTTAGCACTTGTCTTTCTTTGCCTTAATCTATTTTTGCTGACCCTCTTTTAAGTATATATTGCCTTCTCCTTCATCCAAGATAATGAGTGTTGACCCTCTGGTTAATGAATTACCCTCCCACCTTTGGTAACCATCAAATATAATTCTTTTCCCTTTTTCCTGAAAATATTTTCTTGACTTTTTAAAATAGTAGTCTCATATCATATTTTTACTTTTATAACTGACTAATTTCAATCAGCATAAAAATATGCAGGTTAAGCTATGCTGTAGAGCATTTCACAGATCATAATTAATATCTAATGTCATTTTCCACTGTGAATGTTTTACAATTTGTTTATTCATTCATTGATGGATATTTAAATTCTTCACATATTTTGTAATGAACATGAGTGTGCATGTATCTATCTGTATCATGGTGTGCTAGTTATATAATCTGTTATCAATTTGAGAGGATTACGAGTGAAGGGGTGGAGTCTAGCCTGTCAACCATTGTACAGTCAGTAAGGCCTCTGGGTGGGCATGGCCTTCCCTGAGGATTCTGGGAATTTCTGTATTTCCTCCTTGGAGGCTGGAGACACTCCTCCTATTATTGGCTGACTCCCTACAAGACATCCCTGAGGAGAAGCCACATGGACTTACCCTGATGCAGCCAGAGCCCTGGACCAGAGAAGCCATGTGGAGACCCCTGGCAGTGCTGAGATGCTTGCAACATCACTGGATCCACAAGACTTCCCACCCACTGGCCTGTGATCTCCCTGTGTTTGACGTCATTGTATGTATTTTGTGAGTCTGAAGAGGACTTTATAGATTGGTATCAGACATATGGGCTAATATCGGATTTATGGACTTGCTCTGGATTGGGCTGGGATGTTTTCTCAATATTCAACTGCTCTTGTATATAAGGTTCTTTCTTATACACATATGAGAGTCTCCTGGATTTGTTTCTCTAGTCTACCTGGACTAACACTCATGGCTTCTATTTCTCTAGGACATATACCTAGCAGTAGGATTGCTGGATCATATAGTGTTTCTATTTCCTGTTTTAAGAAAATGCCTGTCTTCTACAGTCATTTTGCCATCTGCATAACACATGCAGATACACCCACCTGTGGGGTCACCACAACAGGAGGAACTGTATTAAAGGTTCGCAACATTAGGAAGGTTGAGAACCACTGACTCAAATGGATTTGGGGCTTCCACTGTCATCCATAGCTTTCTCAAACCAAGTGTTCACAGTTTAAGCTCTGATGCCATTCTCTTCTTCAGACTTGGGTTTTATTATTTACAATCTTTGGATCACATGGGCTAGTGCGTTTCTATGTGGACTTAGTTGATGCTTCACATAGATGTCTGCCTCTTTGAAGACAAGCCTTTAAGACTCCAGATGCTATTCTTTCTGATGTGTGATGATGCGATTTCCTTACTGCTTTTCTATATTCAAATGTCTGCAATACCTTGGTACCTTAATTATAACTATCATTTCCTTTAATTTCACTTTGTCAAAAATATAATTGGTGCAGTAAGTATGCTTCTGTTGTTTCAGTAGTAGACCATAATCAGTACTGTTTTGCAGCAACCTAATTATAAAGATGCACAAAAATATATGTTCAAAAATACCAAGACTATCATGAGATGGTTTGGTATGACAATACACCCACCCATTCCTCACTTATTGCCATGGGTAGCTTCTGAAGACCATTCATTATGCAAAAATCAGTGTTATGCAAAATGGTGGATGATCACATCAGATAAAATTTAGGATTAGGATGTCATTATATAGCTGCAAGATCACATCATTACATGAGTATCAAATTTCATTATTATCTAGCTACCAAACCAATGAGAATTATGGCCTAACCAAATTGACCTAACCTTGACCTTCACCACCAGCATGACTCTTGCCTCACATCTCAGAAGTCACTACTTCTAGACTTATGCTGTTAATTCACAAAATAGTCATATTGTGGGGTTTTCTCTATGTCTTAAATGAAAAATGTCAGCTAATGAGATAGTGAATAAGTGAGGAGCAAATGTACAACATGGGGCTTCAAAAAGTTTTAAAATCTCTTTTAAAGCTTAAGGTATTTACTCTCTTCCAAGTCTTTTTTTTGCCAATGTAACTGCTGAGTGGAAAAATATTAACTCATAGTAAAATGTAAAATCAATTTAAACTGAGCCTATTACTTACTCCCTGGCCACAATGAGGAGTTGAGGTATTTTTCTAGGCATTTCCATATATGTAATGCTCATCATACCCATTAATAAGTAGCAGTAGCAAAATCATTTGCTAATGATTTGAGATCATTTTTCTTTAAATACTTTTAGCAGGAGGCTTCTAGACATCAGGATTTTTTGTTTTCATTTTGCTAAGAAAGGGATAAATCTGTGTACCTCACAAGGTAGTTATGAGAAGTTTATAACACAAATTACACGCAATGCACTACATGTAAAAAGCACTTGGAAAAGGACCTAACACATTTCAAAAACCCAAAGATTTTCACCTTCCTATTTTTATTACCCTTTTGTTCTACTTCACAGTCCTACAGCATTGATTTAATCTATAACAATATCTCTATTATATAAATATGTAATGCAATAATAGAAACTAAAAGGGAAAAAAGTAGGCAAACTGTAAATATCCCGCCTAATGTCTTAAAGCAAAAAATACAAATACATAATTAATATCCATATTTCCTAACTGAAACCCCACAGTAAAAAATTTAATGTTTGATAGTATTTAAAAGCAGATTAAAGTGGAACATGAAAGGCTAAATTTAGATTTTAATAATGGTTCAGTTGAAGATGTTTAAATTACTCTTAAATAATGTAAATGTTATGTCATTTTCTTAATACCATAATTATCAAAATAAATCTTGGAACCCACCATTTCTGATTAGATGCTCCTACAAGTCCGAACTTTACTTCAGAGTCAATTCTTGGAGCATGCCAATTACCTGTAGTCTAATTACAAGGAATTAATTAATTCACTTATTTATTCAGTCGGGCATTATGAAACGTGTTTACATTAAGAAAGACACTGAGCAGCTAATAATGAACATCTCCTATTTAGGAGATCCACTTACAGAAAAGAAATACACCTGTCCTTCTAAATGGAACCATAGACTAGGTGACACTTGTACAGTCAAGCTCTCCAGCACTAGAATCCCTAGTATATATTGTTCTCATTGCTGCTGAGTTGACTCCTCTGCAGGGGGACCTTACGAATCAGCATATGATCATCGTAAGTGTGTTAGGCTGAGTTGACTAGAGAAACAAATCTGGAGATACTCATAGATGTATAAGAGAACTTTAAATCAGGAAGTGATTAATTATACATGGAGAAAACATGCCAGTCCAACTCAAGTCTGTAAGTTCAATAGTAGTCCATATGTTCCTTTTCAGACTCACACAGCCACATGCAAGGATGCAGAATATAAGAAGGTCACAGGCTGGTGGGTGCAAAGTCATGTGGATCCAATGGCGTAGCTCAACACAGGGCTCTGGAAGGTCTCAGCATGGCCTGCGAGCAGCAAGATGATGGCAGAGAGAGAGGGTCAGTTCCCAGGACAACACAGGGCTCTGGAAGGTCTCAGCATGGCCTGCGAGCAGCAAGATGATGGCAGAGAGAGAGGGTCAGTTCCCAGGACCCACTATGAGAAGGACACCCCCACAAGGAGTCTATCAGGCTGTGACCTGATCGACAGGCTAAATGTTACCCGTACACTTTTATATATCTTCAAGTTGACGTGAAATGATGTAACTACCGCAATATGTTTTTGTCCTTTTGTTTGCCTATTGTGTCAATCCTTCTCCTTGAGGGTCTCCTTTATTTTTCTTGGGCCTCTACTTCACTATCCATGATGTCTTTCTCTAGTGGTTTGTCTTTCCCGATAATGACACTTCCTAGGTGAGTCAAAGTCTGGTCGTTCTTGATGTTAATTTAAGAACATGATGGTTGCATTTCTTCTAAGACTGATTTACTCCTTTTCTTGGTAGTCTATGGTATCTTCAATATTATTCACCAACAGTACAATTCTAATACATTCAGTCTTCTTTCTTTAAGAATATAAAAATCTATATAATTCTATGGCATTTGTTCTTATCACTTGAAAAAAAAAATCTCCGTATTATTTTTCCTCTAAAAAGGTGTACAGAGTCCCTGTAGAAAGACAGTCTGTTTAATTTCGCTTAACCTGGGCTTTCTCAAAATTTAAAAACCATGAATCTTTTATCATAGTTTTCAATAACATCTTTTAACACCCACCTTTTTAAAAGATCTATATCTAATGTGTAATGCAGTATCTAAAGATATGTGCAGATAAAGCACTACTGGATACATTTCAGCGTAGGAGTTGTAGCTTGCTTTGCATAAATACCTTGCTGAGTTAATTTTCTCTTTGTTAAAGTATATTATCCACATAATGTCTTCATCCACATTCTATGTTAATAGCTAAGTCATTCACCAGAGGAAATAGAATGCGCTTCAGTACTTTTGCTATTTTTTCAGTTATGCATACATATTTAATATGTATATATACATTTCAGTTTTAGATTTACACACATATATAAATGATATATATTGATTTCTGTTGATCTGTAACATGATAAAATTTAATATGTAGTATTAATGTAATATGCAATAGGATAGAAAATATAACATGATAGAATTAATTAGGACCCTTTAAAAAGATTTAAATTAAAGTTATTAATATATAAAGTTATATTTTTCTTTGAAAGCATCATTGCTTATTATTTTTAAGGTAAACCATATGTGTTAATCATATGAAACCATCGACAGCAAGATCAGACTATTCCTACTCTAAATTCTTATGAAGTATGAATATTTCCTCTTAAAAACATTTCACCTAAATGACCAAGCATTATCCAATGTTTTAAGAGCATGATGAGTCATGACTTGTATACCCAGTCAGTAGCACCATAAATTAGTTCACCCTTTTTGCAAAATAAATGGCAAAAAAATTATCAACATTGAAATACGTATATGCCTTTGGCCCAATATTCCATCCCTAGGGAACTATCCCACAGATAAGCTTACACAAGTGCAAAAAGATTCCTTTACAAAGATGAAAGAAACATTTGTACTTTTCTCTACCTTTATCAACACGCTATGTGAACTGCCCTCTCTATTGGGGGGAAATCCCCAATGTGTGAGTCTGAATGGGAAGCCCAGCCAAGTACTCACTATAGAAACTGGCAAGATCAGGCCCCTCCTTCCCAGAATCTGGCATTCTTACACAATGGGAGTCATTGCATGAGGCGAGGAGCCAGGCTCAGTTAACGACATGCTTGTTGTTGATGTACAATGTCGAGTCAATACTAACTCATAGCGATCCCGTAGGACAGAATCCATCTGTTCCAGTGTCTGCAAGGCTGCAATGTTTATGGAAGCAGATTGTGACATCACTCTCCGGTGGGATGACCGGTGGGTTCAAACTGCCACCCTCCTGAGTAGCGACGTGGCATCTCACTGCCCGTGAGTCCATTCTGGCATGGACGCACAGATGTTTTCTAAGGAACCCTAATGGTTATATGTGGGTTATATGTTAGACCGGTAAGGCCAGAAGTAGGAACCCACCAGCCACTGCACAGAAGAAAGATGAGGCCGTGTGCACCAGAAACCCGAAGGGCCAGTTCTGGTCTGTCCCACAGAGTGGCTTTGAGTGTGAATCCACTCCATGGCAGTGAGTGAGTGAGTGAGTGAGTGAGTGAGTGAGTGAGTGAGTGAGTGATTGAGTGAATATGTTGTGACCACTAGAAGCAGGCAGGTACGTTGGGATACATGTTTCTAAGGAATTGGTTGACATATACTATCAGTGGTGCCAGTGGTGTCCTGGAGCCAGGACTGATGGTGGTGACACTACAAAGTATTTTACCCATACTCGGGTGGCAGCAGCATGTCCCAACTGGGCTGTTCTTGGGGCATGATGTTGACTAGGGTTCTTAATGCTAGTTTTCCCATCTCATTCCTTTATGGAGGGTACATACTGCTTCCCTTGTAGTGATTCTGGAAGCTATCCCAAATCTTTTCAATGCATCCCTTTTCTGTTTAATGAACCACCGGGATCATCTGTAAGAAATCTGGACTCCCTCAATTTTGAATCAACCCAACATGTCCCACTGCCAGGAACAGAAAGAGACACTGTGGACTAGACCAGACTCATAGAAGGTAGGTAGGCTGTTAGGCTTTAATCACATGTGTATGGGGCCATCATTAAATGAGTCTACACGAGCCTTGGAAGACAGGGTCCTTGTTCTAAATTGCATGTTCCTTACTAGAGCAAAACAAGGAGATATAAGACAAGTATAAGAAAGACAAAACTGTCTATTCTATTCTCGCTCCTCTTTTGAGACTCCATGGCTTGAAATGAACCACAACTGGATATTTCAATACTGCTGTTGTTATTAATAGCTGGCTCACGGCAACCTCATGTATGATGGATGACATACTGTCCAATCATACGCCATCCCCCCAAATGGGTGACCCAGAGGGTTTTTATTGGCTAATTTGGGGAAATAAATAGCTATTCAGTCCTGTTTTCCTTGTCTAAATTAGTCTAGAAGTTCTACTAAAACCATTGAGCATCATACCAACACACAGCCTCCACAGATGCGGAGGATAGCTGTACTGGCGGGGCATTGATTAGAAATGGATCATAGGGAAAGCAAGAATGGTAACGCTGATCTCACCCTGCCCTGGTTTGATGTTTACCTATATTTCCTTGAAAGTGATAAATCATGAGGCCCCTTGAAATTTCATGTATTGAAATTCTTTTAAAAGTCAGCATTGACACATGCTGAGAAGGGATTACATTTCTTTTTTAAAATATCACATCCTTGTGATTTGGCTTTTGAGTTTGTTATTGTTTGCATGTTTGTTATTTTCAGAGGATTAGTCTGCCATAGGGTCATCTCTCTTGGGCGATTACGGACCCATGTTCAGTGGGGAGTGAATTTAATATCTGTGTGATAGGAACATAAGAGACAGAGGAAGACCTCCTGAGCCTTTCCCCTCGTTTGTGGATGACAAAATTAGTAGGACACTTGTCTCAGATCAACACAGAGCAAATCTAGCTGAGTCTCGTCTTCTGTAGCTCACTGCACCACATGAGCCGACTCCGTCATCAACGTCTGTGGACACATTTTTCCTATCATGCATTTCTGGGTACAACGCTCCCCCATTTTTAGGCTTTTCTAGCACAGATTTTCTCCACTCTCCAAAAGTAGAGCATATCGATGAAAGTTTTCATAAACCTAACAGGGGCATAAAGCTAAGAAGCAATAACCATTCATTATATGGAAATGGCTAACTTGAGTCTTCCTGGATTCCAAAAATAACCCTCCAAACCATCCCGCATAACATAAAAACCTAAAGTAACATGAACAGTGTCCGCAGACACAGTCGGAAGCTACAGTGGCTTGTTGCTGAGCGTCTTTCCCAGGGCAGGGGCTTGGCGCCCCCCCACCCCCACCCCTTCCTGCTGATGGCTAGGGACACATGCCTCTTAATGGCTGTAAAGCACCTATTGGATGCTAGTTTCACTTTGGGGTGCCTTTTGTTGGTAAAAGCGAAATCTTCAGATCTCTGTAGGTTAGTGAAAACAGGGAGTCATGGGATTTTGAAAAATTGAAGTGGCATCAAATGGACTTGTGAGAAGCAAAGGAAACCTGCAGTCGGGGAGAAAGTGAAGAGATTTTTAACAGCTTTGTTCTTGAGCTCTGCCAGGGCCACCATGGATGGGTGAGGAATGAGGGGGGCCCAATTGGTGTCACCGGTGTTCTGTATGTAAACTTGAGCCAAATTCCATCTGCATCCCCTTTTTCTTTCATTGAAAGAGAGCTACACTCATTTGTTTACATGTGGTCTGTGGTGAGTCTAAAGGCTCTCTGGTGGCAGGGTGGTTAGATGTTCCCCCCCTAATTGAAAGGTCAGCTGTTTGAATCCATCAGCTATTCTGTGGGAGACAGATATGGCAGATACTTCCTATAAAGATTAGAATCCTTAAGGGGCAGTTCCACTCTTTCTCCCATGGAGCCGGCTGGTGGGTTTGAACCATCAATATTGAGGTTAGTAGTTGAACACTTACCCAACAGAGACGCTAGGGTCCCTTACCCCTGGTATAGGCAGCTAGAAATGAAACCCGACACCTGCTCAAGAAAGGCTGTGGAGGGTCAAACTGTAAGGTCCCTTTAGCCCTTATGTTTATTAGCTCTCTAAGATAAATAGCCGTTTGGGAGTATTTGCTCTACTGTCTTCTTTCTTCTGCTAATTATAAACATAATGATTTAATTGTCTACATGCTTCCTGACTTGCCTATCCCCAAATCACCGCTGTCTAGTTAATTCTGACTCATAGTGACCCTCTACAGGGTTTCAGAGGCTGGACACTTTAATGGGAGCAGACAACTCCACCTCTCTGCCTTGAAGCAGCTGATAGCTTCAAACTGCCGCCTTTGTGGTTAGGAGTCTAACTCGTAACCTACTGTAATGCCAGGGCGACTATCCGAAATCTATTGTGTTCCTTAAACTTCAGAGCAAAACAAAACAGGGAGAGAATGCATGGTAAACAGCTTGATCCAACGAAATGATTTTAATATTTTTAAAACCAGAATTCCTTTAAACTAACAAAACTTTGTAGTTGATAGGAGAAGGAGTCTTGGTTGCTTGTATGACAAATCAGAGAGATGATATTAATAATATTCACAAAGAACCTATTCCATTGCTGTGTTCATGCTTTATAATTTGCATGAGTTTTTTAGCTCCTCTAAAGGATAGGAGGTCAGCCTTTGTATATGCTAACTTAATAAAATAAGACCTAATCTAAGAACATCGTGGGTGACAAATGTACAATTACATTGGAACAGATGGAGCAAATATGCCTATGAATGAATGTGAAATTGACTCATGAACTCTTCTATTATTCTATCACTGGAATTTAAATACATCTGAAAGGATTTCCTTCACACACAAACACACACACACACACACACACACACACACACACACACACACCCCTCCAAATTTTAGGTAGGGAACAAATTATTTCTACAATCATGGAGGAATTTGTTGGCAATGCATGCAAGTTGGGAGTATCTCACTAATATGTAGGATCAGCTGCATCATCTGAAGGGCCCAGTGAAAAATTTATTTTTGTGTCAAAGTTACCAGGCACCTTCAGAGGGGAATGTGATTCCAACTCCCAGAGGCCCTATGCCTGCAGAGTGGAACTCTTTAAGGAATCTCATAGTTGTTACCTTCCAAAAGTAGACTAGCAGGCCAGCTCTGGGTGGGTTTGAACCACCAACCTTCAGCTAGCTGCTGAGCTCTTTGCCGTTTATGCAATCCTAGGACTAAGGTGAGAAACGTAGAGCATTACACTAGCTTCTTGTCCTTTCTAAGCACACAGTCCTGTTCGCCTGAACGAGTTTCGTGCCTGCAATCCCTGGATACTTCCTTCTCTGCTCCTTCCCTTCCCCAACACTTAAGACAAACAGGACTCAACAATGGAGACATTTTCAATTTCTAGCTCTGAAAAGCTCTTCGTTTTCAAGAGAATGCCTGAATCATGATGCAAACTATATTGTGGCGCAAAAGAAACCCCTTTTTTTCTTCCTTCATGGTCAAAACAATGAATGTTGGGTCCCTTCATTGTAAATGATTTTCGATTGCACTGATCACTCATTCATTTCAATCTGCCTTTGACATTTCTGTCATTGAACTGATAAAAATCATTAAAAATAGAAGGAGCCTACCCTTTCTATTCACACAAGCAGATGATACATGTATCACTAAATGATGCTTCATAGATTTACACATGGAAAGGCAGGTCTCCTAACAAAGCAGCGGTCTTAGGCAGCCGTGTATTACTGTAGGAACTGCCAACAGGTCTGCCTCTGTTCTCTGTAATAATCATCGTGAGCCACACTGGTAAAATACCTATTCGCTGGGACGGAAACAAAGCAGAAAGCTGGGAGGCGGGGTAGATTTTAGCTCCACACAAAGACCCTGGAGCCTTGGTCATTGTAGTCTGCATTGAAATAAAGCACTTCCAGCTTCGGAGAAAATGGTGTCATTGTTCTGGGCTTGAAGACAGGCTCATAAACTGCTGTGGCCTCAGCAGTGATATCAGGGGTCGGTCATCGTAGGCAGCTCACCCCAGTGTGGCCTTCTGAATAGAGGCAGGGGCTAATGGGGTGGGGGTAGGGGAAGGGGTCAGGCAAGAAAGGGTTCAGGCAAAGAGCAAATCATCATTCAATACAAAATCCTTATTGCAAAGGGAGTGTGGGGGCGGGGCCGGGTGGGAAAGGGGGTAGGGGGTTTCTCTGTGCCCAAATGGCACATTTCATGAGAGCTAGACCTCTTAACTGGAAAGTGTGTATGAGTACTGTTTGTGACCTTGCTCTCCCGCCCCAAGGGCTCTACCATCCTGCTTGTCTAGCCAGAAAGGGCAAATGGAAGGTCAATGGAGGAAATGAGTCTTTTAACTACAATGTACAAAGTGCCCGTGTTTTTTCTACGCCTGCTGGAAACCTGTCCTCACCAGAGAGGCTGTTTACCCACAGAGTCATGTTTGGGCAGCGGATGGGGCCGGGTCCTTACAGGTGCAACCAGGGTGTTGTCTGCCATAGAAGAATACCATGTGGGGCTCTGAGTGTGCTCTGCACAGGCTACTCCAAGCTCTTTACATAGTAAGTCTTTGGTTACCTGCAGAGCCTTTTGCTGGCTAACTTCCCCAATAAAGGTATTCATCCTCATCAAAACAAATACCTGAATTCTACAGCAGCCCAGAAAGGTAAAGGGTTGGGGTGGGGGTGGGGGACAGCAACAAGGAAGATCTGGTATCAGAAGCTCTTACTTTAAAAACATGGCTCAGGCACATACTCACTATGTCCCTCCAGTTAAGGTAACTCACCATTTGGGGCATGGGTTTTGTCATTTGTCAAATAGATGTAAAGGCATGTGTTTTTGATTTCCCCAGAACCAGCTACTTCATTGGAATGGCCCAACACAGAACGAACATGCATCTGGTTCACAAGCTTGGTTGCTCATGAAAAGGCTGGCAGTTCAAGTCCACCCAGGGCTGCTTCAGATGAAAGACATGTCAATCTATTTCTATAAATCAGCTATGGAAAAGTTTAGGGAGCGCAGCTCTTCTCTGACACAGGTGGCCTCTCTGGGAGTGGGAGTCACCTGCATGGCCACTGTGGAGGCACACAGGTAACTCAGAGTTTCAAGAGAATGACAGGAGGACATTACGGTGAGTAAGGGAGCCTTCTGAGCACAGGTGGGCGGCAAACGACGGCAGCCCCTTGGAGTTGGCCCTGTGTCTCACACAGCTTGTTAGGGAGACTGATCCAAAAGATATATTTGTAAGCATGTCTATCCCTTACGAGAGCTTCTAGAAGTGATTGTTACATCCAAATAGACGACGAGGAAGGACATGTGTTCAGACAGAAATAGGAGATGCAGAGTCTACATGTGAAAATAAATGGATTTCTAAGAAGTTTCTATTTAAATAAAATTGGGTTACAATGGAAAATGGAAAGGTAATAGAAATATAGATTTCCTTTGTCCTGTTATCTCTGAGAAGAAATAAAGTGAGACTATGAGTTCTACTTACCCCAATAAGGCTGATGGAGGGCTTGGACTAGGGCAATATCAGAGAGACTGTGGCAGGTTGAAAAGACAGAGATGTCTTCTCCTCTGTGGAGAGAGCTTCAGACAGACTTAGGTAGACTGTGACCCTAAAGGCCGTCTGTTTGAACCCATCACAGGCCTCCCAATATGAGCCAATCCAGCAGTTCGGCTTTGTAGGGTATGGGGTCACCAGGACTCTGTATCCCCTTGATAGTAACAAATGTTTGGGTTCATTGGTCTTGATTACAAAATATCTTGTCTCTTCCAGAGAGAGGAATTTTAGAAATCGCCATAAAAGTGGGCATTTATGAATGCCATGTTGCTAATAATTTTATGCTAAGGACATTCATGAAAGTTTGTTCATAACTAAAACCAATCCAAACCCAACCCCAGCTTTTGCACTGATTCTGACTCATAGTGACACTGCTTGTCCCTTCTCACTGCCATCAAGTGGATTCCAACTCAGAGCAATCCGGTAAGACTGGTTAGAACGTCTCTTGTGGGTTTCCCAGACTGCCACTGGTTGATGGGGCTAGAGTGCCTTGTCTTTCTCCTGAGGAGCAGCTGGTGGTTTCAAACTACCAACCTTGTGGCTAGCAGCCCAATTCGTAACCAGGACATCACCAGGGCTCGAAGAAGACAGATTTAGGCTGCTCCTTAGCTTGGCTGAGACTGTACATCTTTATGGGAACTGACATCTTCGTCTTTCTCCCATGACTGATGGGTATGTTTAAATCGCAGACCCTGTAGTTAGCACCCTAATGCTGCTATTCACAATTTTGAGCACCTTAAAATAAGCTTTTGTTTCCTTCTCCATATTTAATTTGGGAAAAGAAACTAAATGAATATCTTACAGCAGGGGTTCTCAACCTTCCTAATCCAGCGACCCTTTAATACAGTTCCTCATGCTGTGGTGACCCCACCCCCAGCCATAAAATTATTTTCGTTGCTACTTCATAGCCATCATTTTGCTACTGTTATGAATCAGAGGACTCCTGTGAAAGGATCGTTCACCCCCAAGGGGTTTTGACCCACAGGTTGAGAACCACTGTTTTAAGGATATGGCTAATTTCTGTTAGCATATAATCTTTCCTATGAACCCCAACCTCCCATAAATAAGACTAACATGGATCTATTATGCTTCCTAAAAATATTTATACAAGGATTTTCAATCTGCAACTTGTAAACACTTCTACATATTTCCTTCTCACTGTAGGAAAATACCTCCTTTCATCTCTCCTAAAAGTACCATGTCGAAACTTCAAAGACGACCCTGTAGTTCAAACACTCTTAAATTTGGTTAACAAGTCCATGATCAACTTGGCAATGCCTTTCATGAATTTATAAGCTTTGATCATCTCTTCACTTCAGCCTTCATTTTCCTTCCGACCAAAGAGCCCTCATTTTGCTGTTCGTTCGCACACGGAAGAATTCCATTCCATGTATCATGACATTTGCTCACTCCTTCCTTTCAATACTGGAATAACTTCTCTGGTTTGGTAGAAGCACAGCCAGCTTGCTTCTTGGAAGCAAGATGGTGAGATTTTGTCTCTTGTACTTCAGACCTGTTCTCACGAGGAACCAGTCTCTGGAGAAGGGCGGTAGAGGACAAACGAGCCACAGGAAGATGGATTGACACCGCTGCTGTGCAATGATGAAGGGAGAGCAGTGTGCATTCTCTTGCCTGACGTGACTGGAGGGCACCTAACACCACCACCACCACGTGGGCAGCGCGGGCCACTTCTCCATTCGTCCTTGGAAGCAACACCACTCGTGACAGCTCATGGTCACATAGAATATTGAATTCTGCTGGTTCCTTTAAAATACAAACACATTTAAATTTATAGAATTAGAAGGGAAGAAAACCCTATTGGCTATATATTAGAAACAAATGAAGTAGTGAAAGGCCCTGAGAGTCAGTTCTCAAGATGAGAATAAACATTGATATAAAATTTGTGTTTTGTGCAGCCTGAGGACCTTGTGTAGGATCCTTAGTGATAATAACATAATTCCACGGACTCTTCTTCCTACCCTTAATATAAAAATTTCAGTCCCTCAAATGTTTTCTGTGGGCTTCAAGAGATATTTCACTTATGATCACAGGACAGTCTTCCTGCAGGTTGCTTCTCTGCACCGGAAGTCTGACAGTGCCAGTGGGCGGTCTTTCCTCTTAGTGCCGCCCTCACATTAAAGAATTCCTGGTAGAGAGACTTGTGCCTTAATGCCTCATAGAAATTATTTGCTCTTAAACCTCATTCTTCATAGGCTTTTCATAAAATCCAGGGAGCCAATACTAGAAATATCACCAAACCTTCAGTGATAAGTGTCTGTGTTATAGAATTATGCCTCTCTCTGACCTAAAAAACAAATACATAAATCAAAGTCACAGAAACAACGACAAAAAACAAACAAACCCAACCAAGTCTGTTGCCTTCAAGTGAATTCCAACTCATGGCAACCGCTGGGCTGCAGAATGAAACTGTGCATCTTCCGGTTTTCTTTGCTGTAATCTTGATGGAAACAGACAGCCATTAGTAGTCAAACACAAACGGTTCATATCACACAGAGACATTTTAAATGCAGAAGGGAACTTTCCTAAGGAGTCTATTTACCCTCTGGCCGCAACGATGATAAGGTGTGTTCTAATTGACTTGAATGCTAGCATTTTGCATACTTTAGACTAAAACACAGATCTCTCATCAAAAAATGAAAGTTTACAGTACTGAAGTGACCAAGGCAGATTGAGGGGAGATGCAGCATCTAGGTACATAGGTTTAATGATCAAATACAGTAGGATGGTGGTAAGGTGTGGATTGGGGCTAGGACTTGATTCACATTTCCATCTATCATGTGTCAATACTACTTTAACATTTGTATTATAATGATATTGAGGTGGGATCAACATGGCAGCAGGGTAATTTTAATTTTCCAAGTCATGATAATTAGGCTCAGATTGATTGTTATTTCACTGAATTTACACACACAGATGTTGGTGACAGAAAGTTAATTAGAAAAAAGTGCCTTACCTTACCTAGCTGAGAAAGTACACCTAGCATGGTGTTAAGAAGAACTACTGATAAACTATAGATTTCAATATGATCATCTTTGGCCACATAATTTATATAATATGCTATGATATGATATATCATTGATTCCCCAAGGAAAGTCTTTTAAGCAGAGATGACCCCATATTTCTCTGTTGTTATCTTTTGCAATGGCATATCAGTCCGTCAGTAAGCATGTTACTATCCTTTTTATTTTCCAGTCAGCAATCCCAAAGCAAGGAGATAGGACTATTGTGATTCATAGGGTTTCATTAGCAGATTTATGGGAGCAGATTGCCTGATATTTCTTTCTGGCTGATCTCAGTTCAGAAGCTACACTAAAATCTGATGGATATCAAAGCAAAAAAACAGGTAGCAGCTACCCTTTGAGGTTCATTGGCTGGGGAAAAACCAAGGTCTCCTGCATGGGAGCTGAGCAGCCATCACTTCCCTCAATAAGTGCATATGAAGCCCCTTACCATCAAGCTAATTCCAACTCAAAGGGTTTCCTATACTTGAATATCGTTTGTTTTGTTATTTTTACTTTGGTCAACTTTTCTTTATTTTGCTTTTATTTTATTTTTTCTCCCAAGAACCAGCCAGTGGTTTTGCACTACTGATTTTGTGGTCAGCAGCTGAACACTTAACCCACAGGGCCACCATAATAGATTTCCTAGTGGGCATTAAGGAATTCTTTCAGTACGACCTCTACGATAAAATATTCCCTCTAGCTTAAAATAAATACATAACTGGAAGTGACTGTCTAGATCACTGGGTATTTTGATAAAAGGTTATAGAGAGTTCTGATCAAAAGGGGGGCAATGCAGAACAGATGTTAATTTCTACTGCATTTAATGGAAAAGCGATAGAGCTGTTGACCCATCCGTGGGGATGAACATAGGACGCAATCATAGGTAAAAGAGAGCATGCCATTTACTCTAGCTCTTTTTGGAGACAAGCAGGGTGAATGAACCACCGAAACTATTGCTCTATAATAATCGTTAAGCCTCAAGCCAAAAATATCACCATGAAGTCTTGTTAAAATCAAGCGATAGTTTAGCTTCTCTGGTAAAGTATGTCTGGATTGAGCCTTATGCTCTTCTAAAATCTATCTGCGCAGGATCAAGCTGACAACAACAACTTGAAAGCCTAGCAAACTTACGGGGCAGTGGGTTTGTATGAATGGAAACACACTGGCAACGCAAAGGTCATGATGATTGGACAACTTGAAGAATTTAATCAACGTTACTAAACTGTACCTATAGAATATTTTGATTTGGGGTAGGTTCCACTTTGTTTATCTCCAACAACAACAGCACAACTAAAATGAATGAAAAATAAACAAATATCACAAAGTGTTGATGCTGTTCAAATATAGTAATGTGTGTGCTATGAAGAATTTAAAGTTGAACAACTTATTTGCAAATCAAAGCTAATTATGTAGAGATGGAACTAAATGCTGTCCCCTCGTTTTCCTATGATTGCATATTTATGTATATCCCAAGGAGGTGTTGATTAGTTATGTAAGCTTTTCCATTATAGAAACCTCTTTGCCCTTTCCCCCTGCTAGGTTTTACATGCAACTGCTCAGTAAGCCTAATTCTTCATATTGTCTTGGATGGAAGTGAGAGTCCCAAGCTTGTAGTATAGGAGGGTCCTTTGTTTACTTTTTCCCTACCACCCCAGTCTTTTGGATTAGAGTTCTTTAGGACTGTGGTCCTGTTATCAAAAAAACAGTCCTATGTATACTAGATATTGATGCTTACAAGATACACGTTTTGAGTAGAAATTATGGTCTCCTTTTTGAGTTCCTTTTTTAAAAGAAATTTGAGTGGATACGATCTGCAGCAAGATACTGATGTGTTTACATCTGAATTACCAGTAAAGCGAATCATCCTGGACATTTTGAGTCCAGTACCCTCACATACCAGCTAGATAGAAGTTAATGATTCTGAGAATACAGTTACTTTTTGCTTTCATCAATCATATTCTCAGCCTCATAAGGAAGCCTGAACCAAGCCTCTGTCAAAGTGCTCCACCTTGGACTGAGGGCCCAGGTCACTTCTTTGATTTATGCCTGTTCATATAAACCATGGAATCCCTGGTGATTGAGTACTCAACCCGTTATCCTCAGACAGATGTTCACATTGGGCATAGGCTGAGGTTGAGGTAAGAAGGATCAGTTTGTACAAGTCCGGTGCTGACTGCTGTTCTTTGCCATCACAAAATGCTAAATATGTGTAATTGAAGCTTCCTGCTGTTATCTGGAAGTGGTGGGAAAGCTTGGCTTTGTAGATTGTTTCCTAAAGCATATTAAAATAATAAAAAAACTATTACTTCTATAAAAATAAAAGAGAATGATCAGTTTTTCTAGCTGTTGCCTAATGCTTCTCATCTCCCCATACACAGAACAAGGGCTTAATCTCAACTTTACTTTCATCGCCAAGTTTTCATGGTGTGGTAGGTACGTAATCTGGTGTCAATTTGAAAATTAAGAGAGTAGGGATAGAGTCTAGCCTGTCAGTCAGGCTATAGCCAAAGAGGCCTCTGTGTAGGCCTCTCCTGAGGATTCTGGGAACTCTTGTGTTTCCTCCTTGGAGGTGGGAGACACAGTCTCTCTCTGCTCACTCCCGTGGAGATTCTACTGACAAGGTGCACTCCCTGCAATACATTTCTGAAGAGAGGCACAGGAAGCTACCCTGAGGCAGTGAGAGTTCTGGAACTGAAGGAGACCCCTGCCAGCGCTGAGATGCTTACAACGCCACTGGATCCGCAAGACTTCCAACCCATTGGCCTGTGATCTTTCTGAATTTGGCATCATTACATGTGTTTCATGAGTCTGAAGAGGACTTTATAGATTGGTATCAGACATATGGTTTAATATCAGACTTATGGACTTGATCTGGACTGGGATGGGATGTTTTCTCAATATTCAACTGCTCTTATATATAAAGCTCTTTCTTATACACATATGAGTGTCTACAAATTTGTTTTTCTAGTCTGCTCAGACTAACACACATGGAATAAAGAATTTCAAAGTCTTTTGTACACTGGAAAATTTAGTTACTCAAACTAAAATATAAGTCTGTGATGATGGTGACATATATACCAATATCCTTAATACAATTGATATATGGAATGTTATGTGAACTGTAAGAGCCCCCAATTAAAATTATATTTATATAATTTATATAATATATATAATATCTCATAGGTTCAAATATTATTTTCTCACAAATGATGTATATTTAATATTAGTCAAATACCTAAATTAAAATATAAAACCCCAAGGGTAGTTTTTAATATATATTTTGAGATACATTTAACTCTAATTTCCATGAAAAGGAGTTAACCAATAACCCTGAAATCCTCTTAGTATGTAATATGTTAAATACAAAATCAAAAAATTAAAGAATCACAAACTTATGAGCAAAATTTAACCCTTGCCCAAATTAAAATTTCTCATTAATTTGGTTTCTTAATTTTATTTGTCCAAATTGTGTTTACTAAATCCTGAAAGCCAAAGAAACACTTGGATTTCAAAGAATGAGTCAGACTATTGTCATTTCTCCCTTGAACTATCATGATCATTTTAACTTAAGGAAATAAAATCAAGAATGCACCAGGACTTAAGATGAAAGAGATGTAAAGGGACTTGATGGGGACAAGACACGCTGTGTGTACAAGGCCAGTTTTCAGGAAGTTTGGATCTTCTCGAACATACGAGAAGGAAAATGACTTCAGTAAAAGTTGCATTGATTCATCCATCCGTTCTTCTGTCCACTCACTCCTCTTAGCATTTATGTCGTGTATTAAATGGATCCTGCACTCAAGACGCTCTCATGTAGTAAAGGAGAGATGAAAACAATAAATAGAAATATATGGGTAAAGCACTATTTCTTGTTCTGTAATCGTTACTTGGATATCATTTTTAAAGGGCACAGAGAGAGGACACGCATATATATACTGTTCATCTTCCAGCTCCCAGAAGAGCCCTGATAGATGGCATATGTTCAACAAATATTTCTTAAAATCCTAAAGGAAAACTAACATTTCCTGAGCAACTCAGGAAACATTTATAAGGATGTGACATTTCTGTTAAGATATTATTTTAACCTAGTTACTAAAGATAGGATATTGGGAAGAATATCTGCTATTCTGGGAACTGAAAAATGAAGAGAATATTTTCACTCAAAAGGGAAAATCATGTTTAAATGTGCTGGGAATGATGAGGACATGTCAAGTTAAATCACGTGGCTGCTTTTAAAAGTAGGTATTATTTCATTTCTTCCGTCGTTTTGTTGAGGAAAAAGGGAAATAGGGACATCGGTTAGTAGTATAGAAAGATGTGGCATTGGAGGCAAAAGGTGTTTTTCAGGTATAGTCCTAGAGATGTAAGGTGGTGTGGTTGGTGCTGTCAAGTCCAGTTGGTTCTGGATCACAGGGATGCCATGCACAGCACAATGAGTCCTGGATTATGCTCACAATTGTGCTGTTTGCGTTCCTTGTGTCATCTACTAAGTCAATCCATCTGTTGAGGGTCTTGCTCCTTTTTGTTGCCCCTCTACTTTACCAAGCATGATGCTCTAATTCAGGAACTAGTCTTTTCTGATATCATGGAGGTATGTCGTCGAAGACAGCAGGCTAGGAGGAGACTTGGGGAAAATATGTTTTAAGCAGAATCAAGGTCAGTGAGTTATCAATGTGTTCTAAAGTTTTGTTCAACAATCCCGAAAAAGAAGTCAAACCACTCAAATTTTTAGCAGTCCTTTCAAAGACCAGTTAATTCTGCTATTTGTCATATAAAAACTGGAGGAAAAACAAAGCAAAACAAAAACCCAATGCTTCTGACATAAATCCCCGGGATGAGGTCCAGGCACTCTGGCAGGGCCAGACCCAACCGAGGGATACATGTGGTAGCCGACTAAAAAGGAGGGGGAAAGGGGGGGCATGGGTAGGGGGAACAGGGCACTAACCCACCCATAGGGGGTGGGGGGATATTGTTTATGTCTCTACAGGAAAGGGAAAGAGAGACCAGACCTCAACCTGGTGCACCAAGACTTGTGGGCAACATACTGGCATTAAGCAGTGAACCACAAGAGATGTCTGCAGGGCTGGCCCCAATAGGTGGACTCCCTCCGCAGAAGAATGCACTATAGGGGATAGCACTGATGATACAGCTCAGGGAGAGGGGTGGGTCTGCTCCGAACACATTGGAGCAGACTAAGAGTGAAAGCTAAGAGTGAAGGAGAGAGATGGAGTAGACCACATCCAGGCCCACCAAGCCCGAGGACGATATTCCTGCTTGTATCAGCCAATGGACAGAGAGCATCATAGGGGCGCCATGAGACATGATGTCCCTTCAGACTCATAGCACTATGGGGACAACACTGGAGACACAGTGTGGGGAATTGTGGGAATTGTGCCCGTCTGACACCCCCTGGCCCCCCGTCCTCCCACACAGGGACAAAACACAAAGGGAGTGCAACAGAGCAGCATAGGGAACAAAGTAATGAATCCCCAAGGAATCTCAACAATAGACTTAGAGGGCAGGGCTTTATATCTCATGAGATTTGATCAGAAAACATTCATAATTGTCAACAGACAGACCTGGAACTATTTATAGGCTTACCCCCCTCCCATGTCTATCTATATAACATAGGTGGGATAAACAATCCCAAGGAGAAAACAATGGGACTGATGATTCAGGGGGGCGGGGTCATGGAAGAGAGGGAGGTGGGGGAAAGGAGGGGGAGCCAACAATCCCTGGGACAAGGGAACAAAAAGTGATCTAAAATCGATGGCAAGGAGGGTGTAGAATGCCTGGTGGAGTTTGATCAAGTACAATATAGCTGAGAGCAATTACTGAAAGCTGAAAGAAAGTCAAATGTGATCGTGGGACAAGAGGAAAGTAAAAGGAAATAGAGGAAAGAACTAGGAGGTAAAGGGACATTTATAGATGTATAAATAAATACAAGCAAGTACATACGTAAACATATTTATATATCAAAATTGGGGCATAGACCTCTGTACATATTTTTCTATGTTAAGTATAAAGGTAGCAGATGGACATTGGGCCTCTACTTAAGTACTCCCTCAATGCAAGAACACTTTGTTCTAATAACCTGACATTCTGTGATGCTCACCTTCCTGACATGAATTCTGAAGACAAAATGGGTGCAAAAGCAAAGGTGGTGAAGAAAGGTGATGATGCCCGGCTATCAGAAGATATAACATCTGGGGTCTTAAAGGCTTGAAGTTAAACAAACGGCCATCTAGCAGGGAAGCAACAAAGCCCACATGGAAGAAGCACAGCAGCTTGTGTGATCACGAGGTGTAAACGGGATCAGGTATCAGGCATCAGAAGACCCCAAAGAACCAACCATATCTATGCTAAGGAGGGGGTTGGAGTGGAGACCCCAAGCCCATCTGAAGACAATTGAACTTCCCCTCACTGAAGGGTCACAGGGAAGGGATGAGCCAGCCTGGGTGCAGTCCTCTAGTTCTTTAATGCTTCCTCCCACTCCCCACCCCCACCCCCCACCGCAACTATCATGACCCCAGTTCTACCTTACAAATCTGGCTAGACCAGAGCATGCACTCTGGTACAGATAAGAGCTCTCAACACATGGAATCCAGGACAGGTAAACCCCCTCAAGAACAACAATGGGAGTAGAGATACCAGGAAGGCAGGGGGAGAATGGGGGAATCTCAATGATTGACGTATAACCCCCTCCCATCAGAGTGATAAACAATAAAAACATGGGTGAAGGGGAAAGCAGATGGTGTAAGATAGGAAAATAATAATAATTTATAATTTATCAAGAGTTCATGAGGGTGGGAGTATGAGGGAGGGAGGGGAAAAATGAGGCACTGATACCATAGGCTCAAGTAGAAAGAAGATATTTTGAAAAGGATGATGGTAACATATGTACAAATGTGCTTGACACAATGGATATATAGATTGTTCAATAGCTATAAGAGCCCCCAATAAAATGATAAAAATAAATAAAAAACTAAAAAGAAATTTTTGTTCAGTCACTGTTGTGCTGATATAATATCAAAATGTATCAAGTTCATTAGAGAAAAAGCAGACAAAAATGAATTTTAGGAAACTTTTAGACATTTTTCACTTTATTTAACATGTCAGGAAAAAAAACATTTGGAATATAAGTAGAAATTGGAAATCGAAGTATCTCACAAAATATGTGAAAGTGAAGTATAGTTTTTCAAAGAGTTGATTGCAATATAATTCACATATCCTACAATTCAACTGTTGAATCGTGTTAAGAAGTTGTGTCGCCATCACCAAACTTCAGAGCATTTTCTTCCCTCTCGTACTCATTGGTGTTAGCTCCCCAGCATCCCCAGCCATGCCCTAGATAATTATCAATCCAGTTACTTTCGCTAGAAGCTTATTTGTTCTGGGTCTCATGTATAGAAAAACAACTACAGAAATTACAGAACTGAGGAAAAACTTCAATCAAAAAGAAAGAGGAAACGCTGAAAACTGAAACAACTTTAAAATGGGTTAAAAGGGAGATCAAATGATAAGGCATTACATTTTAACCTCCCTACATTTAACATAATTAAATTTACCACTCTGTCTGATAGCAAGAATCTTCACATCCCTTGAATAACACATGTTCGGAGGGGATTTGTCCAGAGGCTTAATCCCTGCCGGCCCCTTGCAAATGGATTCTGGCTGCCACTGTATCCATAGCTTTCGGCAAACCAGGTGTTCAGCATTTAAACCCTGATCCCATTCCATCCTTCATATTTGGGTTTTATTATTTACAATCCTTGGATCACAAGCCTGGGGGTGCTTCTTCCATGTGGACTTAGTTGGCTTCTCGGTTAGATGGCTGCCTGTTGAAAGACAAGCTTTTAAGATCCCAGACACTAGTCTTTTTGATAGCTGGGCACCATCTGGTTTCTTCACCTCATTTTGCTATAGCAGTCATATGTTTAGTGTACTTTTATAGTTTTGTTCATTTTGCAAGAATGAACATTTCCTCTTTTAACTTGACAGACATCCATTATTCTGTCATTGCTCTAGAATGTTCCCTTTCTTCAACAGAAAACATTGCCTAACTGAAACAATAAATTTTCTTTTGAATTTTGTTAATTCCTTATGCTACAGGCATACTATATAATTCTATCAATAGAATCATATGTATATTCTTTATTATTCTGCTATACCATTTATTTATTATTATACTACATAAATATATTAATAAAAGGCCTAAATGCAGTGGTAATTATTTGGGAGAAGTTACATAAAATTGCACAGGTTCATCATATAATGGAATTGCGTGACATGTTCATATACCTTGTAAAAATTTAATTAGAGAAAGATAATTCGTATAGCTTAACCATCTTCCAATTATCTCTGTCATTCCATTCATTGAGCTCTTGCCCTGAGTGAGCACGAGAATGAGTTATCTTATGTATGTATCTTTTTTCATTAATTTTCATTCATACGTGCCTTTCCCAGTGAGAGAATTTCATTGTGATACTGTGTCTCTAATGTGTAAAGATAGGTGATTGTTTTGTTTTTAACATAGCTTTATTGTCTACATGCGAGGCAGATGGTTCAGATGGCGCTTAGTCAAAGACACACCATGAATCCTCTTCAAAGTAGACCGGAAAACCAGCCATGTAGCATTCACAGAAGACGGACCTAAGCAGGTTTCCCACGTGGTGCCTTCGTAAGGAACTAATCTACACAATTCTCTCTTCTGTGCTGACTCCTCCTCTAATCCTGCAGAGAAGTGAGAAGGCTACAACCATTATCAACTATGGTGATGCTTCACCAGTAGAAATGTCAACTTTCATACAGAAGACAAAGGTTTGGTTCCTCATCTATGCACCTCTTGCTCAATCGCAGCTTCAAGACTAAGACAGCCTAGGGGAAAGGTTTGATGGGCTAGTTCTGAAAAATCAACCCATGAAAGCCCTATGGATCACAAAGGACCGGTCCACTGGGAACGGAATGTATGAGTCGGAGGTCAGCTTGAAGGCAGCCAACACACCAGACTATTCTGGATAAAGTGTGACCATTTTGAAATAGGCCTTCGTTTGAGTACATGTGGCTCACAAACAATAGGAGCCTCCGTTACATACTATCCTTGAAATGTCCAAACTGACACTACCCGCCATATCCAGCAATTGCTAGCTTTCATCTGTAGCTTATATTGATTCTAAATGAGAGTTTTTAGCCTTCTCCACTTTGAAAAACTTTGCAAAAACATCACACTTATAAACCCTGTCTCCTAAGTTACCTTTAAAAATGATGTTTACAAGAAATACAGCCAGAATGCATCTTATAAATGAAGCATGATAAGCTTTATCTCACATATTTAGAGCATGTTATCAGGAAGGGCTGCTCTTTGAAGAAGAACCTCGTGCTTGGTGAAATAGAGGGCCAGAGAGAAAGAGAACAGTGTTCTCTATGACAGCGTTGGATGTGAGGCTGCTGCGTGACTACGCAGTGTTTTGCTCTGTTGTGCATAGAGTCGCGATGAGACAGCCCTAACTTGATGGCAGATCAGAACAAAAAATACCGCCTTACTCACTTATTTGCAGCTACTAGAGTTCTGTCTCACCTATAACTAATTTAAATAACGAGCCCTTACTTATAAAAAAATACCAAGGTATCTCAAGGATTTTGAAACAAACTTGAACAACCAAATGTCATCAATGGCAGAGATTTAGCCTCAGTCCAGGAAACAAGGAAATCCCAGAAATTGAATATTATGTTTTTCAATGATTTTTTTCAATGGTTTTTTTCTGAAGAGCTTTCCATTTATTCCTTCTGCAGAATTGTTTTCTTGGCATGGTTCTATAGTAGGAACCGTGGCTGCTGACAGGTCTTTAGTGTTGATAGCGTAGCTTTAATCATTGCTTAGACAGTTGTCTGGGACCCACCCTCATAAACTATTTGGGGAAAAAACAATTTGCTCTGTAGACTCTCACCCAAATCATAATAAATTGTTTAAAAGTAAATTATCAGATAAATAATAAGACTTATTGACCCAATGGTGAGTTCATTCGGTGAACAGTTGGGGCTTCACATCAGATAAGTTAAAACTGTGGTACACTTTTGTAAATGGAGATGGGGGGAAAAGCACTGCCTGGGGTAAATCTGGATAACTGGAAGATAAATGGATAGATAATAGATAGATATTCTCTATGTCAAATGGAAACAGCACAAAATGAAATATCTGAGGAAATTCCTACAAAGAGGAAAGGTGAGTCTAGATTAAAAAAAGGTATAGCCCAGAATGAATTTAACAGAAGACAAATTGCATTAACATCCTACCTATTCATTAACTAAAAGTATGATAAAAATTAGGCTGTCATCTTTCTGGCAGCCATCTCAAGATATAAAAGAAATAATGCTTCTCTAGCTCTTGATTAGTAATTCAAGAGATGCTCAAATATCCTAGTACCAAGACACAAGAAAAAAAAACAACTCCCTTGCCTAGAAATCAGGGTAGAATATAACTGTATCTGAACGGTGAACATACTAATCCAGATTGATGGTTCAAAGGCAAAAAACAATGTCATAAAAGTGACTCAATCAATGAGCTAAATGGTGTGGCCTGGGTATTCTGCTCCCTGTTAATCTGGATTTATACAGGCCTGAAATATGCAGGGATATCCCGGGTTAAGAAAACAGTCAATGGCCTTATTTGTTACACCCAAAGTGAGAAACTGGAGTGAAGCAGAGGTACTTCAGAGAGACGGTCTAGTGGTGTCCTTCCCAAAAAAGAAGTCGTTGGAAAATTTACAGTCGGTGGAAAATCTACTCTGAGATATATGGGGTGTGGCAGTTATATAATCTTCTGTCAATTTGAGCAAAGGGGTGGTGTCTAGCCTGTCAATCAGGTCATAGCCAATGAGGTCTCTGTGTGGGGATGCCCTTCTCCTGAAGATTATGGGAACTCCTGTCTTCCTCCCTGGAGGTGGGACACATAGTCTCTCTGCATGACTTTCCTGCTGACAAGCCACATGGAGACATACTAATGGAGCCAGAGCCCTGGAGCTGGAGGAGCCACAAGGAGACCCACACCAGTGCTGAGATGCTTCCACTGCCACTAGTTCTACAAGACTTCCCACCCACTGGCCTATCATCTTCCTGCATTTGACATCATTGCTTGGCTGTGTGAGTCAAAAGAGGAATGTATGGACTAGTATTGGACCTATAGGTTAATATAGGACTTATGGACTTGATCTGGACTGGGCTGGGTGTTTTCTCAATATACAATTGCTCTTTGATATAAAGTTCTCTCTTACACACATATGAGTGTCTCTGGATTTGTTTCTCTTGTTAACCTGGACTAACACATGGGGTTCCCATGCATTGGAATTGATTAGATAGAAACTTATTTCACGTTTTGTATAGTTTGAGCAGAATTTTATTCGGAGGAAACTTGTAGGTAGGGGCAGATTCGTGCTTACTTACTAATACATAATGAACAATTTCATATAGGTTTCACATAAAAACATGTCAACTATTCACTACAGATTAATAAGCAAGCACATGTAAACTTGTGCTTATGTTACTTATTGGGTACTCTACCTTTGCATGCAGTTGGGTACATGTAACATAATGGACTGTGGAAAGTGAAGAGTCCACACTTTGCCTAAAAATTCATATTCACAGGCTTTGTTTAGTGCATTTAGTTTTTTTTTTAAAGTTCTAAGCTATGCAAGCAGAACTTATCTATAAGCTACCATCTACAGGCTATGTTCATATTAAAGAATTTCAATTGATGGTTTCTGGATGGAGGGATCAGTCCTTGATGAAAGTCTCTCAAAAAAGATTCTAACAAACAGGGAGAAACCATGGTTTTGGCAAAGGATAATGAGCAGTCTTTTGCAGAATGTTGTAGAAATAAAAAGATGAACACATTTGTCTGAAGCTTCTTTTTGATTCTCCTTCGGAAGTAAGCTATTCCTCCCAGATAAACCCTCAGAATCCATTTGCTTCATTCTCACCCTTTGATCTCCTACAGCTTGTAGCGCCCCCGCCCTCATATTTCATCTTTCTCCTGTGTCTATTCGTAATGCTCTCACAGGAGGTCAGAACTCACTGCTGTAGGGCTGGTTGACTAATTGGTCTGAGTGCATCAGGACTCTCTCCTCATTAACCCATTCTTCAGATAGGATTAGGCTCATTTTTCCTTAAACAGTGCTCCCACCATGTTTCCCCAGCTGCCACGTTTCTGACAAGTAAGGAACAGCAGGGAGACTGAAAAATAAATAGATTGGAAAGAACTCCCTTGAAAAGAAGGAGGAGGATTTCTTAGACCTTTCAACCCTCCTAATGGAAAAATTCCAAAATCGTTGGTTTAGTAGTCAAAGCTTCAATCAAGGTTCTATCATGGAACCTTTATTTCCAGCTAAACCCTTTGAAATTTCGGCCTTGTTCCTTCATTCTCGGGGCTGCTCAACTTGCTTTTCTTGGTTTCCTCTCCCCTCATTTATCCAAATCCTCCCTAATCTCCAATGCCCATATCAAATCTCTTTTTTTCATCTATCTTTCATCAACAGCTCTGGACTACCCTGGTACCCAGGAGACTTATTGCTGCTGTTGTTTTTTAAATCTCCTTCTATACTGTGCTTATCACCATCCACTTATGATCAATTGTGTTATTATTTATTCGTACAGTTTTTATCTTCCCAAATACCCTGGAATATGTTTATAGCCCAAAATTCTATGCCTCTGTGTCTTCAATGCTGATCTCCACATGTGTCTGCAAAGTCTCCTTTCATGAATGGAGTTTTCACAATGAAGAAAAGGGTGACATGACATTCTATCTGTGGATGTGTAATTCTTGGGATGTGGAAAGTTCTAACCCCCAATGAAAAACAAAAACAAACAAAAAACTGCCATTGAGTCCAATCCAGCTCATGGCAACCCTGTAAGACAGGGAAGAACTTCCCCTGTGGGTTTCTGAGACTGTAGCTCTTTAGGGGAGTAGAAAGGTTCAATTGCCACAGCAGAGCAACTGGTGGTTTCGAACTGCTAACCTTACGGTTAGCAGCTCATCTCATAATCATTATACCAGGAGAGCTCCACCTAACTCCTATCAGAGGACTATTTTGCAAGCAGATGTCCTAACTCCTTCTCCACTTTATTTGAATACCACCTTAGGGTATAGAAGAAGGGTTTGCAAACGGTGGCCTGCACATCCCCTCTGGCTTTCCTAGGACACACATGTGGCTCTGAAGTAACATTGAAAAATGTTAAAGGATATGTTTCAGATCATGGTGATTTCATTTGTCATTTGTTTGTAAAAATATATTTATGGCTCTTGAATAAGCTTTAAATGAGGAGGGACACGCTCGGCTTTTCCATCGCGAAAGTTTGCTGACCCAGGTCAAAAAGGTACTAGGGTGCTTCGGTAAGGAGAGAATGCCCCCCCCGTTTAGGCGATCGTTCCTCAAAGTTTCTCTAAATCTTAAAAAGTCTCCCAAGACAGAGGTTCTCCTCATACAGTGAGCTCGGAACAGCTCCTACCGTGCCTCAGATGAGCTGATACTCTCTTTGGATCATACATGCTTACTCTGAGTGTCTCACTAATACTGACTGGTAACATTTAACAAATTATTTTCCTGAGTATAGAGAAGTTACCCTTTATTTACTGGAACTACTGTAACAACCCACATGCTGAATTGTCACACTGAAAAGGCATTTCTGAGAGAAATAACCAATGAAACATTTTTGATGAAAAGTTTATTACATTTCTGGCTCCTAATTTTTCTACATTTCTCTTGATAGAATGATATATCTCTTAACTCTTTCCTTCCTTCCTTTGTAATTCTTCCTAAAAATGATTATTCAAATTATGTTAATAATTCTTTAAAATGTATTATGGTATATGCATATAGATTAAGATGATTTTATTTAAAATCCCCTGAGGATACAATTCAATTAGCCTAAAAACAGACATGATTTTAAATACTTCTAGAATTATTTTTTAAAATTGTCTTAACTGCACCAGTGGTATACCTTTAAGTTCTTCGATCATGACAAATCTTTCTAAGTTACAAGTGGGAGTGATGGAGGAAACACAAGGGAGACAGAAATCCAACTTAAGTGAAGTAAATACTCACGATAAGGAAGCTATAGTTAGAAAACCTGATTGCCTTTCAAAGAAAGATTTGGGAGACATGGCTACATAACATTTTTCAGGTCATATTTATTTAAATTATCAGGAATTTTTTTGTCAGGAGAGATCTTTAAAAATATATATCCTTACCTATTTAGCTTGTTTTACTACAGTACTTTAATCACAGTAGCCTGAGAGTATCATTTGGAGAACGAGAAACAGTAGAAATATGATCGCAAGGTCATCTGTTGTTAATACTTCTCTCATAAATGATCTGTGTTAGAGTGAGGCAGGCAAAAGTAGAGGGAGAAAGAACATGTCCCTAAAGTTCACTGGAAGGGTTATCGTTGTTGATGTCAGAGGGCTATAAGCTGAAAACACTTTTCTAAAGATGTTTACCTATTTTGTAATGACCATGCAAAGTGTTCTACTGGGTGGATCATGACAAAGCAAAAGACAACATTGCAACGAGTGGGAAGTCCAGAGCACTTCAGCAGGAACTTGACCATGAGCTCATTGGAATGGGGGAGCTCAAAGGGGAAGTTAGTGACAAAGAACAAGGCCCCGAAGGAGTTGACACCTTAGATAGAGGTCAGAAGATAAGCAAAAAGACAGAGGAGGAAGCAAACTGACGCCACTTCAACTGTACTCATATTCTGGGACTTTCCAGCCAGATGCCAGCAAGGGAACTGGTCTCAGGGAATGAAACCTTTCGGATGAATAATCCAAACGCAATGTCTGTCTGATAGTGCCCAGGAATCATAATCCAGCTTTGCTGTCATTAGCTGGACTCTGTAAATTACAGATTTATCTTCAACCCATTACAGATGAACTTTGCGTTTCTGAATGAAACAAGGTGACCTTTCAAAGAAGTATCAACACATTCGGGCAGAGATTGAAAACAGGGAAATAAAAGTTATCTGACAATGAGGTATTTTTGAACCTACCCTCAAATATCAGGTCTCTAAGTACGTGTGTTGCTGGTACCTATTCCCGGGAGAAACTCATAAATCAGAGTGCATGAGGAAAACCCCCTCCCCTTCAGCACTGACTCAGCATGGAAGTCCTTCGGTCCCTGCTCAGTGGTCCATCCATCTCATCTGTTCCGAGGGTTCTATTAATAGCCTGTTCCTGTATAGATCAGTTTCAAAATTCCAGTGATTTATATGAGCTTGGCACTCCATATTGAGGTTAATGTGATGGTGGCTAAAGGGATTGGG
>NW_022103928.1:48219627-48221225 GCF_000313985.2 Echinops telfairi
GAGTAAACAAAATGTAGTATCAAAACTATTGCTCTTCTCAAGTAGAAAATGTTTCGGAAATGGTGATGGCAACATACGTACAAATATGCCCGATACAATCGATGTATGGAATGGTATATGAGCTGTAAGAGCCCCCAATCAAGTGATTTAAAAAACAAAGCAAACTATTTCTCTTTTTAGAGGCCATCGAGTTGTTCCTAACTCCAAGTGACTGTATGGACCACAGACCAAAGGGCTGCTTTGTCCAGTGGCATCTTCACCATCACTCCTCTGCTGATCCCATTGTTGCAGCCACCGGGTCAATCCATCTCTTTGAGAATCTCACTCTTTTTCACCGGTCCTCCACTGCACCAATCACGATATCCCTTCGGGGGAAGGTCCCTTCTGAAATATGTCTGAAGTGGGTGGGACAAAGTCTCACTCTCCTTGATTCTCTAGAGCATTCTCATTGTAATGCTTCCAAGATTGATTTGATTTTTGCCTTTGGCAATTTGCGGTGTGTTCGATACTCGTTGTTATCATCCTGATTCGAAGGCATTGATTCTTCTATGGTCTTCCTTCTTCGTCGTCCGCCTTTTACATGCATTTGAGGCAACTGAAAATATTTCGACTTGCTTCAGGAAAGCCTGAGTCCTAAAAGTGACATCGTTAAAAAATGTTTTAAAAAGGCCTTTTGCAGCAAAATTGCCTAATGCAGCAGGTGATTTCTTGACTGCTGCTTCCATGATCCAAATTGATTGCATATCAAATAAAATTAAATCCTTGAAAAATTCACAATGTTCTCTGTGTATCATTATGTTGCTTATTGGTCTAGCAATTTATGTACACAATAGAATATTAAACTGTGATCAAGGGAAGTGAACTTTTGATGCAAGCCACAACATGAACGGACCTAGAAAATACTGAGTTCAACAACAACAACAACAACAAATCCACCACAAAAGGGCAAATTCTGTGTGATCTTACTTACATAAAATAAGCAATATACCAAAACCAAAGATTATCAGTGGTTACCAAGAGCAGGAAGTAAAAGAAAGGTGATGTGTGCTTAGGGGGCATTAGTTATATGTTAATGGTGATCGAACAAGTTTTAAAAGGCCAGTGATAAAGATTGCATAATTTAAAGAAACCAATCAATGTCACTGAATTGAACATGTGGAAATTACTCAGTTGGTAATGGTTTTATTGCTTCTGCTTTCATCATCAACATTTTTTTCAGAGAAGAGTTGAGTTCTTCAAAAATCCAAAGCATTGTAAATATGTATTCAAAGCCTGATTGGCTACCTGTGGGAATACTAGGAAGGGGATTTCCACATCAGAGCAGGAAAAAAGAATGTGTTTTGTGAAGACATTCAACTTGTTGATACTCCTTGATCCTAGGTTTTCTCGGGGCTCACTATGAATTTCTTTTTGTTGGAATCTAAAATAACTTCTATTGGATGGTTTTATCTCACATGCTTTGGACATGTTGTCAGGAGAGACCAGGACCTGTCGAAGGACAGACATCATGCTTGGTAAAGTGCCCGGGCAACGACAAGGAGGAAGACCCTCAATGAGTTGTGTTGACACCGTGGCTGCAAGAGTGGGCTCTAGCATAG
>NW_022103928.1:48222312-48223943 GCF_000313985.2 Echinops telfairi
ACGTTCCTTTTTCCCCCTCAGAGCCATGAAGCACATCACCTATGTTGGAAGAACAGAAGGTTTAAATGCTGGTCTAAAATGCTTGCTTAGAAGTATAGCATCTGGCCAACAGGAGGGGGACTGAGGAGGGTGCATGAAGGAGACGGAAGAGATGGCTGGTTAATGATGCAAGCCTTGGAGTGGCATGGTTTAATTGTAATTTATTATTTATCATTATAAAAATGTATGTTATGTGATTGTATGCCTATAAAAAGTGTCTCATAAATAGCAGACTCTCCCTGTATTACAATCACAGTGAACATCGCTGATCTGAGGGGAGATTTTAGTCAATGGTTTATAGCTCATTCAGGGCCAAGTCTCCAATTTTTTTTCCCACCCTGCTCTGGTTCAGAGCTCTTTGGTGTGAATAAGCAAAGGCACATCAGCTCCAGGAATTCCAGAAGGTTCACAGACAGACCACGGTGTAGTGCTCTTTCTGCAAGGAGCAGGGCTGCCATTGCTCTGACCCAGAGGGACTCCACGAATTCTCTGGTAAAGACCAGAGCTCTGGCTGGAGGACAGACAACGTACTCTAACCAGAGGTCTCAGATGAGCTAGAATCTCCGGAGCTTGTCGAAATTGGGGCCTGCATCATTAAAAAAGCCTCTGCATCTCCCTGGTTTCCATAATACTGGCTCTTGACGCTCCACTCTCTGCTCTTGGACATTGGCTATTTCTGGGAAGGGCATGCCTGCCCTTCACCCTTTGCCTAAGTGAAGTGGAAGGAGCAAGAGCAGATGGATAGTAAGATTAAAATGGGGATCCCTTCTCTGACATGTAGCCACAATTGACACTGGCTCATTCCGCGATGTGCCGCTGTTAACTCTGGACCCTTTGTAAAAGAATGTGTTTGCTCAGCCTTGGCTATTTTAAAAATTATACAGTCCACCCTGGCTTGTTATCACCACAGGGAGTACACATTCTAACTACACATAACATACTGCTCTTCCTCTCGCATGTCACCCCGTAGACACAGAGTGATGGTATTTTAGATGAATTTTAATGAGTGGAGGTGTAAGACTCAGAAATATTATTCCTACTGAAGGTGCAGAGTGGACATTTTCTACATTTCAAATAGCACCCATTGCCATAGAAACGGAACACTTTGGAGGTAAAATACATGAAAAGATGACGAGTTAACAATAAGTGGGAGTAGGTGCACTAAATCAGGCATGCAATGGCTTCGCAAAGATTTTGAGGATATAAAGGCCAATACTAGACACTTGGTGAAGCAGATAAAATATGTGCAGGATTCATATACTTCCTGCTCATCTGTAAGCAATGTGCTTTCTCTCTCTCTCTCTCTCTCTCTCTCTCTCTCTCTCTTTCTGACTTTCTATTTTCCTTATTGTCAGTCTTTCCACCTATCTTGCAGGTAATTTGGTTTTGAGCTAACGTTGTCTTTGCCAATAAAAGTGTTTTGAAGAGGCAAACGTCACTTGCATTGAAAGGCATGTTAAAAATCATTTCATTACTCTTTTTCTCATTGAAAAGGGTGATGCGTTCCCTGGAGAAACATTAGAAAATGCAGAGTCGCTCAAACCAAAAGCATAGAAACCTATGTCTCCAGCAAGTTCATCTGCTCACCTGTC
>NW_022103928.1:48224827-48226477 GCF_000313985.2 Echinops telfairi
AGGTGCATGGTCATGTGGGGGGCAAGGGTATTCCTCAGTGCAAATTTCCTGGCCTTTGCCTCACCCAAACATCTTTCTAAAAAAACCCCATGATTTTCCTGTGTCTTGTCAGAGAAGCTACCCATTGACATCTCCAAAACAGTCACCAGACCTTCTGAGCTGACCTCTCTGTCTTGAATTTAATTTGCCCGGCAGATCTCATTGGTCGACACTGTTTGATGAGACTTTTCTTTCTAAAGCACCTCATGAGACTAAGACAAGTCTATTATTGAGACCTCAGCCATCCATTCGTGCAGCAATGTCTTTAAAAATGGTTTGGTTAGAATATACCCATATCCGCATAAACTGAAACCTTAATAATAATACTTTTTGACTTATTCTTATCACATCACATTTTGACATTTGTTAAAAATAAAGGTTTCTATGGGTTTCATAGCAATACTTTGCAATTTTCACAAATATTCAACTATTCATACAAGTAGTACTCAACATAAATGGCAATACAGAGGAAGAATTCTGAATTCAGAAGCAACGATCCATGGCTCAAGCAAATAGAAACTTTAAAACTCAAGAATAGAGAGACAATTGGAAAATGTGGAAAAATCTTAAAGAAGAATGTATAGCCAGGGGAGTGGAGATATCCATAAGGTAATAGAAAGATGAAGCAACAATTAAAATACTTAAGTAGATAAGTTAGAAATTAAAGGTATAATAACTTCACTTGGCGGGGGGTGGGGGGAAGTGTTGATAAATGTGAAAAATAGATGGCCTGTTCACCGAGGATTAAGCTCCAAACACAGATCAGAAAGATGAATCTAAAGTCATCACCCAACTCACTACCATGAAGTCATTCCTAACTCACAGTGAGTCCATAGAGGTTTCTGAGGCTGTAAATCTATGAGTAAAAAGTTTCATCTTGAACCACCAACTATGTGGTTAGCAGCCCACGAACACAAAACTTCACACTGCCATCCATGGTCAATGCTAAGTCTGAGATGAGCTGTTTATGGGGATTGAAAGCCCTGCCTTTCTCCCACAGAGCTCTCAGTGGTTTTGAACTACTGGCCATGAGGATTGCAGTCCAACACGTAACCACTACACCACCAGCGGTCCTCAACCTGTATGTAACCTACTACACATTTGAAATATACCACAAGCTTGGCAGCTTAAAATGACCCAAGTTAATGATCTGATTCTCATCCATCTGACACCCACCATGAGTGCTATGGACTAAATGGAAGATTTTGGCAGAAGTGGGTTTTTTTACTGAAAGGTTTAGAAGTTATCCTTTTATTAACCTTTTCCTGTTTGTGGGCACCACTCCCTTCCTTGGCTTCTGGTCTCCTTCCTCCATCTTCCGTGATCTCTTTGACCCTTCTCCTATTGTCAGATCTTTTTTAAACAAAGCTAATAGCTGAGAAAGTTTTTATGTTTTGAATGACTCATATAATTAGATTGGGCTCATCTGAATAAAATAATCACCCAGGATAAACTTTTATCTCAAATTCCTGAAACATAATCAAATCAATTCTAAAGTGTGGTCTTAATCTCACCTGAATTCCGTTATTATAGTAGAGAATGCTCTATAACACGGGACTATAACCATTGGTGTATAGAATGCAAAATTACAATATATCACATTAAGAATTA
>NW_022103928.1:48227683-48237777 GCF_000313985.2 Echinops telfairi
CTACACTGCACGCTGACTGGCTCCACTTTTAAATGGAGCAAAAGGGAGGTCAAATGATGAGATATTACATTGCAACCTCTGTCCTGGGGGTGTAGAGGTTATGAGTTAGACTATGTGATTCCATGAGAGAAAGAAGGAGGTTTTAGTCTCTAAACCTACAGAGACAGTTCTGTTCTGTTCTATGAGGTCACTATGAGTCAGCATTGGCCTGATGACAGTCCATGTATATCTACTGCAGTTGACTTTATGATGTGCTCTGGTAGATCATAAGGCTATTAAAATCCCTTGGCTGTGGTTAGAGGAGGTTCACTTGCGGCTTCGTATGTGCGAAGACCCTGCAAAGGGATCTTGGCTTTCCACTGTTACCCATTGCCTTCTGCAAACCAGGTGTTCGCAATCGAAGCTCTGAGCTCATTCCCTTCTTTGGATTGGATTATATTATTGACAATTGGATCATGCAGACTGGTGTGCTTCTTTCATATGGAATTAGTTGATACCTCACTTAGATGGCTGCTAGTTTTAAGACAAGCTTTTAAGATCCCAGATGCTATCCTTTCTGATAGTGGGACACCATTTAATCTTTGTGACACTTCGCTATAACTTCCATATCTTCAGCGATCCCTTCATGAGGGTAAGCATCAAGCAGGGGCAGGTCATAAGAACTAATTTTTCTTAGATTTGGGCTTTAATTAAGTGTGACCAAATCCATTCACATGTCCATGGTTTATATATGTCCCTAGTTCACCTTAGAGACGTGGTTTTGTATTACAGAACATTATCACTTATCTCCCTGGGGCATAAGGTAATTCTATTGATAGTGTCATTAATTTATCCAATGGTATATAATTTAAAACACAGTTGAGGAAAGAAAATTATGCTAGTATAGGCCAGCTATGTACTATAATACATGATTGTTGACTTGTAAGCAATAGGGCAAAAGTTACAATAATATTCATTGACAGTGGCAGAATCATGCCTTACCAGATTAATACTTGTCATAATAACACAAGGGGGTATTAAAATAGTAAGTATCGGGTAATCCTGGCCCACCATTCCTTGGGCACCCTCAAGGCAAGCTGTCTGAACCCAAGTCCAAGAACCACCTGTCTGGATATATATACTCTTGGGATTTCAGTCACTTGTTTCTCACACTAAGGACTTTCATCCTTAAGTCCAAGGGATACAGGTGAGTTTGAGGTAAACCTCAGTTCATCTAGTGGGGTTTCCACATCTAGTCTTTCTGGCCTGTACTATAAAGGATGTTGTACACAGATCTACCCAAGACAATGTGTCCTTTGATCCCTCGGCTGCTGCTTCTGTGATTATTGATTGTGGATCCAAGCTGTAAAACTGTAAAAAGGAAAACAAAGACTTCCATTTGAAAGAAGAGCTAGTTCTACCACCAAAGCACTATCAATTAATCATATTTGACACAAACTTTGAAATGGGAACCAAACTAGTGGAGACACTATGGGTTTCTCCTAATGCTTCTGAGCCCCTGCAGTATTGAGGTGGCCCTATGCACCCCTAGCCAACTGAACTGGTTAGAGACTTCAAAGTGAGGCCCAAGGGTTTCCTGGAAAGCCATTGGGACCAAGGAAAGTGCATAAGATAATAGGCAGATGTTATTTAAAAAAATGGCTAAGAAGGTTATGAAGCCTGAGAATGATCCTATCAACTCTTTCTCCCCACTCTCTCTACACTGTTCTGTAAATACAAAGCCACTGCCCACAAGGTGATTCCCACCTTTAATGATGCTGTAGACAGAGAAATGCCCCACGGGGTTTCCAAGGTTGTATAGATTTACAGAAATAGATATGTTATTCATTGCTGTGGAGCTGCAATGGGTTCAAACCAAGCATATTAACCATCACACCAAAAGGATTCCTGTTTTGAATTCAAAGATGAATATCAAACATAGGGGGAGTGCACTCAGGGTTCCCAAGTTTGAGGTGGTCTTGAAGGGTTGATGATAGTGTAGCAAGATTCTCCCATACCCAGGAGAATCTGAAAGTTGGAAAGTGAAAATTCATGATGAGGGTTAGTCTCATTCATATAATACTATAAAAGGCTTTCTTTAAAAATAATATATGTAAACTATGGTCTAGTAAGAAAAATATTTTCCTTCCTTAATGAAATGAAATGCTCCTAAGAGTTATTATTAGACATTAGCAGATAAGTGTTTCTGTGTCTAGATATGTTTGTGCGTACTTATGGTTGCATATATGATTCAATGGTTGTTGCTCAAAAGACCAAAAGAAAATGGAAATATTTTAATCCTTTGCTGGAAGAAGCAAAAGGCTCCTGCTCCCCACCTCATCGGTTACTACTTAAATGGAATCACTCAAAGTTTGGCAAAGGTATTGCCAAGGACTGAGTTGGTGGTGGTGGTGGTGGTGGCGTGATAAATTTCCTTAAGGGGGTTTAAGAAGGATCACTTGCACTAGAACAATAATTTGCATCCAGAATCATGGTAAGTATATTTACCAGACACATTGTGAGGGCTGTGTTATAATACATGTTTGATGACTATGTGAATGAGTGTAAAAGCCAGTGAGCTCCTGAAGCTTACTTAACATGGAATCAATTGACGGAGTTTGGATTTACACACAACTGCCCAGACTTGCCTGTTGCTTACACAGAGCAATGCTTGTCCTGCCCTTCACCCCTCCCCACTAACCGCCGAGCAGCACAGGCCTGAAGCTGGTTCTGCGCCTCCTCCTTGGTTGACTCAATTGTTCAAGTCATCCGCATGCTTCTGAGTCTGTCTGGAAAACACAGTCTTCACACCCACCTAGAAAGGTGGAGTCCATCCGTAAGCTCTTTAATTAAAGGCCCTGCAAGGTTACAGAATAACATAGAATTCCCAACTAGATGTTAATTTACATGAATGGACACCATCCAAATAACTGGCTGTGAAAGTGAGCTTTAAAGCCATAGGGTGCTTAACATCTATACTCTGACTTCCAACAACTATAAAAGGAAATAAATAGTGACTACCGTTTTGAAAATGCTAGTCACAAGGATGTAGCTCTCTGTGGTTTTAGTTTCTGTGTTTCTCAGTATGTTCTTCCTTCTGGTTAGAAGCCCTGAGTCCTTTCCAACACAGAATGACCCTGTACAGAACAGAAGGAAAAACTGTCCAGTGCTGTGCTAGCCCCACAATTGCTGTTCTGTTTGAGCCCGTTGTGTAGGCAGTGTAATAATACATATCTTTGAGGATCATCCTCTTTTGTGAAGCATGATGTCCATCTCAGGGATGGGTCCTTCCTGGTAGCGTGTCCGAGGTAAATGAGATAGAGTCTTGTCATCCTCACTTCTCAGGAGTATGCTCTAGTACTCCTCTGTTCTTGACCCAGGTCTGGGAACCCTGATCTTTATGGCTTCTAAAGTTTTGGATATGTGCTGGCGAACTTAGCTTTCTGGTTATTGCCAAATCAGGAGTGGGTTTACTTCAGTGCTGAGTCAAAAAAAAAAGATTACAAAGTCTTCAGGACTCCTGGGTGCTTTACACATAATGCAAATGTCCCTGCTGAGCACACACACACTTCCCTGTACTTTAAAAATGAAAATGATTTTAGAAATTCCTTTCGGACTGTTTAGATTCTGACCCTTCTAGAGAAGCATGCATTTCATGTTTGATGATCATGAGACTCTTTCTAAGATGGATCGTTTTATAGCCAGTATGACAATACTGCCCAATCCCAAGCGTTACCTTCCTCACACCTAATTTGCATGCTCCCAACCAGTCATTCAATGGGAGTTACAAAAACTACAAATATAAGGGTTATATTCACAAGCAATTACACTTCACCATACCCCACCCCAGTGCTTTTTGTCTCCTTTCTCTCCTTTCTTTTTATTGTCCTGGCTGTCTTAGTTCTTATTGCACAATATTTATTTTCCTGGTGGCAGAATACAAGTGAAGTAGAAATAGACAGTGTGAATGAAGATTGGTGATCAGAGTTCTACAGGTTATTCAAATGCTTCTTCCAGGAGTCTCTGGAAGTTCATCACAAAGTTATTTCAGAGTATGTTTCTGTCTATGTTGTGGTTATCGTTGTTATAATGAGTATAATGAGCCTGATGAGTAAGAATGTAGGCATCAAGGTCAAAGACTTCTTCTGATTAAAATCCTGACTCCACAACATAGTACAACAAAACCTGTGAGGTCAAGACCTTGCCAGGACCGCCTTCGCTTTGCAGGACTTGGAAGTTCCTCCCGTAGATGGGGTATCGCTTTCTGCCACTCTCTATTACTGGGAAATATGTGAGTCTGTCTTCCCTGACTGGTTACTGCCTTAAACAGGTTCTGAATTCCAAAGATTTAACTGTAATTTTATGAGGATAGGCACAATGTTGAATGTTCATAATCCTCAATATCCTCATCTGAAAACTGAGAATATTATGCAGCACAGTTTCTGCAGTACGTAGTCAATAAATAGTCATTATAAGTGGTATCATTACAAGAAAAATGTAATGTGGTATACCGTTACTAAATGTTTTCCAATTTAGTTGACACAAATACTAACTACTGCTATTATGTTAGCGTTTCCATATCTAAAACTAAAAGTGCTCGCATTACAATTATTATTTTAAAATTAGTTTATTCAATGAATACCATTAAATAAATTAATCCATTGAAAAAATGAGAATAGAATATGAATAATCAAACTAGAGAAATGACCCCAAAAGTGTAGATATCTCTTGCACTTTTGGGAATCTCAACTTTAATTGTAACTTTAAAACCTATCTTCAAAGAATGCTTAACATATAATTTTCATATACTTTTTGTTCAGTACAACATGAAAAAATATAACAAATTACATGAGAAACAGACCTGAATATAACCAAGCATTTTTAAGATCTCACAAAATTTTCACCTTGGACAGGGTGCCAAAACACTTCTTTTTTCCCCCAACAGTTTTATTGGCAAATAATTCACATATCATGTAATTCAATAGCTCAATCACATCGAGAAGAGTTGTACAATCATCACCACAGTCCGTGTTAGAGCATTCTCTTCATTCTTGTACTCATCATTATTTAGTGCCAGTTTCCACTTCTTCTTCCCTCTGGGTGGTCATTGAAGTCAACAAAATGCAGCCTAAGTCAGTGTCTCACACGACAAAGACTAGCTATCGCAGACAGGCACCCATGCCTACAGTGGCTGTCCTGGCTTTGTTGTGGCTGATAGGTCTCCGTGAGTAAGCTCTGAATCATTATAACCTTACTTAAAGCAGGAGAAGACGCAGCCTGGTCCTACACCATCTTCCTGACTGTTAGGTTGGAGTCAATTGGTGCAGTCACCGTGTCAATCCATCTCATCGAAGGGCTTCCTCTTTTTTGCTGGCTCTGCTCACCAAAGTTTATGAAATGAAGCCTCCTGATCCTTGTTTCTAAGACCCATGCTGGCGGCACTTCTTCCGATACAGGCTTATTCATTCTTCTGGCAGCTTACAATACATTCAATCTTCTTCCCCGACACCATAATTCAATGCATCCGTTCGCTGGTTTTCGGCATTCACTGTCCAGATTTCCACCGCATGTGAAGCAATTGAAACTACTCTGGCTCGAGTCAGGCAAAGAGCAAGCAGTCAACGTTGGTTGTGTAAAGTCTCTTTGGATATCAGGGTTCACTTTTCATTTCAGCACAGGCTACTTTGTCCTGAGTAAGTACACGCCAGGAAATGTTCCTTTCTGGAAAAAAAGAACGATTTCTTTGTCATGAAACAATGGTGGACCCAGTTGGTTATTTAAAAAACATATAGTCTGCACATTCTTATGACTCTTAGAGATATAATGAAAGTCGACCAGCAGCAAGGAGAGCCATCAAATAGGAGGGCAGGTGGCAGTCTCCTCCCCTCCAAACCCCATTTCATGAATGTCATCTTGCTTTCAGGGCTTCTAAGTTAAAGGACACTTTCAGAAAGAGCGTTTTGGTTTGTTTTTGTTTTCTGTAAGAAAAAAAAAAGCAGAAATGTTTAAAAAAACAAAACAAAAAATGAATAAAATCATACTAAAGGCCCCTGACAGCCCAAGAATTCAGTCTATAACCCCTTTAAGGAATAACTGCTGAGTAAAATGTAAGAAGTGCAAATTTCTGTAAATCCTATAAGCTTCTGCTCAGGAAGCCACATCAATTGCTAGTACTCATTGTCTTGATGGCTAGTGTTATATCTGCTCATTTGTTGTGCTATTAAACTGGTGTTGCCTTCAGAAGAGAAAATAAACCATGTTTCTTATTTCTTAACTAGTATTCCCTGGAATGTCATGAGTAATTATAAATTGGGAGATACGGACTAAGGGATGGGATGGAGATCTGCACTCAGTGTGGAGTGTTTCCTGTTTCTTGGTGGTTTTCTTTGGTTGGGTCTTTAGAACTACGTCAGGTGCTGGCTGGAAGTGCCCCTGGTTGTGGGAGATGCCTTTGAAAATAAAGGGAAATGTAGCAAGCCCTTTGCCAATGTGCTTGCTGCTTGGACGTGAGAAGGAATTCGTGAAATGATTCCGTCTTCTTACATTTCTGTTGAATCAACCTGATAGTCTTCTGGGGAGGCCATCTGAAATCGTCACCAAAAAAGTGCTCTGATGGAGCTAGTGATGGAAAGACAGACAGACACTGGCAGCAGTACGATGGCGAACCCATGCGCGTCACATTTTACTCAGAGTTGTGGGAGTCTGAAAGTCGGATATTCAGATCCTCAGATAAGATCAAAGTTGTCTATAATTCTTTCCTACTAAGGAATTTAACTATTATTTGCTCACATCCATCAAGACTTAAGAGGAAGACCCAGAAGGATGGCTACTATCAATTGTAATTAATCATCAATCACCATAGCCTAACAACAACTGGTCACCCTAGTGAAACCGTAGCATTTAGAAGTCAAAAATGCATGTGTGATCCATGGGAAAATAATATGAGAGTGATACCCAAACCAACTCTAACTCATAGTGACCCTACAGAGCATTTTGGAAACTGTCATTATTGGTAGATAAAATCTTCTTTCTCCCAAGGAATGACTAGTGGGTTTGAAGTGCTGACCTCTCTTCTAGTGGTCCAATGTTACAGTGTTAGACCTGTTAGAATTTCTAATTCTGCAGCTAACCAAAGACAATAATGACCTCTAAGACATAACTATGGGTCTACTCTCCAGGAGAAGAGCATTAAGAAGTGACTGAAAACTCAGAGGAGAAACCAGCTTGTATAAGCTGCAACCGCGTGTACCCTGAGACCGGAAAACTAAGGAGAGCCCCGTTGCCACTGCTGTCTGCTTTGACTGGGTTCACATTAGCTAGTCTAGGATAGAATGGGAGGAAAATGTTAAGCAGAATGCAAATTCTTATTTAAAAAGTATTCAAACAGAAAATCTTCAACCATATAGAACAGAGGACTCCCTGAGACAAACACACTGACATTTTTTTTTAACCCTAGAATTGAGACTATCTCCTGAGATCATCTTTTCGTCAAACAACAGGGTGGCACACAAAGTAATGGATATTACCCATACCGAACGATAAGTGCAACACTTCAAAACCATCAGTAGGAAACCAAAGCATGAATAAGTGCTCAAAACAAAACTGAGACAATAAGGGCGTGAGGAAATTAGAGTACTGGAAATGGAACAAACAGAACACCATCCAGGAAAATATTGACACATTCTAATGAATCTAACCAATGCAATGCATCTGAACAATTTGTGTGGAAACTGTCAAATGGAAAATTGGTTTGGTATGTTAGCTTGCATGAAAAGCTCAGTAAAATATTATTTAAAAATAATGCCTTGTAGTAAACAAGTAGGAAAACGTTATTTTTAATATCTTCCACATATTGTATGTCCTCTGGAAAAACAAGAAAGATGAACATCAAAGACACGTGGAAACAATTAGTCTAAAAGACCAAATGACCACACAAACATCAGTCTCCATGGCTCTGAGTCCAGAAGCAGTAGATAGTGCCCAATTACCACTGCCAACAGTTCTGAGACAGGTCCCCTTACAAGGTAATAGATAGAGCAGCAGAAAATTATAGAACAAAATTTAAAGTCATAACAGAGGCCTGGTTTTCTGGTCAGCTAGAAGCTGGTGGAGCCCCAGCACTATGACTTCCCATTACTCACCCTTCAGGTTTGGAAATGAACTCACCCACTCCTGTGACTCAAGTTCATCCGAACAATAGACAAGCCCATTAGGAGAGGAATGCACACCTTCATACATGCAACCATTGCAAACCAAAAGGGCAACACTTATGCTAGACAAAGGTGGAATGGAAACAGGAGACAGGGAGGAAGTAGGAGAAGTGATGTTCAATTAAGGGGATTACAATGAGTGAGATGAAACGAAATGTCTATGAATTGTTGAATGTGAAATTGATGATGTGTTCTATAAACCTCCATCTAATTCATAAGAAAAATGATATTTTCTAAAGAAAGACTGCACAAAAACTCTTATGTCTGATGAATTCTGATTCAGACTTTCACAGAAAGAAAAATATCTATCTCATCAATACAAGTAGATAATCATACTATTTTTATAATTCAGGCCAAAATAGTATAGAAATGATAGCAGGAAACCATAGTGACTCAAAAAACGTAACATAGATTAAAAAGCTATTACCTTTCTTTACCTCCCATGAGCTCAAAATTGGCAACAGTGAGCAGGAGATACAAATGATTTCATTTGGGATAAGTACATAATTTGTGATTGATGATTCAGGCATTTTTCTCACCTTCAGAACCATGGTGCTATTGTTGCTCGCATAAAGAGAGCATGAAATAGTTAAGCAATAAAACTCCAGGTGGCTGTAGCCAAGGGGGATGTTTGATAGGACAGCTTAGGAATTACCTAAAGTCAATAACGTCTTCACAGTAGGGAAGACCCTTCCCAGGAGCACTCAACCTGGAAGTTGTTCTCTTCCTGCCCAAAGCCAAGATGCACTGCACACACCTGCCTTTCTCAGACACCCCACTCAGCAAATGATGCCTAGAGAAGCAGGCACTTTGTGGAGCACAGAACAGAGGAGGGTGACCCTATTTAAGTTCAAGTATTTTATAGGACATTTAGGAATAGAAATAGAACAGACAGGAATAGCATTCGTGTTTGTTCATTCATTCATTCATTATGTATCAAGTGCCCGGCAGCTTGCAAGGTAGGGCAACATGAGTGGTAGGAGGTGGTATGGAAAACTTTACAAAAATTAGAATTTAGACATTCAGTGCCCAGAAGCGTCAGACTGGCAAAGAAACAAAATCACAGCTGGGGGTCTCGCTAGAGATGGAGACCACCTGCATTCCCAAGCTTCCTAGAGAAAGGGCGTTTTAAACATGGGTTTAGATTGCCTGCTGAACAAATCAAACAAGCAAACAAAAGTCTTTGGACTGTTTATTTTATGTAAAATACCTTGGATTTTAAATGTTAGCAAGTAATCCACATTTTTTAAAATAAAATATTATATGTGTCCCCTCCCCGCAGAAGAATTTATTTCAGAAGACAGCACTAAATCTGCAGCTCCGGGAGAGGGACATGTCTGATCAGAGACACAGGAGCAGATGATGGGGGAGGAAGAGAGAGTGGAGCATAACCTGGCCCACCAAGCCTTGAGGACGATATTCCCGCTCAGAGCAGCCAATCCACAGAGAAGACCACATGGCCGTCCCCACTGTGAGACACGACATTCCTCACTGACCCATAGCCTTACAGGGGACAACACTGGAGAAAGAGTGTGGGAATTCCACCCAATCTGATCCCACCACACCGAAGCAAAACACTAAGGGCATGCAACAGAACAGCAAGGGGAACAGAACAACGAAGTCCCGAGGGAAAACCAAAAATAGACTTTGGGGCCAGGGCTTGGCACCCCAACAGACTCGACTGGAAAACACTCCTAAAGGCCAACAAATAGTCCTTGAGCTAACTACAAGCTTTTCTTTCTTGTTGTGTTTTGTTTTGTTTTTTTGTCATTGGTTTGTTGGTGTTGTTGTTTGGTTTTATTTTATTGCTTGGTTTTTCTCTGTCTTGTTTTTGTGCTTGTTATTATCTCTGCAGGTCTGTCTAGATAAAATGGGCTGGATGAGCAATCTGGAGGAAAAAAATAA
>NW_022103928.1:48238938-48292512 GCF_000313985.2 Echinops telfairi
CCAGAGGCTTAAGTGGCGAGCAAATGTTTTGAGAATATATATCAGATCAATATTTCCATATTACAGAAAAAGCACGTCAACCTCATACATTAAAGCATCCGCACTAATATTGATAACAGGAAATTGATTTGCAATCAATGAGTGTTGAAATCTTGTTAAATCTTATAATGTTCTTTATCATGAAATTATAATGATATCTCTAAAGTGGATTTGGGACTTACACTTAATTCTAGCCCCTGTCTAAGATCAATTAGTTTTTATGACATGGCCCAGCGCTATGCGAGTCCTCATGAAGAGATCGCTAAAGCTACGGATGCTATAGCAAAGTGTGATGAAGAAACCAGATGGTGGCCAGCTATCAGAAAGATAAGTGTCTGGGATCTTAAAGGCTGACTGTAAAAGTAGCAACCATCAAAGTGAGATGCCAACTAAATCCACATGGAAGAAGCACACAGACAAAATGTGTGGGATTCAAGGATTTTAAGTAATACAATCTAAATCCGAAGGAGGGAAGTATCACAGCTTCAACTGGGAACTGTGTAGGAGGCTATGGATGACAATGGACGCCCAAAATCCACTTGCTGAGTCCCCACATGGATAAGCCTCCAATGTATTCCCTCTGACCGTAGTCAAGCTACGTGACGAGACTTGCTATCAGACAGAGAGCATTGTAACGATTATAGCACCTTTGCTGTCCTTTTTGACCCATTTAAAGTTGTTTCAGTTTTAAATATTTTCTGCTTTTTTCCTTATTTAGGTTCGTGCATGTTTTATCTGGTCATTGTTGCCTATGTTTGTCTCCTGTTGTGCTTTGTGTGATTGTCTGTATATGAAACACAGGGTAGGTGGATCTGTAGAGACAGTATCTGAGTTAATAATCCCCTAGGGACGTGACTGGGGAGAATGGAGGGAAATAGGGAGGTAACAATAATGAGTACAAGAAGATGCTCTGAAATTGATTTGGGGGATGACTACACAACTATTCTTAATATGATTACACAAATAAATTGTATGATGTGTGAATTATATGTCAACAAAAGTATTTTTTTAATCTTTCCAAATCTGTTCATGAATTTTTATAATTGTGTACAATAAAATGTATTCTTCCACCGTATATGATGTTTTCTGATTTGTATGACTTTGCAGTAATGCATTTTGTAAAAATCTACCTAAGTGCATAAATTAGTTATCTACTTAGAATCTGAGAAAATACAAAGGGAAATACATACATTTATTTTTATCTAAACACACTTTCATCTGTTTTTATACATTAAACAGCTCAGGGTAGGGTTAGAAGATTAGTTACATTTTACCTTAGTGTCACATTTGGGTCAGTGTGGTTGGACTCAGTGGGAAGGAATAAATCAAGTACAATAAATATATTAACTAAAGCCAGAAAACCCAACTGAAAATTCAAGGGTGGGAGGAGGGTTGGCTGCTAGAAAATTTCTTGTTACTATTTTGGAAAGGGTAAATTTTTTTTCATATCAGGTGGTTGAGGTGCGGAAAACTGTAAGAGATAAAGACAAGATTAATAACATAACATAGAAAATGCAAAGGTTAGTTGCTTGCCAATATGAATGAAACTGCAGTAATAATTTGGGTTGGTTAAGGACAAAGATAAAAGCATAATAAATTCCTGGAAAATAAGATTACTGAGAACCATTCAAAGTTAAAAAGCTGTAAAATCACAATTATAAAATAAATGGTGTTTTTAATGTTAACCTTAATTGGTATTTCACTTAAGACCTTCCTTTGAAAGAAAAGAAATTTCTAGTAAGAACCGTGTGCTGCAGGTAGATGCATCAAGTCGGTTTGATGTCATGGAAGCCCTGGGTACAACAAAGGAACCACAACTGGTTCGATGCCAGCCTCTCCAGGGCTCTCTCTGAGGCAATGGTTGCCGCTACTCTTCCCATTCACCATATTGAGCGCCCTCCTCTTCTCATGGACCTCTTCTCATTGATTTGACAGTAAAATAAATAAAATGATTCTCTAGGAATTGGTTCTTTATTTTACAGTAAAATAAATAAAATAATTCTCTAGGAACTGGTTATTTTATTTTATTTAGTTTTTATTCTATTTTACAATAAAATAAAATAAATAAAATAATTCTCTCTGAACTGTGTTTTTCTAGCGATGAGCACAGGAGAGGTAGCCCAGCCAACCTCACTTGAAGGTTCATATTCTGTCTACATGTCTTCCACGACGGAGTTCTTCTTTACTGGCAGCCATGGTGGACTGACTATTCTTCACCAACACCATCATTTGAAGATAGCTACTTAATATCTTTAGGTGTCCTTATTCACGCTTCTGTTTTCATATACATGTGAGGCCATGGAAAACACCATCCCCTGGGCCTGGCACCCCACAGTCCTTCAAGTGTGCTCATTGCTTTGCTTTCTAACCCTTTGAAGACGTCTTTTGCAGCAGATTTCCCCAACGTGAAATGTTTCTTGCTTGTTTGTTTTGGATTTTTTGACTGCTGCCTCCATGGCATTACTTGGGCTTTCCAGCAAAAGAAAATGCTTAACAACATCCATCTTTTTTTACCAATTGTTACGCTGCTTACTGGTCCAGTGTGAAATGGTATTAGACTTCTTCCTTCAGTAGTATGAATTCTTCATCATATAGCCCCTTGGTTGAACATCAGCCTATTCTTTTCATTATAGTGACTACGTATTCTTTTCTTTATAGTGACTATGTATTCTTTTCATTATAGTGACTACGTATTCTTTTCTTTATAGTGACTATGTATTATTTTCATTATAGTGACTATGTATTATTATTTTCATTATAGTGACTATGTATTATTATTTTCATTATAGTGACTATGTATTATTTTCCATCTTCTTTCCTGCCACCTGCATCCATCCATTTTTGCCCATAGAGTCCTTCAATATCGAAACTTGAGGCTGGAATTTTGCCTTCAGTCTTTCAGATTGAGAAATGCTTGCTGTGCTTTCCCTGTGTCTGCCCTACTCTAGGATGTTGCCCAAGCCTCTGCGATCTTCTCTTCAGCTCTTTTACTTCTTAGTTTGGGTTTTTTTATTTTTACTTTTATGTTAGCTCTTCTAGGTTTTGGAACACGTGGCAGAATCTTTTCTGACATCTGCTTTGACCATTTTTTTTCCTCTTCTGTCTTTTTATAGACTTTTTTTTTACTGGTAGTCCCTTTCTATGTTTCATATACCATGTGCTTAGCGGTGCAGTGAATTATTTAATATGGCTCTTCTAGCCACAGTCTTTATAAATTCTACCAAATGACTTCTTTTTTGATGGGTCTGAGTAAGAAAAGGAAGAGCAGATATTGATATAATTTAATTGTGAGTGATAGTTAACAGAGTTAATTGGGATTGCAAAAGTTCGAAACTCTAACCCTAATGTCTCACCCCCCTTGGTATACAATGAGCCATTGAAGAAGCAGAAGTGGGGATCTTACTACCATAAGAAAGAAGAGCATCCTTTGGACTCTAAGATCTTTGGGTGCTAAAGCTCCTAAATGCAGGACTCGGGACCAAGATCCAGAGCATGATGAAGCTGTGGGATTCCTAGTCCATGAAATCAATAAAGCAGAATATCTTTGAGCAGGAGGCTCACTTACAAAGTTGGGTGCTTCCAGGAACTTAATTGAGGAATTAAGTTTGTTGACCAGCAGAACTAGAACTGAGTGCCTTTACACTAATTTTTATCACAAACAGTGTAGCCTTTAAGCATTGATTACCAGCCCCAATAGAGCTTTATCACATTGCCCATGATGGTAGAGTCTCAGGGGCCATGAAGTTAAAAGGGCAAGGATCAGATAGAGGTGTGCTGCAGACATGGCTGAGAAGTCATTTTCATGACAGGAAGAACTGTGTCCTGAGCATTTCTGATCCTAATATGTATGTAACCTATTAGCTTTCCTAATAACCTCCACAATCATGCGCACAGTCTATGAGTTCTGTGTAGTCATTGGCATGCATTATTAAGCCCAGCTGAAAAGTGCAGAGTATCATGAGAGGCATAGCTGGTTTCAGAATTTCTAAGGAAGTTTGAAGGGTAGAGACATGCCAAAAAAAATGCCGGGGCCAGGCATGCTGGAGGTATCTGACCTCAGAGATCAGACATGTCTCCACCTTCTATTTTTCTTGACCTATTCTGACACAAATCATTCTTCCCATTGCACTCTACTCCTTTGCTGCATGTGGTAATCCATTGCAAGGGACACACAGAACTCACAAACAGTATTCACAGTTAAAGGGGTTTATTAGGGGAGCTAACAGGTTACCATGAACAAAGATTAGAAAACGTTAAGATACAATCCTTCGTCCACAAGAACACCTCTCCTCAGTGAGCAGCCAAGTCTTTATCTAGTCCTCAGCCTGAGCCATGTGATCCCTTGGCCTCTGCTTTCACGGGCCAAGAAGGCAGCCCATAGCTCTGCCTCAAAGTCTCGTGATAACGGCACTGCTCCCTACTCTTTCTTCTAGTGCTTCTGGTCTGGGTCTCCACCACTTCAAACAGAGATCTCAAATGCACCCCACTTCTCATCGTCCTGGGATTTCTCTCCTTGTTCCTGCTTCAACAATGGCTCACCTTTATCACTAGAGCAACGGTAACTAAATTTTTACCAATCCCCTCTATTAATGTTACACCCATTCCATTTTCATAGTCCCACCCAATCATTTGGTGGAAGTTACACAGTAAGTCATAGTTAGAATTCCATTCCACCAAAGAGCATGTCTGACCTCATCCTCATAGGAATCAGCCTTGGGCAGGTATTGATGATGCGGGCAATTCTCTCTCCCCCTTGGGAAGTTAGAGGAGATCAGATGCCTCTTTTGCCCACCCCCCACTCCCCACTACAACTACTACCACCACCATTCTTATAGCTTTATCCCTCTACTGACACCTGTCCAAGGGTGAATCTGCTAGAATTTGAAATACAAATGGCATAATATCTGGAAGCACAGCAACAAACAGGCAGATGAGTGGTGAAAGAACCAAAAACCAAACACATTGCCACGGAGTGAAGTTCAACTCATAGCAACCGTATAGAACAGGGTCGAACTGCCCTACTATGAGACATGTAGAGGTGTGTATACACATCTATACCAGTCTGTGAGGTATATTGTATATCCTTTTAAAGTCACTCAAAGTTTTACCCCAAATCTTTGATTTTTTTCTTACAGTAATTTTAATATGTTTGTTACCGTGACAACATTTCTTATTACAATTTCTATCTTTCTTTTTTATTTCCCTGACAGTGTTGCACTTGGGGTTGGTGGAGAAGTTATAGTAAAGCTGGCCTTCTGCTTGACTTTATACCCATCTTCCTTTATATCTAAGGTTTTTGTTTTTGCATATCCATTACAAGTTAACAAAATTGCAAAGATAGGAATCTCCCAGTGGGGCAATGTTTTGTGTTTTTTTTTCCTTTTCCTGTGGGAATTTTACTCTAAAACATTTACTGATTAAATGGATGACAAGGCTGTAGAGCAGATTTGTACCAGCAGGGAAAGAGCACTTTCCTTTCAACAGCCAGCAGATCAGCCTCTGGTCCAAGTGGAGGATATTTTTGAAAACTCTATTATCGTTGTGGATAACAGACACCAGTTGAATAAAATGCACGAATGAACATATCTTGTAGCTCAGTATCTTTCCTTGAATCAAAGCATGATGAAAGGAGGAGAGGTCCAGATCCGATTGTTAAGCAAGAGCTCGCCCTGTACCCATGAACCCCAAACAAAAGCAGCATCTGCCCAAGGTCGGTGATTTTTCCTCAAGCCCAGGAAGGACTCAGAAAGGTTGCACCTTTGGGTGATTATAAAATTAAATTGGTTAAATTTGAATTGCTGTATATATCATTTTGTAGAGGAAACTTTGTAAATCATAAATGGAATATTAAGATGTATTACTGTGATCACAAATAGGATTATAAGGTTATAATTAAATCTCCACTGGAAATTCAGGCATTTTTTACCTGGAGTTCTTGTGTACTCCCTATCGGGAAGACCACACCGAGTATCTTTAGAAACTGAAAATGTTCCAAATTTATTTCTGAGAAAGTGAAATGGATAGTAGCCCCGTCCATTTTAACCTGTTCCAGAAAGAGGATCGGGTATTTTCTAAACTTGAGAACGTGGTTATTTTTATTATGAAGAATATATCCAAGTTGGTAATATTTTTTCTAAAATTTTGCTCTATGCTAATGAATCAGAATATACTCTAATTTGTCTTGAAATATAAAATGCCAAGTTGCTGTTTATAGCCCCAACTTCCATAGATAGCAAGAAAAGCAAAAACTGAATTCTCCTTACTGTATAGAATTTGCTTGAAACTTCCTTTTTTAAAAAAATCATTTTATTAGGGGCTCATACAACTCGTATCACAATTCATACATACATCAATTGTGTCCAGCACATTCGTACATATGTTGCCACATCATTCTCAAAACACCTGCTTTTGACTTGAGCCCTTGGCATCAGCTCCTCATTTCCCCCCCTCCCTCCCCGCTCCCCCCTCCATCCTGAACCCTTGATAATTTATAAATTATGATTATTATGTCATATCTCACACCACCTGACGTCTCCCTCACCCACTTCCCCACTGTCCGTACCCCAGGGAGGAAGTTATATGTAGACCTTGTAATCTGTTCCCCTCCACCCTCCCGATATCGCCACTCTCTCCACTGGTCCTGAGGGGTTCATCTGTCCTGGTTTCCCTGTATTTCCAGTTCCTATCTGTGCCAGTGAACATCCTCCGGTCCAGCCGGATATGTAAGGTAGAAAAGTAGAATTGGGATCATAATAGTGGGGAGGAGGAAGCATTCAAGAACTAGAGGGAAATTGCATATTTCATCGTTGCTATACTGCACCCTGACTGGCTTGTCTCCTTCCCGCAGCCCTTCTGCAAGGGGATGTCTAATTTCCCACAGATGGGCCCTGGGTCCCCACTCCGCACTCCCCCTCATTCACAATGATAGGATTTCTTTTTTTGTCTTTGATGCCTGATACCTGATCCCTTCAATGCCTTGTGATCTCACAGGCTGGTGTGCTTCTTCCATGTGGGCTTTGTTGTTTCTCAGTTAGATAGCCCCTTGTTTATCTTCCAGCCTATAGGACCCCAGATTTTATATATGTTGACAGCCGGGCACCGTCAGCTTTCTTCACCACACTTGCTTAAGCACCTGCTTTGTCTTCAGCATTTGTGTCGGGGTAAGCTGGTGTGCTTCTTCCATGTGGACTTTGTTGTTTCTTAGCTAGATGGCTGCCTGTTTATCTTCAAGCCTTTAAGATCCCAGATACTATATCATTTGATAGCCGGGCACCATCAGCTTTCTTCACCACTTTTGCTTATGCACCCACTTAGTCCTCAGCTATCGAGTCAGGACAGGCTGGTGTGCTTATTCCATGTGGGTTTTTTTGTCTCTCAGCTAGATGGCTGCTTGCTTATCTTCAGGTCTTTAAGACTTTAGGTTGCTTGCAACTTCTTATTCCTATAGTTTAATACATTTGAATCTTCTGTTTGGATAATATTATTATTGTTAGATTTATTTTAATTTTTAATATTTCTATACATTTTCTTTTACTGTGAACCCACATCATTGAACAATCACTATGTAAAAATGAAGGACTAGATCTAGATATATTTATTATAGTATTATTCCATTAGTCCAAGCACCTTCCCTTGTTTCAGTCTGTCTCAGTTGAAATACAGGGCTTGAAAAGATGGCTTTGGAGGCAGAGGCAGAGGACGGCGATGAAATCCTAGAGTGCCTGAGAACGGAAAGGGGAAGAGAGGAGAAAAAGCCATCTTCAATGGCCAACGTCCTACTGCTCTCCACCTGTCAGAGAGCCTCTGAAGGACACACAATGCCTTGCTGGCTGGTCCTGAGGGTACTTTGTTTATAAGCCCAAATATGGCTGTCTGCGCTTACACGAATGTATGCAGTTTTTACACCTGAAACAATGTAGATCTTCATAGGAACCAGCTATATATAGCTATACAGCTATGTATTGTTTTAGCTTGACAGAGCCAATCAGCAGAGTGTTTGAACATGGAGTTGTGTCTTCCTAACAAGGATTTTAGAAATGGACCGCTCTCATTAATCACCGTAGAGTGATGCTATTATAACTCACCGGTTCAGGCTCGATCCTGACAAGATGCTCCTCTCCCACCTCCTTTTTCCCATTTTTAATCTGAAGCATGCTAAAAACCACATATCTTGGAATAAAGGGATCTTTAACCAGTTATTAGGAGTGCTGTGTCAAAGTAGGCTATGTTTTGATATGCGAACCCACAAGCTGGGAAGTTCAAACTCACCAGCCGCTCGGAGGTAGAAAGATGGGTCTGTGTGAATTTTCTCTGGGTTCAAATATTTCTTGCTTGGTCCACAACAGAAATTTCTTCTCTGGCTTTAAAATATTGATGGTGGATGTTTCTTTCTTACTATTTATTTGTATTTTTATCTTTATATAATTATTATTTTCTTCTTGCTGTTTAGTTTTATTTTTGCTGTTTATTGTTTCTAATGGTTTTCCCATGTGGTGAACCACAGAAGGAGTGGATGCATTGAGATAATAAGGGATGTAATGGTTTAGGCTGGACTTGGTGGTGGAGTGGAGATTGGGAGGGGGAGGGGTTTGGGGAGCAAACCATGAATGTGGGAGGGAGGAGGGAGCACTAGAATAAATTGTGATGATGCGTATACAACTCTTTTTAAAAGCAATTTAACCATGGAAGTATATGATATCGAGGGAACTACTAAAAAAGAAGAAAGTAAACTTGACCAATGGTTACCATGGTGATGCAGAAAGAATTTGGCTCGTGGGGTCTTGCGTTTATGTTAATAATAGTGGAACAATGAGGAAAAGGACAACAGTGATGGCCGTACAACTGGAAGAGTGTAATCGATGGCACCGAATTACACATGTAAAAATTGTTGACAAGGAGACTGTTTTGTTATGCGTAATTTTGTCACAATTATGGAAAATAATTACAGGAATAGCAATGAGAACAAGGAAGAAGACAATGTCCTAGAATTGATTGTCCAATTGTACAATCAATTGACTATTGTACAACTCTTCATGGTATGATTAAATCATATGACGTGGATGGAGTGCCAATAAAACTGGGTGTGTTTTGTTTTTGTTTTTGTTTTTTTAAAAGATGGGGCTGTCTGCTTCAGTAAAGATTTTAAAGTCTTTGAAATGCCAAAGAGCAGTACTACTCTGTCACCTGGGCTCACTATGAGGAAGAAATGGCTGGGTGGCAATGAGGTTTCTTTGTTGTTGTTTTAATTTAACCAGTTATTAAAAGCATTATTATGCCCATTATGCTGCACCATATGCCGCTGAGTTGATTCCAACTCATAGTGACCCAATTTGCATCAAAATAGAATTTGCTTCATTGGATTCTTAGTGGCTACAATTTTGGATGTAGATTACTAGGCCTTTCTTCCTAATTGCCTTTCAGTGAGCAGGCAAGTGCATTAACCAATTACCCCACCAGACGCTGCTATATCCATCACGTCATGATTCTTAAGTGCTCTTCTGTTGGTTCCTACCCATACTGACCCCATGTACAAAAAGAAGGAACTACTGCAAGATCCTGCACCAGCCTCACAATTGGTATGTTTGAGCCCATTGTTGAAGCCACTGAGTCAATCCATCTCACTTAAACTAGCTTGCTTAAAAAGACAGATGTTTTGAAATCATGAATGTATGTCGGTAAATCTTTGGGATTTAAATTGAGACATATTTGCTATTGAACTAAGCACTTCCATATATTAATGCTCAAACCATGACCTGTTATATTAACTTAATTTCTTTTACTAAGCTTAATTCCCTAAAAATGATGGGGGTTTAATCTCAATCCATCCAGGATGATTTCTGCCCCATTTACCTGGGTTTATGCCTAAATTCATGGTACCTATAGGATGAGAAGGCTGCTAAAGACTTTAGATGCAACCAGAGGTTTGGGGTACCCATAACACCCGTCACTCTCAGTTCAGTTCTCCTGGCTATAAACTAGGGATTTTCCCATTACTCTTTCAGAGTGTCAGTTGTAAACTCTGGAGTGTCCAGAGCTCCCCAATTTTGACCCACTGGATCCCACTACTACTTTGATTTCTATTATTTACCACAATGACTCACATTGCCCACTAAAGGAGAGTCCATAGAAAGTGTTTTATACATGGCTGTGCTTTTTGAAAAACAGTTTTATTGAACTACGTGGGGTGCCAAAAAACAAAAACGTGGATTTTTTTTTCAAAGTATGTATTTAAACTTTTTAATAAAACAATCTTATCCATTACACTGAATACACTTGTCAAATCTGTGATTCCATTCTTGGAAACATTTTTCAAATTCATCTGTGTGGATGATTGACAGCACCTCCCTTATTTCTTTTTTCTTCACTTCTTCTAAATCATTAAATTGACATCTTTTCATGTCCCTTTTCATTTGTGAAACGAAAGGAGCAAGGTCAGGTGTGTAAGGTGTGTGGGGCAAGAGAAGCATGAGTTTGTGCCCAAACCTGACACACTAAGATGACGAAGTGAGCAGATACATGTCATAGTAGCAAACCCACGTCTCTGTCTGGTACAAATCAGGCCTTTCCTGTTGCACACCAGCATGCTATCTTTTCAGAACCTCTAAATACAAAGCTTGAGTAACACTCTGACCTGGTGGAATGAACTCCAACTACGAGTCGACATTTTCTTCCGTTCAAAAGTTGACGGACATCCAGAAGGAAGCTTGTCATCAATCAACATTTCACCTTTTTTGAAACGCGAAAACCACTCATACACTGGCGTTTTCCCAAGAGTGCTGTCCTTGTAAGCTGTATTCAACATTACAGCAGTCTCTGTGGCATTTTTCCCTGAGCAGGAAACAAAATGTCACAGCTGCATGCTATTCTCTTAAATCGGTGTCACAAAAAAATTAGGTTAGAGCAAAACTGTTTTTATTAAAAAATCCACTGTGACCAAAGAGAACCTTCCCAGGTGACGCCATTGTGTGCAGAAACTCAGAGCCAGTTGCTAGGTGCTCGCCTAGTGAGGAAAAATGCATACTAGGAAAGCGCCACTCCACCCAGGGCAATTCTGGTTTTGGGGGGGTCACCCCCTTGTATAATTAACATATCATCCAATTTAATGGTTGAATCATATTAAGAACCATTGTGCACCCATCACCACAACCATCTTGGGATATTGCCTTCCTTCTTGTACCCATTGATGTTGTCTCCCCATCCCCCCACCCCCACTGTCAAAAAAACCACACCCTCCTTTCCATGCCCCCAGGTAATTATTCATCAAGTTGCTGTCTTTATAGATCCACCCATCCTGACTTCCCTATGCAGGAAAGCATACCAGAAAAGACAAAAAACAAACAAGTACCAGCCACAAAGACCATATAAAACAGAGAAAATCCTCAATGGAAAAGAAAACAGGAATAAATTCAGAATGTGTCCAAAGAAAGACCTAATGACAGGGTGCTACATTCCAGCCTAAGCCCAGCTGCTAAATGACTATACTTATTTTAAAAAAAAGCCAACAGGATCCAGTGCATACAGGCCTAGAATGAGGTCCAGGAGAGTGCTCCCTCCTCCTCAATGTCTTGCACCGCCCAAGAAGCCTGCACAGCTTGAGTATCCAGAGTCCTGCTTGCAGTCTCATGCATGCGTGGCTGACAGAGCAGTCCCCTTCCTCTGAGACTGAGCTAATAGCATAGGTCTTTAGGTCCTGGCAAGTCCCCACCCAAAGGCACCTCATTAGCATAAGCCCTCAAGTGTAGACTGGAGTTGTCCTCAATGGTGCGTCCAACAGCGCAAACTGCCACTGGCAACATTCTGAGGTTTTAAAGGTTATCTCTCTTGGAACCCAGGACAAGAAAAACCATATTCTTTGGGTGAAGTTAAAGGATTTACCCTGAAGCGCCCAAGCATAATGAGTGCAATTCTCGAGCTATAGAAGTTAAAGACAAGAAAAACATCCTAATATTTATCACCACTGCATATTTTTCACTCGCTATTTTGGAAGTTATAGCCAAGTACTTTCCCTAGTGTTGCATCAAAGTCACTAGAGATTAAATGATGTCATGAGTTGGAGCTGGGGGTGGTTGTAGCACTGGTAGATTTAATTTTTTATTTCAATTTTTAAATTAACTTTACTTACTAGGCTACATATAGTTGGTTTTCATTTGACTGACATGTAGACAGCTACAGAATATATTTTAAAATAAAATGAGGATTGGAGATGGGAAAATGTCCATAAAATTGACTAATTTTCATATATATCAAACAATTTCAAAATGATACAGATGGAAATTGCAGTGAACATTCCATATATAACATATGCAAATCTCCTGCGTGGGTAGTTATTAATAAGAACATAGTATAACATATCCAAAGTAATTAGAATAGATTACTATTATAACATGGATCATTATGGTACCAACAAATTGATACTACAGGCCAAATCTTAGAGCCTGAAGGATAAAAACTATGAATAGAATCAAATATAATTATGCTAAGCTATAAAACGAGTGTTCTGCTACCATAGCAAGGCAAATGTTTTCTAAACATTCATTTGCTAATGAAGTTGAGCTGGAGAATAATAGAGGAAGTGAGATGTGACTGTGTCCTTAAGGAAAATAGTGTGCAAAGAATTTGTAACTGAGCAAGTGCAGGCTTTACCTAGTGAGTTAGTGACACCCCACCCCCCCCACCCCGGCATAAGGCTGAAGATTGCAAACCAGGCCTGGCAGTTTGTGCTGTTGAATACTAAGACACAGTATTACCCTTGACACCATTTCCACGGACCCTGCATTCTGTACTTTTCTACACAGTCTATTCTGTGAAAAACTCCGTCCCATGAGATTCTCCTTGAAAAGAGGTTACATGGTCAAATAAGTTTGGGAAACACTGCATAACAATGTTCTCTCACAGAGATACACAGTGCAGAAGGCAGGAAAAAAACCCTGTGATATTATTTTAACAACGGTTAACCCAATATTTTCCAAAATAGTTGGAATACAAAGCTTTGGGTTTTTTGGTGTTTTGTTTTGTTTTCCCCTTTGCAACATTAATTAGCATACTGTAAAAACTGTTTCCTGGGGAATACACTAGAAATACTGATCTTAACTTATCTCAAGATGTGAAGACAGATGACAGAAAAGTGGGTGAGGGGCGACGTCGGACAGTGCAAGACATGACTAAATAATAATTTATAAATTATCAAGGGTTCGTGACAGAGGGGGAGTAGGGAGGGAGGATATAAAAACGAGGATCTGATGCCAGGGGCTTAAGTGGAGAGTAAATATTTTGAGAATGATAATGGCAACAAATGTACAGATGCGCTTGACATGATGTATGTATGTATGGATTGTGATGAGTTGTATAAGCCCCGAATAAAATGATTTAAAAAAAAACAGCAACTAACCAAGAGTTTAGCCTAACTAGTAAAAAAAAAGATGGAAATAAATTTATTATATGGGAATTGTTTTTCAGTAGATTTACCAGGAATTGTCCAAATAGCTTTATTAAAAATTGATCAGAATGAGGACCAAAGGTTAAGGTATAAGAAGATGGATTTCATTTCAGCCATACAAAATCTTTGTAGAAACTTGAATTTCCAGTCCATACCGGGCGAGTGATGATTATTCTGCTAGATAATTCTTTCAACTCAGCTTCTTGATGCTCTCTTCCAGGACTCTTATCCGGAGAGATCTGAGCAACTGATCTGTCCTGTCTCCATTTAATTGCCTTTCTAGCACACTATATATCTGTGCTATTAAAATTAAATGTGTATCTAAACGTGTAGCTGCTTCTGCTTCCTCAGAAAGTTGAAATACTTCCTAAGAAAGTTGAAGTCATTGTCTTCCCCTCCTCTAGCTCTGGGATAGGGTAGGACTTTGTGTCAGGACGTGTGTTACTAGCCCTTGGTTGTGAACAGTGCCAGAGTGCATTAATGCATCTGTAGAAAGGGGCACACCTAGAGATGAGTATGGTAATGGAGTATACACATGTGATCTATTGGACATAAAAAAAATTAGGGGACATGCCAAAAGACCCGTTTCACTGCTGTCACATCAATTCCCACTCACAGTGATGCTATAAGACAGGGAATTGCCGCTGTAGGTTGCCAAGACTGTAAATTTTACTTGAGTGGAAACCGTCATCATTCTCCCTTGAAGTATCTGGTGGTTTGAACTTCTGGCCTTGTGGTGACCACCCTAACATGTAACTCACTCCAGCTCCTTGAGAGGATACCGGGGAATACTAAAAGGAAGGGCATAAAAAGTGGACAGGACATGAATTACTACTCCACGCTAATGGTTGCTGTGTTCTAGTTGCTTCATCACAATGTTTCTTTTGGCCAAAACCACATTAAATTATTAAATTATTTAATTTAATTTATTTGGCCTTCTCTGCCCCAAGCTCCGAACTCTTTCAATATCTCACATATTCTCTTAAACCCCAAATAAGGTATGCAGTCTTCATCTCGTACCTACTCACACATATTAACAGGAAAGGACAGCTTTAAGAAATACAGACAAATGCGTTGATGACTCTTCCAAAGTTTTGTGAAAGATTTGGGGTGAGAAAATTTATATTGCAATAGTTCAAACAAATTAAAATAGAATATTAGACATTCCTGTTATTAAGTGCCTTTTGCTGCTCTTACACTTTTCTTCAATAATGCCATCTTTTAATGAGTACAGAGTGCTGTCACTTGGCACCAATTCTAAGCTGGTTGGGAACAAGTTAGTATTACACCACCAGCTGGTCACATCTTGCCATTCCTTTGCGATGACTCCGTCAACAGGGGACTGGCCCATCCTATTTCAATCTGTGTTGCTATATACGTCTGTACAGTGAGAAAACTTTAGCTCCACCAGCTAAACCAGCATCACCATACTTGCCATGAAAATCAGGTGCATGTGTCCGGCGTTTCTACTTTGCCATTGTTTGTGGAGTGCTTTGAACATGGACACAATTAGACTTTACATCTAGGACACGTGTCCTTATAGTTGACTCAATGGCAATGCATTTGGTTTTTGTTTTTGAGTTTACATTGAGGTAGGAGGAGTGAAGCTCTACTCAACTCAAGTGATGCTTCCAAAATCCAGATGAATGGTTCTCAGTTGCTAGAAGAAAAGAAAAGTTTGACTTGGTAACAGTAATCAGTAAGATGCAATAAAAATAAGGTTTTATGTTTCACCTTGCAAAGGGGTGAAGGACATTTTTAATGATAATATCAGGCACAGGAAAAAGAAGAGAGCAGGCAGGGACCACCCCACTTCTATTTGGCTGGTGAAAGTATAAACAGGTACCATTTTTCCTTTAGAAATTTGTCAACGCACATAAGTTTGCAACATAATTCTGTGTGTTGACTCTAAGATTTTATCCCTAAGATATGGATGGAAATGTATACCTTTCACAACATATTTTATATTTTTAAAAAGGATATAGTCTAAAGGTTTAATAAGGAGATATGGATTAAAATATTTACTATAAAATACTATGCTGAAAAGCTGGTGTGTCTAGGTGTCCTGAAGCAGGTTCCAAATCATAGGTCAATTCTGCAAATGCCCGATGACCCTCATGATCGTTACATGCTCGCGCCCATGTTGCAGCCACCATGTCTGTCTTCAGTGTTTAACATGCATCGTTTTTCAATTCATAGAAAAGGTAAGTAAACAATCCAAAAGGTCTTTTTAAAAACCAATCTGATATCATTCTTCTGATTGATTTTTAAAAAGACCCTTTGGATAGTTTTTGTCATGTTTAAAGGCTCAATTTTCATCATTTAATGGAGTAATGGATTACCAAGCTTGAAGGGGATATGATTTTGGGTGACCTAGTACAAAATCAACTCAACCTGAGGTGTTTACCTGATCTATATTTGAGGACACTCTTCCAGCTTCAAGATACAATATAAATGAAGTTCACTGTAGACATATTTCCCATTCTAAATAAAAAACATGAGCATCAATTCTATGCCCCAAACATTAGTCAACTGCACACATACACGCACAAAAAGATGATCTATTGTAATATAGATTCATTTTTATTTGTTAATAATCAAAAGATGCCCCGTTTTATTTCATCTCTTATGATGCAAACATTTTTTTAAATAAAAAAATATTAGACTGTTAAGATGCCAAAAGTCTTTCCTCAAATACAGGCAATTTGCTGCTTTGCCAAAGACCTTCTCTTGTGTCCTATAAAAGTAATACGACTCCTGAAAATCCTTGATCCATCTGATCTGCCAATAGATCGATTCGTTATTAGATTACTCCCAAATGAAGATGCTCTTCCTAGACTGTGTGGAGAACCAGGAGTCATAGCTCCAGGTTTTTTAATTTGCCCTCTTGATCTAGACCAAGAAGCTTCACCTACTGGCAAGAGAAAGAGCATTCTAACAACTTCGGCTCAATAACCTCAAATAGACATCAAGTGTATATGTAAAATTTGCAGGTGGACGCCAACAGGACGTGAGGGCTTGACCGCGCAGGTGATGATGGAGCTGACGCTGCAGCACGATGAGTCAGGGAGGAAGGCGCAGGCATTCGCATGGGATCCTGCTACGTGCACCACCTGCAACAGGGGGCTCCGAGCGTCCGGGCTTTAGTCAGTCAACAGGGAACCCTCATAACAGGAGTGTGTGGAAGACACTGTTTTAATCCAGCCAGCCTGGAGAGAAGCCGATCAAGAAGGTAAACACCTGAGAACAGTGTCCTACAAACATCAGAACATTTAAAATCTGGGTTATAATCCAAATCTACAGCCCAAAGCTATATAAAATAATCTGGGAAATGGAGGAGATAAACTGTGAGAGAAATAGCAGCTGCCTTAGAATTAAATAGGGGAAATGAAGGCAAACACCAAAGACGTATGCTGCTTATGCACCAAGCACTTCCTTCCGGTATCAACTAAGGTTTAAGTAAAATTACTTAAGTCTGTTGATTTACATTTATTGTGCCTTCTCTTTAAAAGAGGTTTTTTTTTTTCTTCTGGAATCTCATTAAATCACATGAACAGCTGAACCAAGTTGTTATGGCAACAGGAATTTTAAAAGTAAATTAATGTTGCTACAAGGTGTTATTAAGATCAGGTAAAGGTGGCCTTGAATAATAACGACTTCTCTCTATTTGACTAGACTACTACAGCTTCAGTTGAGTTGCAACTGGATGCGAACCATCTTTGATTTATTATTGTATCTTCCAAATTCTTATAGGAGATGTGGCTATAAATTAATTTCTGAAAATCCATAAAATTATAGCTGAAAGGAGTTATACAGCGCATATGTCCATTAGTTTCTAATTAATTTATACAACAATGAAATTAGAGCTTAGATTTGTTTCCCTCATGAAATGACACAATGTTCCTAAAGACTTGCACAGTTTGAAAAATGTTGACCTTTTAATGTCAGAGAAGGGTGCTTCAAAAGTCTTGGATATAAATTAACATTGGAACCAGTTGGAACAGATGACACAGTATGGGGTTTCTATATCAGAAATAAAGAAGAAACATTTTGAACTTCTCCAGAAATGCTTTGAAAGTGGTAGTTTTGGACTCCCTTGGCCAGTTGTTTTCTGGGGTTTTCTTCTCCTTCTTCATTATTTTTTGTTTGTTTTATTTAGAAAAGTCCATGGTCAAATAATTGTGGTGATAATATAGACCTTCCTTCCCTGCGAGAATCACAAAACTTTTTAGTGAAATAAAAGTACTGCCAAACTGCTGGAAAGAACCCCAATTATTAACTGTGAAGCCAGTATTTCACAAACATAGTTGTCTCTGAACCCATTTCAAAAATATCTTCTTCTTCTTCATATGAGGTGAACGTACTTGAAGAATTAATCTTCAGATCAAAATCAGGGAGGGAAAAACAGTGATTGCTAAATATAATTACCACATTTGAAAATTAGAACTTTCATTATGATGTTTACTAATTGCTAGGGCTAATAGAGACATTACTATGACCCTGTCCTATTAAACGTATGTGAGGTATTTGCATCCAACGCTAACTGAATGATTTTGTAGAAGTCTTGTCAGAGTCGACACAGAATGCAGAGTTGAGGGTTTGTATGTACAGAGGCATGCACTCACTCACGTCCTACCTGAGACGTGGAAGTGGCGGAAGCACTGACCACTTACCTTCACACTGACTTCCAAGCAGCATGTGTCGGCGGAATGAACAACTATTCTGGAAACCTGCAAGACAGGTTGACCTGATCTCCATCTGGACTTTCTGGGAGGGAAACTGAAACAACACAGAGAACGAGAGAGCAAAGAAGATGGTCTAGATGCAAACCAGAAAACATGATGTGGAAGGAGACCAAAAAAAAAGAAGAAGAAATACATGTCCCCCTTTCTGTTGGAGACTGCCAAGAATACACAAAGGGCTTGGAAACTGGCTGGGAGAGACTGATAACTTTTATTGGCTTGTGAGCCGTCAGACAGGCTGCAGCAGCAGGAAGCCAGCCAAAAGGGGAAGAAATAAAATAAACCAGTGCATCACTTTATTTCCCAGTGATCACGCAACCATAGAATTCCTAATCTCTCTTTCCATATATAGTTTTAGAATCTATTTCTATAGTCTATCATCAATCTGAAAAATAAATCAATAATGACCCTAATTGGAAATGACTTGAAAAAACCCCCATACGGTATGAGAAATAATGCTTTTCCATGAATAGCTATGTATGTTCGCGATACATAAATATAATTCTGTTCAAATTCCTCACACCCATGCCTTTGGAGGTACCAAGAAGCATTTCAAAGAGAACCAATCTACACAAGGTCAGAGTAAGAGACCTACCTGGTTAATTTGTGCGGTCTCTAACCAAAAGATTGGAGGCGTGTCATCCCTGAGGCACCTCGGAAATAAGGCTTGGTGGGCCTCTTCTGAAAAACCAGTCATTGAACAGCTTGTGGAGCACAGTGCACCTCTGACACTCATGGTGCAGTCTTATTCAGAATCAACTCATGACCACGGGTTCAAGGGTGACTACTTGGAGAACGTGGTTAGCCGGTGGTTAAGGAAGTCTAGGCAAAACTGATAGAAACCATCGTGATATGAATAAGTTTTGAGCTCACCCTTATTGTAGCCCTAATCTAAGAATAATTTGTTCTTATGAGTTGGCTGCACTAGATGCTCACCCTCATAAAGAGATCGCTAAAGACGGAGCTATTATAGCAAAATGTAGGAAGAACTCAGATGGTGCCTGTTACCGCGAGGCAGCTCAAGGTCTTGAACCTCTCAATCACTCTGTTCCTGTCCTACTCACCGGCAAGGTTACAATGAGGTACAAAATTCAGACCAAAGTCAAAGAAAGGAGTTGAACAGGAGTGAGTTTACTGAGGGAGAGACTTTGGGAAAGAGCTCCAAAGGGCCCTTCACAAACAAGACCACTCACTGCCATCGAGCCGATGCCGATGCAGAGCCAGCTAGAGGACAGGGTGGAACTGCCCCTGTGAGCTTTTGAGACTGTACTTCTTCCTGGGAAAAGAGCGCCCCATCTTTCTCCCAAGAAATGTCTGATGGTTTTGATCTGCTGAGTTTTAAGTTAGCAACCCAACTCAAAGCCAGGATCTAATGATAGAATGTAGAGCCAAAACATTTATTCCACAAATGGTGGACTCCCACCAATATTTGGCTTTTTTGTGGTCTTCTTCTGTTGTCTGGTCTTCTATGGAGTACCTCACCTTTCCAGGCATGGGCAACCTTGCACCCCAGACTTCATGTTGTGTCTTTGTCTCCAGATCCCAAACCCAGGGGGCTATTTAGCCATTGTAGGAGAGTGGGACATCCTGCCTTTCTCTACCCAGACCGTTTCACCATCTCTGATCTCTTCCACTGATAAGGAAATGCAAGGTACCTCCCACACACACAAAAGGAAAAAACCCTCCACTGGTGGGAACTTTCTTAGTACAAATTTTCCCCCAATAGGCAAGCATTGAGCAACTCGCTCTTAGTGCACCCAGTGGTGTCGCCTGGAAAAGTTCTGTCTGGTCCCAGTAAATGTTTTCATGAAAGCTGTTTCACTTGAACCTCGTTGTTGTTGTTGTTGTTGTTGTTGTTTGTGATGGTTGATTTAAGAGAACAGCGTGCCATTGTGAAATTTTGTTTCTTGCTGGGGAAAAGTGGAGCAGAAACTGTCGTGATGTTGAACGCACGTGACAAGGACACCACCATGAGAAAAACTCAAGTGAACGAGTGATTTCTTGTTTCAAAAAAGGTGAAATGTTGATTGATGACAAACCTCATTCTGGATGTCCATCAACGTCCTAAACAGAGGGCGATGTCTATATTAGTGCATTTGGAGTTCATGCCACCAGGTCAGATTGTTCATCAGTCTTTCTCTTTAGAGGTCTGAAAAGATGAACAGTGTGTGACAAAAAAGGCACAATTTGTGGCAGAAGGAGAACTGGTTTTGCCACCATGACAATGCACCTGCTCCTGCAGCCATCTGAGTGTGTCAGTTTTGGACCAAAACTGCATGTCTCTTTTGCCCCCTGCACCTTACTCTCCTGACCTCTTTCCATGTGAGTGCTTTTCATTTCTGCGAATTAAGAGGGATATGAAAGGACATCAATTTGATAGCATAGAAGAGATGAAGAAAAAAATAAGGGAGGTGCTGTCAGCCATCCAAACAGATCAGTTTGTAAAATGCTTCCAAGAGTGGAATCGCAGGTTTGACACATGTACTAAGTGTAATGGAGTGTACTTTGAAGGTGCTAAGGTTATTTTCTAAAATAAAATGCATAGCTTTGAAAAATAATTCTGTCTTTTTGGGGGGCAATCCCACATATATCTTACCAGTCCTTCACCTTCCTTTGTGCCAGAGAAGTACATGTAAAATGTGTCCGTGCCTCTCCTTCGTATTCCCATTTCTGCCAGATTCCCACCATCAACACCTCTCCTCCTTTTGCCCGACTCTGTCTGGCTAACAGTTCCCAGCTACCAGAAAGGATAGCATCTGGGTTTTACAGACTTGTCTTAAGACAAGTAGCTGTCTAATTGAGGTGTCAGCTAAATCCGCATGTTAGAAGCACACTAAATTGTGTGATCCAATGATTGTAGGTAATAAAATCTAAGACCATAGGAGGGAAAGTTGGTAGAACTTAAAATCTGAGCACCTGGTTTTCAGAAGTCTGTGGATGACAGTGAAAGCCCAAAATCCATTTGTAGGGTCCCCATGTGGATTAAGCTTCCAGTGAATCCACTCTGACTGTGGAGCAGGGATGTGAATAGTCTTGCTATCAGATAAAGTGCATTGGAAAGAGGATTATTGTAGATGGTAGATTATTTCAATTGTTTTGTAGATATAGGTTAAAATGTATCAATTCAATTTCCCTTTTGATCCATTTTAACGTTGTTCTAGTTTTTAATATTTTCTACTTTCTTTTCGATTGAGATTGTTCTCAGTTTTATTTTGTTATTATTGTTGGGTTGTTTTTGTTTTGTCTATTTTTCTGTATTTGAAATCTAGGGTAGGTAAATCTATAAGAGAGCAACTGGATTGATATTTTCTTAGTTGTGTGGCAGAGAAGGCTAGATGAAATGGGGAACAACAACAATGAATACAAGAAAGAAGACAATTTTCTAAAATTGTGCGGATGATTGCACAACCCTCTTTAATATGTTTGAATGATTAAATGATATAATATGGGAAGTAAATGCCAATAAAACTGTTTTAAAAAGTGATTGTGCAAGGCAAGTCTTTAGTGCACTGTATTATATTCATCCGGAGATTCACTAAGAAACTGCTACTTCTCTCTACGCTAGGTAGAGATATTCAGGTATCCATGCTGCCACTACCCATGCTGAAAAGGTGGCCCAGGGGCTTGATTTAAAAAGAACATTGAGTTTTCCCTGAAGCAACATCAGGAGGAAGGGGAGCAGGGAGGCAGATCTGTGAGACGCTCCTGTCATCGATAGGAGGTCAGTTACAGCTGCTGAGGATCAGTTCAGTGCCAAGGATGTCTACTGGTTCCAGGGTGACAGGCAGTATGTGAATCTGGAAGCAGAAGCAGGATGACAAAACAATGTTTACTGGCGACTGACTACAAAGGGGCATGGGCAGTGTGGTAGCTAAGTACTCACATGCTAACTAAAATGTTGACGGTTTCAGCCTTGGGACCTCGGCTCTGGAAACCAGATGTAAGCATGTGGCAGTCGGCTTCCCTAATGATCCCAGCCTTGGAAACCCTAGGATTGCGGAAGTGTGGTGGAATCAACTCCATCGTTGCCGTGGGTTTGTTTGGGACTCAGGCTACCTACCAGACACTGTTCACGGGTAAAGTAAACGCTTTGAGGTAAAAAGGCAAGATGCTTAACTTACAGAAAGATTGCAATCTAGTTGAAGAGATCATTGAACAATATGAGTGCCGTGAGTGACGCTAACGATAGATTTTGTAAGGAGGCAGGCATAAAAAGAGTCCCCTGCAAGTACGGCCCGCCACCCATTGTCCTTTGCAGACACAGCCGTGTGGGAGACTTGGGAGAGAATGGTGTGAATCTAGCCCCCACCATGTCCGCACATGTGTGTCAACGTTTCGCTAATAAACAGAGAGAGTGTATTATGGATTGTATTATCTTATGCTCTGATCCGTTGCCATCCTTCGAAGAGTCGCCATCGCGCAAAACTGAAGTTTGGGAATTGAAGTTAATGGGTGGCCAGGGAGCACCTTAACCGCAGAGTTTTGAAACAAGAGGAAGAAAGCTGTCTCTGCTCTCTGATTATGAAATCAAGAGCACACGGTAGAACAGAAAGTCGCAGAGATCCAAAAAAAAAGGAGCTTGTGTTACATTCCCTAAAGGTAGTGTTATAGGAAGTGTGAGGGAAACATCACATATAGGTGGTGGCGGGGGCGATATGCCAGGAACTACTTCAGGGGGAGAAATGCCTTTGAGATGAGCCGTGCTGGGGGGAGCAGGGGGAGAGGAAGGGGTGGGGGCTGCTACCCAGGTTCTTTTCTGAAAGCCAGAAAAGGCCTGTGTGTGTATAGACCAGCCAATGAACGGGTTTGACAAAACCAAAGAGATCTTGCACTGCAGAGGACGTTGAGCTGGCAGATAAAACCCCACGGTCACAGACCTGGATGCCAGACCAGAGGTAAATACACTTTTCAGAAGGAAAAAGAGAAATCGGATTGAAATGTTTTGATCTAAAAAGTGGCACAAATCACTTGTGTCGGCCCTAAAAGAAAACAAAGAAAAAATTAGTCAAAACCAGAAAAACTGAAAAGCCAAGCAAGTGGCGTTCGCGAGGGAGCAGTTAGAAGTGTTCCAGTCATCTGGGTGAGAGGTAATGGAAGCTGGAGCTGAGGTGGTGGAAGTGCTTTAAGCTCTTTTACCCTTGTTTATTTTACTCATAAAAGAAAGTTATTGCTATTGCCACATCCGACACTCTAATTTTTCTTTCAAATCACTGCTTGGATTAGACATTATATGGCTTGTAATGAGAATGGCAAAAGGCGTTGTTCTTTTTATTGCAATTTGAATAACAAATATAGAACAGAACAACAAAACACCCTGGACAATAAAAATAATTGTTAACCCATTTTACTAGCTCTGCCGCCAAATTACATTTTTGTAAATTACAGTTCCAAGAGCAGTCAATGTGCTCACAAGTTCCCTGTTAACAAGGTCACGGGTATAATTTGAATATTTCAGCAGCTGTTGCTCTCGCACCTAAAGAGGGAAACAGCCCAGCTATGTAGGGCAAAGGAATGGGGATGCTAATGAGTCTCGCAGATTTTTCCAAATAGAAGCATAAACCTTCGATTCATGAGGGCACGACAGTTACCAAACCAAAGCAAGTGGAGAAATGATCTGTGTGCAGGAACTCGACACTGCAACATTGTTTGAATAGTTGACATAATTCTTGACCCGGGCTTGGCAAAAGGAGGAAACTATAAATAGAGCTGCTGGGGGTGGGGGGTGGGGGGAATGACAAGAGGGTGTATCATTCCGTTAACACAAATTGTACTTTTAGAAGAATAAGTCAACAGCAAGTTTTATTTTCTCTCTTTAATAGAATTACTACACAGAGGACATATTAGTAGCAATATCAGGCTCTAGATGTGACAGCGAAAATCTACATGGCACCATTATACTCAAAGTGACGTTAAGGAATTAATACAGTGAAACCTTAATTCAATGCTAAGAATCGGTCATGTAGGACTCTCTTCCTGTGGGTTTCAGTAGAGATAGGGTAAAGCTTAGGGACACTCCTAAAGCATACATTTTTTAATGCTGTCTTCCATTCAACATGCGTTGGGGGGCTACTGTCAGTGGCCATAGAATGAGAATGGCTGGACAAATGGCAACAGGAAGAAAATGTTTTGTCCAAGGGCCACATCCAAGGGGAGGTTCTGGCATGGTGTAAAGGTCACGGAGCCTTCAGACTGAAACGTTGACTGAGTCTTTGTGGAATGAGGAAAATTTCACCAAACTCCTACAAATGGGCTGCTTGAATGTGTACATTATACTAAAGGAGATAATAAATAATAGGCAAGAGCCTGCAGGGACCCAAGAACGTCTCACAAACTTGCAGCTCTGTGAGAATTCCTTAAGAAATGTCATTGAGATGCTGATTCAGATCCTAGGTCTACAGGTACCATGCCAAAAGTAAAAATGAAAAAATAAGAGAGAGAGAAAAATAAAAGCAAGTACTGATAAAGACCCTGATTCAGAAAGAAAATCCTCACTCCATGTAGAAGACCAAGGTTTGGTCCTGGCCAATGCATACCATGCACCTGTCTGTCTGGGAAGCTCATGGGATTGCTGCGAGACTGAGCAGATCTCAGTGGTTGTGTTAGTCTGGGTGCTTTAGAGAAACAAAGCCACAGAAACTCATGTATAATAGGGAGTTTTATATAAAGGATAAGTGCGCATCAAGAAAACATCCCAACCCAGTGCTGCCCAAGCCCACAAGTCCAACATTAATCTATTAACTCATATGTCCAATGCCAATCCAGAAAGTTCTCCTCCATCTCACAAAACACGCACAATGATGCCAACTGCAGGAGGAAAGCAGAGTCAGTGAATGTATAAACATCTCAGCGCTGGCAGGGGTCTCCACATGGCTGCTCCAGCACCCAGAGCTGCATCAGGGTAGGTCCATGTGACTTCTCCTCAGGGATGTCTTGCAAGAAGTGAGCCTTGCCAGCTGAAGCAGGGAACTGACTAAGGCAGCTGCACCCTGTCCGACCATCAGAAAGCAAGAGATCCGAAAACTAGAAAGGTGAGGCTCGCTGAGCCATTTATCCCTCTGCCCTTCAATTAACCCAGATGTGTTTATCGGCCAGGTTGGCACAATAAACTAACTCTGTGGTGATTCTAGACTATGACAAAGAAAAGCTTGGTGATCTGTTTCTGGAGGCCAGTGAATGAGAACCTTGTGGATCCCGGTAGTCTGACCTACAGCCCATCCTGGGGACAGCTCCAGACCAGGTAGCACTTGGTTCTATTGTGCAAAAGGTATCCATGAGTTAGGGGCCGGACATGCCACCAGCTTAAAAAAAAAATTTAATTTAGAGTGTAAGCTCTTCATAATTTGATATATTCTGGACACAATTTTATAGAGCAGTAACCTTACTTATATGCTTCTATAAGTGTCTCATGTCTAGTGGAAGAAAGATAGACGATATGTTAACTTTTGTAGAACAGCAGTGTGCATTAATAAAAAATAAAATAAAAAGGTTAATTGATTTGTAAAAGATAATCAAATGGACAAAGGAAAATGATCACTTAATAACCTGAGGGAAAAACAAAGTGAAACCAATGACACTGAAATACTGATGATGAATTACTCCATTATTCTGTCGTAGTTTGAAATCTGTCCTAAAATTAGGGAGCAGTTTGTGCTTAAGAAACCTGAAATTCAGGACCAGTGGTGAGATTGGTGAGATTGGAAGGGTGGAGGGAGGGTGGGTTGAAAGCGATGACAAGGATCTACATGTGACCTCCTCCCTGGGGGACGGGCAACAGAAAAGTGGGTGAAGGGAGACGTCGGACAGTGTAAGATATGACAAAATAATAATTTATTAATTATCAAGGGTTCATGAGGGAGGGAGAGGGGGAGGGAGGGAAAAGTTGAGGAGCTGATGCCAGGGACTTAGGTGGAGAGCAAATGTTTTGAGAATGATGAGAGCAATGAATGTACAAATGAGCTTTACACAAGTGATGCATGTATGGATTGTAATAAGAATTGTATGAGCCCCTAATAAAATGATTTTTAAAAAAAGAAAGCTGAAATGAATGAATTACACATATGCAAGAGTATTTGGTAAGATTTCTTCTGGGCATTTTGATGTGTTATTATTCAGAATTTCAAGATCTCTCTAATTTTTCTGGAGCTGAAATTCATTATATTTTTAAGAAATTTATTTTGAGTTATAAAACCTGCAAAATATTTCACTTATAGATGACATCTTTATTATAAGGCTCTTTATTTTTTTTTCTGATTTTCGTAGTATTGGGGAAGTGAGCTAACTGAACAGAAAGAAATTCTCTAACAATTTGTTTCGATTTAACATTCAACCAGGGAGAGATTTGTTTCCTCTGCAGACTTTAAGAGATTTAAATAGGGCCGTTGATGTTCAGCTCAATTAAGCTTCTGATCATTCCATTCTCTAAGCAATAAAATGTCTTTAGCCCATTATTATTTCAAAATAATAAAATCGCCTGGGTTTTCTAAGCCATCATTCTACAATGTATATAATTCATCCACAGATTATTAACATGGGACCATAGCTTTACATTTATTGGATAGTAATAATTAGGCCTGATAATCTAAACTTGATCTTTAATAGAGCAAAAAGGGAAGCTAGCAGAATAGAAACATTAGAAAACAGAAAATCTATTTCAAAACATATATTCAAGAACTCATAGCATTCAAGTCTTGGGATATTGGTGTGGATGGAGGTGGGGAGTGGGGTGGTGAGGACATTCCTAGCACCCTCAATGCCTCTCAGGAAAATCTTATTTTAAAGCTTAAGGTAATAATTGATGTTGTTTACTCTTCAAAAAGATTAAATGATATCAAATTGAGATGACAGAGTACAGCACAATTTGTCATAGATGTCATGTCACATAGGCATAAATAAATAACAGGGAGGGAAAGGTCTATCCAATCTTAAAAAAACCTCTCATTTAAGAAAAAAATCAGTTAGTTTAATCCTGTTTTTAAAAAATCCTAAGAGGAGAGATGTCTACTTTTAACAATCCCAAACCTTTTTGTTTCTACTCAAAACAACTAGATGTGCTAGATGATCTATAAGAACCTGTGGGTCCCGACCCCTTTGGGGGTTGAACGACCCTTTCACAGGGGTCACCCAATTCATAACAGTAGCAAAATGACAGTGATGAAGTAGCAATGAAAATAATGTTATGGTTGGAGGGGTCACCACACCATGAGGAACTGTATGAAAGGGTCGCGGCCTGAGGAAGGTTGAGAACCACTGTATTAGATGAAAATCTGTTTGATGACATGTGACTAAGGTAGGATTGCTAATATTTGACAAATAAAAATATAGGCTATCAAATTAAACCCGAGATTCAGATAAATAATGATTTTCAATACATAAGTGTGCTTCAGGAAATATATGAGATGTTTTTGTTGTTGTGTGCTGTTGAGTCAATTCCAAGTCATGAGAACTCTGTGGGACAGAGCAGAATTGCCCTACAGGATTTCCCAGGTTGTAATTGTTATGGAAGCAGATGGCTAGGTTTCTCTCTTGCAGATCATTGGGTTGGTTTGAACTGCAAGCCCTCTAGTTAGCAGCTGAGTGCTTGACCATTGTGCTACACCACTGAAATAACAAGCATTCATCGTTTACTGAAATTCAAACATAACTCAAGTCTCTAGGTTTTCTTTGGTGACCCTATAGGCAAGCAATGAGAAATTGAGGGACTAAACCTAGAAGAAATGTATTTCTGACAAATGGGGTGTCTTTTTATCTTACCATGCATTTGCTGAATCCTAAAACAGCAGCTACAAATTCAAGATACTGATATTGCAGTGCATTTACAGAAAGCAGTGGGAAAACATCGATGTTAAGTCCCCTAAAGGAAGAAGGACTTTGGTCAGCATTTCATTGGCTAAGCCATTGCAATAAGGAGATAGACCTGCCTTTCGAAGGGTTGAAGTCCAACTGCCAATCATCACTGAAACCTTGACTAGGTCATCTGGGCTCAATAGAGTTTCTAGACAAATAGTTTGTCAAAAAAATGATATTAATTTGTCTCAGAGGGAAGATAACATGCAAAGCCTCAATATATTCCCACCATTAAGGAACAAAAATGGAGTTATCGAAATGGCCAATAATGAAAAAGGAGTCAACAGGAAATGCAATCGTTGGGAAACACAAATTCAACTCAATGTTGAATGCTTCTACACCTTTGTCAGAATTTCTGCAATGAAAAATATCGACGATGCAATGTTTTGGCAAGGGTGTGAAGCACGTAGAACTCTACAATTGAGAGTGTAAACTGGTACAAATACTGGAGAGGACTACTAGGCATTATCTATTACATTTGAAAATATATTTTGCTAGTTTTTCTTCTTTAAAGAACTTAGCCAATGATAGAACTACTGTGAAGAATGCTGCTATAGACAACAATGTGTGTGTGTGTGTGTGTGTGTGTGTGTGTTGTATGAGAGAGAGAGATTTATTTCAAGGAAATGATTCATGTTGTTGTGGAGATAGACAAATCCTAAATTCAGGAATTGGAATCAGGCTAGCGGCATCTCTTGACTCACATTGTTTCAGGGGAAATTGACAGGTCAGATGGCAGACTAATGGTTTATATCCCAATTAATGGAGATATGAGAGTGAAAAGTTGGATGCAGGAGGATCAAGAGAGGAAAAAGTTTACTAGAACATCTTATACATTGGACGCAAGCAACATCCCCACAGAAACTTCTTACACCAGATCTTTAAATGTAGTATAATTGCACTATTGGAATACCAACTACAATTGGAGTTACCAGTGACAATCCACTGTCATTTTCTAAGATCCATCATCTTCTTCATAGAGACTAATCCTTACATTCTCTCCAGGAAGCAGTGCTGCTTTTAGTCTTCTTTTTTTTAGTAGGGGCAGTTCTATGGCTTTCATTTGTCCTTTTCTACTATAATAGCCCCTCTCAAAACCAACATTAGTACTATTGAGGAAAACCCAATTCTAGCGACCCTATAAGACAGGATAGAACAGCCCCTGTGAATTTCCAAGACTGCAACTCTTTGCAGAAGTAGAAAGCCCCATCGTTCTCCCAGGAGCATCTGGTGGTTTCAAACTGTTGATTGTGCAGTTATCAGTCCACAGAGTAACCACTGTGCCACCAGAGCTCCATACTCTGAACTGAGACTAATTCTAGGAGAACCAAAATATCACTGCAGCTCTCGAGTTAGAGCAGGGGCATATCTATGGAAGGCAGGCTTTTCATGAAATCTTAGCTCAGGAGTCCCTGAACACATCCTATAGTGATTTCGCCAGTTTAGAATGCACAACTGGAATATACATAATCAGCAACTGGCAGAACCCCACATTGGATACCTGATATATTATTGAGTAAGGCCTATGATTTTCAATTGGAGAGAGAGAGAGAGGGAGAGAGAGAAGAGAACAACAAATACTTCAGAGGATGTCAAGAGATTGAAAGTCTTCTACACTGCTGGAGGGCTTGTAAATATGTGTGACCATTGTGAAAGTAACATGGTACTACCTAAAACAAATGGCAATAGAAATAGCATATGGCCCAGCAATACATTTGCTGGTTAGTTACCCCAAAGAAGTAAGACACCAAACATGAACAGAGGGATGCTCTCCCAAGTTCATTGCAGCATACTTAACAATAGCAAGAGGCTGGAAACAACAAAAATGTCCATCATTAGACGAATGGATTGAGAAACTACCTTATGTATATATAATGGAACATTGCACATCACTGAGAAACAGTAATGAACCCATGAAATATCTCATGACCTCGGTGGACCTGGAAGCCATCATGTTGAGTGAAGTTAGTCAATCACAAAAGGGCAGCTATTGTGTGAGTTTGCTGCTATAAGGATAAACACCAATGAGGTAGAGAGCCTGCATAGTGCCCGTGAATCACATATCACATTATTTATAAATACGCATATAGCTTAAAAAACACTTGGACAGAGAAGACTTCACTCCTGCTAGGCTGAGTTTTTCCAAGATGGACCGAGAGGGATAAGACCATTCCGTTGCTGCCGTACAATACTGTGCTCCTCATCCATTCACTCAGTCACTCACTCATTGCCAGCTAGTAGATATCGACTCATAGTAGCCCTGTAGGGCAGGGTAGAACTGCCTCTGTGCATTTCCAAGACTGCAACTCATTATGGGAGTAGAAAGTCCTGTCTTTCTCGATGTGTGGCTGGTGGTTTTGAACTTTGGACAGTTCATTGTGCTTACCGGCCCAAGACATCACCACTCCACCACCAGGGCCCCTACACACTGTACGAGGGTCACCCCAAATCAACAGACACCTCTACAACAGTGATAACTGAACCTTACTGGAAATTTAAGTCAAGATGAAGAGAAGGGAGCATTTTTGCCTGGAGAAGGCGGTTACATTTCTGTGGGTGAGAAAACCTTGTGAAGCAACTTCCTATGGAGAAAAAAATATGAAATACATAAAACTCAGGGGTTCTACATAGGCTTGGTGCTCTCTTCCTAATTGGACATAGTTGAGCTAGTTTCTACCCAGTCTTTGGTGACCCAGGCTATGTGCTATAAACTACTGGGACTTTTGACTCTGTCTTTTCGAAGCACACCACATCCTTCATAGGCCACAAAAGAAAGATTTGATGTGGAAACCCCACGAAACAAACAGACCCAGGTCAAACTCACTTGTAGCAGATTTAAAGAATCAACCTACTCCCTTGGACATAAGGCTAAAATGCTTAGTGTGAGAAAAAGCATATGACTGCTATCCCAAGGTTATGGAATGGGTGGTCGTTGGACTTTGGTTCAGACCTCTTACTTTGAGAATGCCCAAGGACTTTGTCCCAGGACTACCGTATATTTATTAGTTCAATGTCCTCCGTGTTTTCATATGACATCTATTAGTCTTATAGGCATATTTCTGCCTTTGTGAATGAATGTTATAGAAAGTTTTGCTCTATCACCAACTCCCATGGTTTGTTGTAAGGATTATCAATAGAATTACCCTATGCACCAGGGGGATGATTAATTAATGTTCTCTATAATAAAATTTTAATGATGTCTCTAAAGTGAACTAGAGGCATATATAAACCATAGATAGATATATGAATAGAATTTAGGCTCACACTTAATTATTTCCCTAATCTAAGAACAACTCGTTCTCATGCCATGGCCTTGATACTCGCTATCAGGCAGAGATCACTGACGATATGGGTGCTATAGCAAAGCCTGGTGAAGAAACCAGAGGGTGCCTGGGTCTCAGAAAAAAGTAGAATCTGAAGTCTTAAATATGTGTTTTAAAACAAAGAGCCATCTGAGTGGGGTATCAATTAAGTCCACATGGAATAAACACACCAGGCTTTGTGATCCAAGGATTGTAAAGAATAAAATCCAAATCTGAAGGAAGGAATGGTACCAGCTTACATTGTAAAGGCCTGGTTTGCAAAAGGCTATCGATGAGAGTGGCGGCACAAAATCCATTTGCACGGTTCCCATACGGATTAAGCTTCCCCTGACTTCCCTCTGACCATAACTCAGGGATGTCAATAGCCTTCCTATCAGACAGAAAGCACTGTAAGGTTGATTATGGCATCTGTAGTTTGGTTAAAACTTTGATCTCCCTTTTGATCCATTTTAAAGTTGTTCCCATGTTTAATATTTTCTGTTTTCCTTTAGAAAGAGGCTTTCCTCTGTTTTGTCTAGTAATTGTTGTTTATGTTATTTGCCCCCTGTTTGTGTTTTGCCTGGTTTCCTACATATGAAATTTGGAATGGTAAATATACAGTTATAGTAACTAGATTAATAATTACCTTGGGGGAGGATGGAGGAAGAGAGTATGGAAGAGAGTGTTCTGAAATTGATTAGGGTGATGATTGCACAACCACAGGAGCAGTTGTATCTTGCCATATTCTTGATTTTTCTGTCTTCATTCAACTACCTCATATATATTTTAAGGCCTCACTTCCTTGCTTCAAAGGAACACGCTGGCTTTACTTCTTCTAAGACAGATTTGTTTGTTTGTTTGTTTGTTTGTTTTTGCAGTCCAGGATACTATCAATATCCTGCGCCAACCCCCATATTCAAATGCATCCATTCTTTTCCAGTCTTCCTTATTCAGTGTGAAACTTTGACAGGCATATGAAGCACTGGAAAACACTATGGCTTGGGCCAGGCCTACCTAAGTCCTTAAAGTTACATCCTTGCTTTTCAAGATTTTATAGGAGTCTTGAGCATCAAAATTTACCCAATACAATAGGCTGTTTAATCTCTCGACTGCTGCTTCCATGAGCATTTCTGGTGGACTCAAGTAAGGTGAAATCCTTGACAATTTCAATCTTTTCTCTGCTTATCATGATGTGGCCTATTGGTTCAATTGTGAGGATTTTTGTTTTCTTTATATTAAGTTGGAATCCATATTGAAGGCTGCAATCCTTGATCTGCATCAGCAAGTGTTTCAAGTCCTCTTCACTTTTAGCAAGAAAGATTGTGTCATCTGTATATGTCAGGCTGTGAATAAGCCTTCCTCCGACCTTCACAGTGTGTTCTTCCTCACATGATGCAGCTTCCACATAATTTTCTCTGGATTTGAGTAAATAAAGTGAGAGGATTTAACCCTGAGAACACCTTTCTTAAAAAGATTATGATTGTGTTAGATAGGGTTCTCCAGAGAAACAAAACCAGGACACATGACTTTACAAATAGATAGATAGATAGATAGATAGATAGATAGATAGATAGATAGATAGATACATACATACATACATACATACATACATACATAGAGCATGAAGGAACGTAACAGCTAATTAGACCACACAACGGTACAGTGGGCTCAGTTCAACTTGCTTCCCTGAAACAGTTAATATACTGGAAGTCCTTCAACTCATGAGGCCTATTTGGTCCAAGGTCAAGGAAGCAGACAGCTGACTCTTCCATGGAGCAATGCAGGCAGTTTGACCAGAGGCAGCAAACAGCAGGGCGGGTCACCAACAGTCAGCCAGATGACAGGATCCGACAGTCAAAAGCTCAAGTGATGTATACAACAACAGTATGGCAAAGCAGGTCTTGAAGGAACCTCAAGTTCTAGCAATCCACAGGTTGGGTGTCCCACAGATAGTGTAGCTGGCAAGTTGAGGCAGAGAACTTGCTAAGGCAACTGCATACTGGACTGATCACTAGAGAGCAAGAAAGAGACAGGCGGGACTTGCAGAGCCATTTATCTCTCTGCCTTCCAATCAAACTGTGACCTGATTAATCCCACATGTTCTTATGGGCCAGGTTGGCACAATAAACCTACATATCACAATCCACCCCTTGCCAACTTGGCAACTGTACACAATTCTTTAGCCATATGTGATTTCCAGACATTAATAAAATCACACTTATAGCTAATATCAAACATCTATCATACATATAGATGAAAACACATTGTATCTAATTGTTTCTGGTACATCATACATGAACAAAGGAAAGATATTCAATAAACACATATAAAGATAATCACAAACCTCACTTTTGCTATTGACCATATGGTCATAACTGATAGGTAGTACTACCTTCTTTTACTACCCATTCTGTAGTGCCTTTGCCCTCAGCAAGCATCTCAGCTGGCCATAATTTTTGCCTGGTGGGGTGACCCAGACCTTCATTCCTGAAGGGTCTGGATCATTAGATGTCCTGTCAGGATTGAGTTGCTGTAGTTTACCATTTAATTTAATCACAGGGCATTGTAGTATTAAGAGATAGCCTATGGAATCTCCTGGATTCCAGACATATTCTTCTTTACCTCCATTATGTAGCACCAGTCCAACTTCTTCTTAGTCATAAATCACACCACTCAGTACAGTGACACCCTAGGGGGCATTCAGCTGCCAGTTCAGTGGAATCCATGCTGTGTTTCCAGGTGAGAGAGTTCCTTCCTTCTAGACCAGGGTATCCAGGCCTGAAGAACAAAGGGTTGCTGGGACAGGAATCAAAAATTCAAGTGGATCACTAGGAGTAATAGTGAGTGGTGCCATGCCAGTTTCCACTCCTTGGTTCCTGTACCCATGAATCCTGGTTATTAGAGACACTGCACCATATATTGGCTGCTGGTCTGGCACCATAATTGTGTCTTTAGGAGACCATTCTATCAAGCCAGCTGCTTCAGGATGATGAGGAACATGATATGACCAGTGGATTCCATGGGCATGGGACCATAGCCACACTGCATTGCTATGAAGTGAGTTGTTGATCTGAAGCAATGCTATGTGGGATGCCATGCTGGTGGATAAGGCATTCTGTAAGGCCACGGATGGTAGTTTTGGCAGAAGCATTGCATGCAGGGAAGGCAAATTTATATCCAGAGTAGGTATTTCTTCCAGTAAGAACAAAATGCTGTCTCCTCCATGATGGAGGTTGTCCTATGTAATCAACCTGCCACCAGGTTGCTAGTTGATCTCCTTGAGGACTGATCCCATATCTTGGACTTAATGTTGGTTTCTGCTGCTGGAAGATGGGGCACTCAGCAGTGGCAGTGGCCAAGTCAGCCTTGGTGAGTGGAAGTCCATGTTGCTGTGCCCATGCATAACCTCAATCCCTGCCACAATTTGATAAGATTATGTCAAATAAGTCAAATTTGGTAGAATTATATGAAAACTCTCAAAGTCATAGCACATGGTGCTTGAAGTAGAAAAGATATAATTTTGACAATCTGTCTTATGTTAGGAGAATAAAGCATTTGACATGATAATCCCAATCTTAAAATAATTAAAGTACCTGTAGTTATTTATGCCAGTTGTGCATTTCAAGTGAATAAAGCTAGTCAGAAGGCCCTTTTAGGTTTTCAGAGATTAGGTTGCTGTTTGGGGGAGAGGATGTTAAAGAAGAAAGGAAACTGTGACCTAATCACAAGAGAATTTTGAGCTTAATGATGGGATATAGTTAGGTTCCTTCCGGAAGGAACACATTGATGCCATTTTGTCAATGCATTTCTTTATTATTATGGCTTTAAATACCTCCTTCCATTCTCATTGTAAATGTGAGCTAAAAACAATAATGGTCATTTCCTATATCACTCTATATTACAATTAAACATGACAGAATAATATGAGGAATGAGGGAGAAAATTTAGAATGATGCACAATTCATCATGAAAGAAATTGTTAATCATCTAGATCACTGGTTAACAACGTAGGGGCCCCTAATATCTGGTAGCTATATGAGAATGTGTGTATAGCTGAGAAGTTACATTAAATTATATAATGAGGATCATAGACTCGTGTAAGGTAAAATAGCTCACATACATGTAGTACTCTCCCCTATAAATGTGTCAGTGCCACTGAATTTATAGTTGGATTCAGAAGTTATATATGTTATTCAAATGATAAATGCGAAATAATTGTAAAAATGTAACCACAATCATGTGTTCATTCATAAGATTTTTAAATGTCTCTTAAAATTAACTTGAATATAAACCTCATGCTTTAGAACAGAAGAAATTTCGGAGGAATTTAAGATATAGATGTAAAAAATAAGTAAAGATGTAAGAAGGAAACAAAAGAAGATAAAGAAAAATTCTTGGCTTTTCTAATAGGAACTAAAACTCCAGATCTAGAAAAGAATCTTAAATTTCACTACATAAAATTGAAAACTATCTTCATATGAAATGACAATAACTAAATCAAAGCCCAAGTGAAAAACTAGGAAAACACATTTGTAGCTAAGATTACAAAGATATTTCTTTTCATTAATACGGTATTGTACCTTAATAAAAAATAACCCGATAGATAAAAGAACAAATTTTGTAATCAGATAGTTTAAAGACAAGGAACAACACACATGCCCAAGTTAACAAAACAGTGCTCAAGTTCAGCCATTATGATATAAGTGAAATTATAACTTCATTGACATATTTTCTACTTATCATATTGTCAAAGAACAAAAGGTTAATAACCTCTGTTCATAAAGTAAGAACTCTCTTTGTACAACTGATAGAGTATGATGAATACACTTCTATCAACAAAATTTAGGAATAGCATGAAAATTATGAATGCATATTGAGACGGTTAAGGTTTATTGTGCCAACCTGGCCGATAAACACCTGTGGGATTCATTGAAGGGCAGAGAGATAAATGGCTTGGTGAGCCTTACCTTTCTAGTTCTTGGGTTTCTTGCTCTCTGATGGTCGCACCAGGGTGCAGCTGCCTTAGCCATTTCCCTGCTTCAGCTGGCAAGGCTTATTTCTTGTGAGACATCCCTGAGGAGAAGCCATGTGGACTTACCCTGATGCAGACCTGGATGCTGAAGCAGCTGCATGGAGACCCCCGACAGTGCTGAGATGCTTACATGTTCACTGATTCAGCTTTCCTCCTGTAGTCGGCATCATCCCATGTGTTTTGTGAGATTGAGGAAGCCTTAGTGGATTGGTGTCAGATAGATGGACTTATGGGCTTGGACAGCACTGGGTTGGGATGCTTTCTTAATGTACACTTACCCTTTATATAAATCTCTCTCTTCTATATATGTATGAGTTTCTGTGGAGTTGTTTCTCTAATTTACCCAGATCAACACACATATATCATTTGATCTAGTGTTTCTGTTTTGTAGAATGTATCCAATAGATGTGTAGTATTGTGATGTTTACTGTTTATGATAAAAACAAAACAAGAAACCTACTGCTATGAGTTGACTAGGACTCAGAGGGCCCTTATGTCGAGTTCCCAAGTTGACATTACTGACATTACTGACATTACTGACATTACTGTTGCTTTGTGTGCACCAAACATGAGAGACACTTGTTGTATGGAGAAACATGGTTAGTTAGTAGTTTCATCTGGTTACATCTTCTATGCTCCATTCTCCTGTCAGAGTTACTAAAATCCATGAAAGCCTTATGGGGAAATTGAAGAATTTTACCAACATCCTCCATCTAAAGTTGATCAAATATACAAGCAGGATGTTTTGAGAATTATTGGCAATTGGAATGCAGAATTTGAAATAAAGAGGAATGAATGGTAGTTGGAAAATATGGTCTTGATGATAGAAATATAGCTGGAGGTCACAATAGAATATCATAAGACCAATGAATTATTTGTAGCAAATACCTTTTTCAACAACAAATAGCAAGTACACATGGACTTCCCTGGATAGAACACACGGAAATAAAATTGACTATATGTGTGGGAAGAGGCAATGGAGAAGTTTAGTATCAGGAACTAAAACTAGGCCAGGACCCCATTGTGGAATAGACCATCAGTTGCTCATATCTAAGTTTAGATTAAAGCTGAAGAAAATTTAAACAAGTCCACAACAGCCAAAAGCCCACAAACCACCTTGAGTATATCCCACCTGAAATTTGAGAACATCTCAAGAACAGATTGGATACATTGAACATGAATGACAGAACACCTGATGACGATATCGAGAACATCATTCATGACGAAAGCAAATAAGAAAACGAAAGAGAAAAGTGATATAAGAAGAAACCTGAAACTTGCCCTTAATAACAGGCTGATGAAGCACTGGAAGCACTCAGTGATCGAGGGCAGGACATTTAGAAGCTAGCTACTTGGCCATTTGGCTGGAAGAGAGCCATATGTGGACCTCTTCAAAACAAAGGTGACCCAATGAATGCTCCAATTATAAAACAATATCATTATTATCATATTCAAATATAATTTTGCTGGAGATCCTCCAACAGTTATAATTTTGCTGAAGATCCTCCAACAGTTATAACAGTACATGGATGGCGAGAAGCCAGAGGCCCAGACTCGATTCAGAAGAGGATGTAAAACACGGGCTATCATTGTTGATGTCGGTTGGACCTTGACTGGAAGCAGAGAATACCAGATAGAGGTTTAGTTGTGGTTTGCTGACTATGAAAAGTTATTATGTTGTGTTGATCATAACAAACTGTGGATAGCCTTGAGAAGAATTAGAGACCCGGAACACTTCCCTGTGTTCATATGGAACTTGTGCGTGAGTCAAGAAGCAGTTGTGCAAACAGAAGAAGGGGGTCCTGCATGGTTTAGAATCAGGAAAAGTGTCAAACAGGGTTGTAGCCTTTCACCATTTTTACCAATCTATATGCTGATCAAATAATCAGAGAAGCTGACTTATATGAAGAAGAATGTGGTGTCAGGATTGGAGGAAATCTTATTAGCAATCTGCGATATTCAGATGACACAAACTTGCATGCTGAAAGTGAAGAGGTTTTAAAGCACTTGCTGATGAATATCAAAGATTGCAGTCTTCAGTACTTATGACAACTCAATGTCAAGAAGACCAGAATCCTCACAACTGGATTAATAGGTAACATCAAGATAAATGGAGGAAAAATTGAAGTTGTCAAAGATTTTGTCTCGCTTGTATCAACACTCAGGACTCATGGAGGCAGCAGTCAAGAGATTAAGCAATGCGCTGCTTAGGGTAAATCTGCTACCCAAGAACTCATTAAAGTATTGAAAAAAAAAGATGCCACTTTTAGGAGTAAGGTGCACCTGATCTTAGTATTTTTGATTGCCTTATATGCTTGTGAAAGTTGGTCATTGAACAAGTAAGGCAGAAGAAGAATTGATGTGTTTGAATTACCATATATACGCATGTATAAGCCGATTTTTTTCAGCACATTTTTAATGCAGTTTCTGTGGTAAAATTAGGTGCTTCAGCTAATAGTTGGGTCAGCTTATACTAGAGTATATATGGTATGTTACTGGTGAAGAATATTAAAAATGCCATGGATTGCCCAAAGAGCAAGCAAATCTCTCTTGGAAGAAGTACTGCCAGAATCCTCCTTAGAGGCAAGGATGGGGAGACTTTGGCTGTGTTTTCAGGAGAGACCAGTCCCTGGAGAAGGACATTATGCTTGGTACAGTAGAGATGTAGCAAAAAAGAGGAAGACCTTGGACAGGATGGATTGACACAGTGGCTGCAACATTTAACTCAAACCAACAATTGTGAGGATGGTGCAGGATGGCGCAGTGTTTCATTCTGTTGTGCACAAGTTCGCTATGTGTTGGAACCAACTAGATTGGCAGCTGACAATGACACCAATCTATCAGTAAGATTGCAGCCAGCAAAAACCCTATGGAGTGCAGTCCTACTGTCCACACATAGAGTTGGCATGAGTCAGAATCCACTCAGAGACCATGGGTTTGCTTGTTGTAAGTGGACCTGTCCGGATTTTTATTTTCAAATACTGTTCTGATAACAATACGCGAAATGGCTTGAGGAGAAAAACAAAACAAAACATGATGGGTAGAGATTAAGCCAAATCCTGAAGCTAGATACAAGGTTATAAATATTTTTAAAAGTAGATGGATACTTTCATTTCTATATTGTATGTTTGGCTAAATGAAAGCTAATAACATTCTCTTTTGTTAATGTACCTGATTAAGTGTTCAATGGTAGCATAAAAGCTTTGGATCTCTGTGGATAACAGTTTGGACGTTTTTTGATGGTGTAAGTCCAAGACAATCAAAGCTCACAACTGCCACTGTAGCACCAGAATGTTTTGCTGTTTCTTTTATTGTGTGTTCTAACATTTCCAAAGCTTTGCTTTTGTGAAAAATAGATCACCCCTCTTTTGACAGGTAAGTGAAGTTTTTTCTGGCATGCACTAGTTTTTAAAAATTGTAAACATTAAAAAAGAAAAGACTGATACATATAGAAATATGCCCAGATCATAACTCTGCACTAGATTGGCAGAGTCAAAAATGCATATATTTGTATAACTGCATTCCAAACAAGAACCTTAAGATAACTACGGAAGATGTGTCCCTTTCTAGCCATAACTCCCAACTTATTACTCAAAAGTAACCTTCATCCTAGATTTCTAACAGGCTGATTTCTTTCAGCTTGAATTTTATACAATTAGAAATCATACAGTATCTGCATCCTCCTCTCCCTTTCTGGCTTCCTTCACTCAGGAACATGTCTGTGAGAATGAAGCACACTTCTGAGTACAGTTGCAAGCGCGTTCATTTTCATTCTGAGTAGATTTTCCATTGTCTACTCTTGGTGGGAATGAAAGTAATTTCCAGTTGGAGGGCTGTAATGGTTAATGTCATTTATCCATGTGGCTCGGCCAGGAACCTCAGTACCCTATCAGTGTTGTTGTCCTCCACTTGGTGATGCACAGACCGTTTCTGTGGGGATGGATAGTCTCAATCCTGTATCTAAATCATCATCTTCTGATTTTGAGTTTCTTGGGCTGGAGGCCAGCAGTCTGTTGTCTGACTTATAGATTTTGTGGTTAAACCACACCCACAGTCTAGTGAGCCAGCAGCCTGCCAACTGACCTGCTGATTTTGAGTTTGTCAGAACCTGCAAACATATGAGGCAAGAAAATCCACTAGTCTGATGCCTGACCCATGAATGTGGGACCCATTTCCTTGAATGGGTTGACCCATTTCCTGACTTGCTCTTTCTCGCTCTTGTTTTGCTTATATATAGAACTCAGTTTAAGAGGGCCTATACAAAGAGTGGTTTTGAGGACAGGCCTTCTGAATTCACTCGCAAGTCTGTCTAATATTACAGGTGCTGATGGCTCTGATTCGAGTAGGAAATCCATGCTAATCCATGGTATCATGTGGCACTATCATAGATAAGACATCAAGTATTTATGAGCTACAAGGCTTTGGGTTGTTCCATATTCGATTCTTTCCTATAATTTTGTGAGAATAAGCATAAAGAAGCAGGTTGTTTGATTCTACATTTTTTAAACAATGAAGTTTGAGTGAAACTGCTTTTATGACAAAATTCACTGTCAGAAGAAAGAAATTTCCCAGGTGATGCTACTGGGTGCACTAATTCAGAACAGAGTTGCTCTATGCTCACCTAGCAGGAAAAATGCGTACTACATATGAAAGCTCTGCCCAGCTGAGCTTTTCTCTGGTGAAAAGAGAAAGGAATCATCTTAAAGGTTTAGTTGCAGCTCGAGCCTCACATCCCATGCCTGAAAGTTGCCCCTGGCGACCTGAAAGCATGTCACATTTCTTGTAACAACAGAGCTGCTATTTATGAAAAATTAACCCAGTCTTTTCATAAAAGTGGTTGAAATATTAGGCAAATTAAATTTGAATGCCATCTGAAATTAAAGTGCAGATATTGATTAGGAATATATTGGATCTTAGAACTTGAGATGGGGACATCGAGGGAGTACCCACCCCCCAGCCGCACCCCACCCCCCAAAACAGATAAAAGCTCCACTGGGCGGAGCTTTCGTAGTACACATTTTTCTTGCTAGGCCAGTATCATTGAACAACTCACTCTGAGTTAGTGCACCCAGTGGTGTCACCTGGGAAGGTTCTCTTTGGTCACAGTGAATTTTTTCATAAAAGCAGTTTTGCTCGGTCCTCATTTTTGGTGATGGCTGATTTAAGAGAACACCATGCAACTGTGAAATTTTGTTTCCTCCTCAGGAAAAATGCCGAAGGAACTGTTGTGATGTTGAACACAGCTTACAAGGAGAGTGCTATGAGGGAAACTCCAGTGTATGAGTGGTTTTCTCATTTCAAAAAAGGTGAAATGTCAATTGACGACAAACTCATTCTGGACTTCTGCCAACTTCCTGAATGGACAAAAATGTCAACCCCTACTGCATTTGGAGTTCGTTCCACCAGATCATATTGTTAATCAAGCTTTTTATTGAGAGGTTCTGAAAATATTGTTTAGCAATGTGTGACAAAAAAGGGTCTGATTTGTGGCAGATAGGGGGCTGGTTCTGCCACCACCACAATGCACCTGCTCATGCAGCATCTTAGAGTGTCAGTTTTAGGCAAAAATCAGCAGTTCTTTCTTGCCCCCTGCACCTTGTGCACATGACCTTGCTCTGTGTGATATCTTTTTGTTTCCATGAATGCAGAGGGACTTGAACGGACAGCAATTTGATGACATAGAAGAGGTGAAGCCAGAAACAAGGGAGGTGCTGTCAGCCATTCAAACAATGGGTCTGAAAAACGTTTCCAAGAATGTAGTGGCAGATTTGACAAATGTATTAAGTGTAATGGAGAGTACTTTGTAGCTGATAAGGTTATTTTGTAAAAAAAAAAATTAAATACATAGCTTTGAAGAAAAGTCTGGGTTTTTTGGGGGAGTGGTGGGGGTTACCCCCTTGTATTTAAATCTCCAGGACTGGATGGAATCACTCAGAAGAAAATGGAGTTAGAAGAGAGAGTAGTTAGTATTCAAGACTGAGCTCTGGGGCCATGTAAAGCCCACGGAAGAAGCTGTGAAAGATCATCCAGAAAGGCAGAGGGAGCACAAGTCTCTTTGTTTGCAGAGGGCTGAAATGAGTGCAGGTGTCACGCTGGTAGTCAACTAAGCTCATTGCTGCTGTTAAGAGAAAAGATTAGGACAGAGAATTAACCATGAATCTCTAGAAATGTCATCCGTGATGATGAGATAAATGTTAGATAATAACAGAATGTGATTTGAAGGTTGCAATAGGAAACTGGAGACAGTAAGATATACTAAACAAACAGACAAACCTAACGCCATTGCTGTGGGGTGACATCTTTGTTCTTGAAACGTTGCAGAGGTCCGTGCAGCAGATTTGCCTAAAGCAAGATGTCATCTGATGTCTTAACTGCTGCCTCCACGAACATGGATGGTAGATCCACGTGACACGAAATGCTTGACAACGTCCGTCTTTTCTCCGCGTATCATGGTCTTATTTATCTATAGATCTGGTTGTGAGGGTTTTGGTTTTCTTTATACATTGACGTAGACTCCACACTGAAGGCGAGAGACCTCGATTTTAATCCGCAAATGTTTCAAGTCCTCCTCACTTTCAGTAAGCATATTGGAGATTGTTAATAAGCCGTCTTCTAATCATGATACCACATTCTTCCTCACACAGCCCAGCGTCTCATGTTTTCTGCTTGGCATACAAATCAATTAAATATGGCAAATAGATACAACCTGGATGCACAACTTTCCTGAAAATAAACCACTCAGAAATCCTTAGTTCTAAAAATTATAAAAATAAAAAAAGAAATCCTTTCTTCTGTTAAAATGACTGACTCTCTTCCATGTACAGGTTACATATAACACGTTAAATGTTCTGGAATTCTAATTCTTCTTAAGGTTATCTATAGTTTATGATCCCTACAGTTGAATGCCTTTACGTAGTTCATAAAACAAACACAGTCACCATCCTTCTGGTAGTTTCTACTTTGAAGCAACCTCTATTTGAGGTCAACAATAATATGTCTGCCAGGTCTTCTTCTGAATCTGGCTTGAATTTCTGGGAGTTCTCTGTAGATGTGCTGCTGCAGCTTTTGTTTAATGATCTTTAGCAAAATTGTACTTGCCTGGATAATAATCATATTGTTTGGTAAGTTGGGCATTTTTACGAGTCACCTCTCGTTGAAACAGGCATAATATCTGTCTCTCCCAGTCAGTTATCTAGCCAGCTGTCGTCCAGATTTCTTGGCATAGGTAAGTCATTCCTTGCAGTGCTTTATCGGCGTGTTGAAACATTTCAGTCAGCATTCCGTCCATTCCTAGAGACTTGTTTTTCACCAGTGACTTCTGGGTAGCTTGAACTTCTTTCTTGTCATAGGTTATTGATCGTATGCTTACTTATTGAAATGTTTGGCTATTGACCAATTCTTTTTGGCACAGTGACACTGTGTATTATTTCCATCTTCTTAATGCTTCTTGCATTATTCAACATTTTGCTCTTAAAATCTCTCAAAATTGCAACTTGAGGCCTGAGTTGTCTTCAGTTCTTTTAGCTTCATATATTCTGAGCATGCTCTTCCATTTTTATTTTCTAATTCCAGGTTCTTTGCATGTTTTATTATAATAGTTTGTCTTCTTGGGCTGCCCTTCAAAATGTTCTGTGTAGCTCTTTTAGCTCTCTATTCAGTAGCGTTAGCTGCTCTATGACCAAGAGCAAGTTTCAGGGTCTGTTCTGACATCCACTTCAATCTTTTCTTTCTTTCCTTTTTAATGATCTCTGGTTTTCTTCATTTAGGATCTTGGTGTTGTTTCACAGCTCATCAGATTGTCTGTCATCCGTGTTCAATGAATCACATCTATTATTGAGATATTCTCAAACTTCAGGTGGAATATATTCAAGCTTGTACTTGGGTTCCCATGGATTTGTTTTAATTTCCTTCAACTTTAAGCTACATTTACATATAAGCAATTGATGATCTGTTCCATAATCAGCCCCTGGCCTTGTGTGTCTGCTAATATTGACTTCCCCATCCTCTCTTCCACAAGACAGTCAATTTGCTTCTTATGTATTCCATCGGGTGAAGTCCATGTGTAGAGTTGCTATTTATGTTATTGCAAAAAGGTTTTTACAGTAGAGCCCTTAATTTTGCAAAATTCCATAATGCATCTCCCACTTAGTTTCTAGCACCTAGAATATATTTTCTGACTACTGTTCCTTTCTCTTTGCTTCCAACTTTTGCATTTCAATCACCAATAATTATCAATTGCACATTTGATATGCCATTTCAACTTGATTGCATATTCGATCAATTTCTGACTGAAGAAGTTAGTAGATCTCTTCAATTTCCCATCACTAGTGATAGTGGTTGGTGCCTAAATTGTAATAATTTAGTTCAATAAAATAATTTAGTTTAATAAAAAATTGTATTGACTGGATTTTCTTGTATGCATATGTTGTTAGGTGCCATCTGACCCATAGGGACGCTGTGCACAACAGAACGAAACACCGTGTGGTCCTGTGCCCTCCTCACAATTGTTCCTGTGCCTGGGCCCATTGCTGCAGCCACTGTGTCCATCCATCTCATGAAAGGCCTTCCTCTTTTTCATTGGCCCCCTCACTTTACCAAGCATGATGTCATTTCCAGGGCCTTGTCTCTCCTGACATTATATCCAAAGTATGTCTTGCCGTCCTTGCCTCTAAGAAGCATTCTGGCCTTACTTCTTCCAATACAGATTGGTTTGTCCTTTTGGTAGTCCATGGTACTTTTAGTATTCTTCCTCAGCAGCACAATTCAAACACATCAATTCTTCTACAATCTTCCTTATGCAAAGGCCAACTTTCACAAGCATATGATGCGATGGAGTATGCCATGGCTTGGGTCAGCTGTACCTTTGTCCTCAAAGTAGCATCCTTACTCTTCCATATTTTGAAGAGATCTTGTGCCGCAGATTTACCTAATGCAATGCATCTTTTGATCTCTTGACTGGTGCTTCTAAGAGCATTGATTGTCGATCCAAGTTAAGACAAAATCTTTGACAACTTCAGCCTTTTCTCCATTTATCATGATGCTACATATTGGTTCAGTTGTGAGGATTCAGGTCTTTCTTACATTGAGTTGTAATCCTTACTGAAAACTACAATCCTTGATGTTCATCAGCAAACGCTTCAAGTCTTCCACACTTTTAGCATGCAAGTTTGTGTCATCTGCATACTTCAGATGGTTAATCAGCCTTCCACCAATCCTGATGCCACTCTCTTCTTTATATAACTCAGCTTCTCTGATGTGCTAAGCATATAGATTGAATAAGTATGGTGAGAGGATACAATCTGGTCACACTCCTTTCCTGATTTCAAACCATGCAATATTTTCTTCTTCTGTTCGCACAACTGCCCTTTGATCTATGTACAACTTCTGAATGAGCACAATGAAATGTTCCAGAATTCCCATTCTTCTCAAGCTTAACCACAGTTTATTATAAACCATACAGTCAAATGTCTTTACTGATGAACTGCAATTAAATGGAAATGAACCTGCTTCTGATATTCTCTGAACAAGGGATATATCATTGATGATGTCAGATGGGTCTCGTCTCAAAGCAGAGAATGTATGCATATAGATGTCATTATGATATACAACCTTCTACTTCAAAACAGATCTTGAAATATTATCGTTGGTGATAAATGTGACACCGTTCTCTTGAATTTGTTATTCTCGGCATAGTAAGCCATACAATGATCTGATTCAAAATGACTAATATTAGTCCATTTCAGCCCATTAATGTGTAGGATATGGATCTTTCTATACTTTATGTCAATGATATTTTTTACATTTTATTAGCACTTCATCCACACATCATACAGTTCAGTAGTTCAATCATATCAAGAAGAGTTGAGCAATCATTACCACAATCAATTTTAAAACATTTTCTCCTTCCTTGTACTCACTGTTATTCACAAAATTATTTTTTCAATTGTGGAAAGGATGTACACAACAAAACCTTCTCCAATTCAGCTACTTCTACATGTATAATTTAGAGCCATGGATTAGATTCTTTGTGTTGTACAATTTTTGATATCCTTTTCCATATTATTCCACTATCTATTTCCATTTTGAGGTCTTCCAATTTTCTTAGATGCATACTTGTGCATTCCATGTTCCCATTATTAAGAGATGTTTGCAACTGTTTCTTCTCATTTTGAGTAATGACCCATCAGCAAATGAAGGTCCCAAAGACTACTCCATCCACATCTGTATGGTTGACTCTATTGGGAAAGAGCTGCTCTTTTTCTGTTTTATTTTTAGTGCCTGCTAACCTGAAAGGCTCATCTTTGAGCACTATATCTGACAATGTTCCATTGCCATTCATAAGGTTTTCAATGGCTAATCACTCAGAAACGGACAGACTATTCTTAGCCTGCCCAGTTCATAGTCTAGTAGCTCTGTTGAAATCAGTTCACACTGAGTAACTTTACTGGTGTTTGAAATACCAGTCACATAGCATCCAGCATCATAGCAAGACAGAAGCCACCAGGATGCAACAAATGGACAGAGAAGTGGTATGACACACTTGGGAAGAGAGCTAAATAGGATTGATGGCAGTGAGATTTGTGGGTATAGGTGTAAATGACAACATCAAATGAGTTCATCCATCTATAATCAGCTGTTTTCACAGCTCTGGATAATGAAGGAGGCTGGGTTTCAACAGAATCAGGGCTTTTCTACATGAGGAGTCAGTCTTCTGTGAAACAGAGAAATCCCAGGAAGTATGGAAAATAAGCCTAAGTAAGCCTGTGGTTAGGAAATCCCTTGGTCATGCAAATAGTTTGTGCTTGAGTATTATAGCAAGTCTTCTATTTCAGTAAGATTATAGTCAATGAAGACCCAATGCTTAGTTCTCTGACACATGCAAGCTTGCTATGAACGGAAATGGACTCAAAAGCAATGGATTTTTGAGTCTGGGTTAGAGAAGAGAATGTCGTATTCTATTAAACTCAGCAGAGAGGCGTGTCCTTGTAGGTTCCATACTCCACTATAGTCACTCTTGCCCTGTTCAGACAGTCTCTTCCATGTGTGTCATATAATGATAACGAAATGACAACTTCTATCACCCTACTGACAATAAAAATCAACTCACAAATTTCTAGTCAGTATTCTAATGAAATTCTAAATTTGAAAACCCTGTGAGATTGAGTAACATAATTTTCTGATCCACTCAGGAGGAGGATATTTTTTAGGGTTGAGCTACAACACATGATTAAAGTAAGTGACGCAAAGGGTGGGCGTTGGTAGGAGTACCTTCTCAGGAGTACTGTGCTTTTGATATATTAAATCATTGATCTACCTGATAGCCCAGACACTTTATAAATGAGCTCTTGAACTCCTTGCCAAATTTCAGTCTTGAAGCATGAGTCAGTGACTCAACTGCGCATTTTTTAACGTGAGAAGAGACACAGTGTGATTCACTAGATGTAAGCGTCTGGTTATTAAAGTGGGTCTAAGAACATGGGAGGGCATAGAAAATATCAGCGAATAAAAACCAGATATTGAACAACGTCCAAGTTGCAGACTTCGCTCTGAATACACTGACTGCAGGAGAACCATTGACCGAAAGAGATAAAGAGAAGGGGGGACTAGTGATTGATTTTTTTCTGTCACATCTTTCTTATTCAAATGTCCTTTCCTCCACTTTGGGCTAACAGCCTTGCCTCCTGAATTTTGGCCTCACAATCCCAAACCTTGAAAATTATGTTCTCAAATGTTTACACAATGACTCCAGAATCAGGCTCCCAGGGATCATAATACATTAGCTGCTTCAAAATCTCCTGGGAAGTTTTGGGGGGGAAAATAATAGTAGAGCTTCCTGGGTCCTCTTCCCAGGACATTTTCATTTAAGTAAATGTTAGGTGTCATCCCAGAGTCTACAATTAAAAATAGATTTTCTCAACAGGTTATGCCAGCCAACCAAACTGGAGAATCACTATGTTAGACTTTATGTAATGCATAGTACCGATGACATTTTCATTTCTAAATCTGGGCTCCTTAGAACTGTGATATTTCGAAGGTGATTTGATCAAAGGCTACTACGATAAGCTCCACTCTTCCCCCATAATATCATTGACAAAAACAGGATGCTGCTCAGAATGCCCTGGTCCCAAGGGACCATTTTTATATGTATGGCATTGATGCAACACATCCCTCCCACCTCCTCCCTCCCATTGTTGTTTTGTTTTTTCCCTTGTCCCCCTGCCCCGACAGTGACGCTAGTAAATGACTATTCAAACAAATTAATTTTCTCAAACAAATTAATTCTCCCATGACTACTAATTCACTTGGCAAGATCAAGAAATTCATGTGTCTGTCCATTTCCTGAACTACATACAGCCTAATTATATGCATAATCCCCATGTTGCTTGTACTGGTTGACTGTGGTAATGATTCAAGTAACAATTGACAATAACAGCCCCTTTGGTAATTAAAGGGCAATTTTTATTTACTGTAATTAAAAGGTAATTTTTAACAAGATATTGCTGGAAATTATAGTTCACGATGTGTTGATGTCGGGGATATTTTTAAATGGTTTGATTATTGATAGTTGTTTTCTTAAATATAAGTAGTAATAATTCTAAATTGGTATGCTACCTCATATATCAATTATAAATGATTTTAAAATATAAATTAGTTAACTAAATTTATGCATCAAGAATAAATTTATACTTGATTTTTTTCCAAAGTTCTAAAAGTTTTATATCTCTTATAGTTTATATCTCTTAAGGAGGAAAGGACAGAGTCAGTTCATATTAGAGAATTCCTTGTTTTCAGACTGACAAGTCTAATTATCCTAAGCAATAATTCAGTTAACAGGCATTTATAATCAATTCATTTGGGGATATTTTATAGACTTGTGGAAGAGTTACCCCATTGCGCCCCAATAATACTTGACTTCTTTTATAGCAGTATTGCTGACTATAAGGTGCACCTTCTCCATGGGTGTTATTGTTTTTTATAGTCTCACCTCTGATCTGGCTGAAAGGCAGCCAAAAGGTACAGTGTCTGCTGTGTCAAATTGGAAGGTTATTTCAGGACGCTTGTTTGACGGTTTCTCAAAACTCTCTCAGACCAGTAAGTCTGCTCATCTTTCGTGCATTTTCTTTTACATTTTTAATCCGCTCTAACTGGTGTCTTCTGTTGTGCTCTTGGTCAGAGAGGTCAGTATTGACAACTGGGCACCATCGAATTTGGGGGTCTCTTGTTCAGTTCCTCAGATTATTTGCTTAACATACAAAGTGAATCAGTACAGTAAAAAGGGGCAACCCGGAGGCCCATCTCTCCTGATTTTAAGTCTCTGCGTGTTTCCTTAATCTCTGAAACCACTGGCTTGTGGTCTGTGTGCGGGTTTGGCACCAGGCGTGGGGTAGTGTTCTGTAATCCCTACGCTTCTCGTCGTTGTTGTTAGATGCCGTCGAGTCATTTGTGGGCAGAACACGAGAAACAACACTGCTCAATTGCGTGCCTTCCCCACAATTTTTGGTACGTTTCAGCCCCTGTCCAGCAGCCTCTGTTTCAATCCAGCCTCTGAAGGGTCTTCCTTTTCACCGCCCCTCTGTTTTCCAAGCATGGGGTCTGTCTCCACGGATGTGTCTTTCCTGAGAACACGTCCAAAGTACATGAGACAGAGTCTCACCATCCGTGCTTCTCAGGGACATTCTGCTGTACGTCTTCCAAGACCGATCGGTTTGGTCTTCTGGTAGCCCAGGGTACTTTCAGTATTCTCCACCAGCTCCATAACTGAAATGTATTCAAATTCTTCTCAGGACTTCCTTAACCCATATCCAGCTTTCACATGCACATGAGGCAATTGAAATATCATGGCTTGTGTCAGGCGAACCCTTAGTCCTTAAAGTAACATCCTGGCTTTGCAACACTTTAAAGAGGTCTTGTCCAGCCCATGCACCCAATGCAATGCGCCGTCTGTTCTCTTGACTATGATTGCCATGAACATTGACTAGGAATCAAAGCAAGAGGACTTCCTAAGCGACTTTAATCTTTTCTTTTGTTTTAAAAAATAATAATAATAATGCAGCCACGGTAAAGGCTGCAATCCTATTGTAGTCTCTTCTTAGTCTGGAAGCTCTGCTGAAGCCTGTTTGCTTTAAGTGATCTTGTTGGTATTTGAAATACTGGTGACACACTTTCCAACATCAAAACAACACACAAGCCACCACAATATGACAACTGCCAGACAATTGGCGTTTTGCTCAATGCGGGTGTCCTTTATTATTGCATTGCTTCCAATGTCATCCTGTGTCTTGCTCATGTTGTGCTGACTTTGCTCACATAGTAAGTATATTGCCTTTTACTTCATTAGAATGAACTATTGTTTACTTTCTAGTTAATGATTACTTTCCTTTTCCTTATTTCTCTCCCTTACTTCAAGTCAATTCTGATTCATGACAACCCAATAGGACAGAGTAGAAGTGCCCCTTGGTGTTTCTGAGGCCATAAATCTCTATGGAAGCAGAAAGCCTCGTTTTTCTCCCTGTGAGATGCTGGTGTGTTTGAGCCACGAGTCCTACAGTCCGTGGTGCGTAATCAGTGATATAGTTATAACCTACCATTCCATCAAGACTCTTTCCCTGGTAACCACTAAATAATATTTCTTTCTGTGTATAAATCTACCCTGGGTTTTTCATACTGTTTGTTCTTTTATGGTTGACTTATTTCACTCAACATAATTTTCTTATAGTCATACATGTTGTAAGATCTTCCAAGAAGTAATCATTATTCTTTATCGCTGCAGAGTATTTTGTTGTGTGTATCTATCATATTTGTTTATCTATTTATGTGTCAGTGGAAACGTAGATAAGGTGTCTCCGTCTTTTTTTTTGGGAATGATGCCATTTTGGACATGGTTGAACATATGCCTATGCATATTACAGTTCTTATTCCCATCAGATACACATTTTCAAGGAGTAGCATTGCTTGATCATTTAATATTCCTATTACAAGGGTTTGAAAGAAGAGCCCTATGTTTTTCATACTAGTTTTTCAGTTGCACCGAAAGTATCAGCCTTCCAATCTCCCCACAACTGGGCCAGCATTTATTGTTGTCTGTTTTTCCCTTTTGTTGGTTTGTCTTTATTTTTGCTTTTTGATCAGTGCCATTTTTGCTAGCATGAGCTGGTACGTCATTGTAGTTTTGATTTGCATCTCTCCAGTGACTCATGAGCCCACACATCTTTTCATAGCCTTGTTAGCCACTAAATACCCTTTGATGAAGTGTCAATTCGTGTCCTTTCCCTATTTTTTAAGTGAATTAGTTGTGTTTTGCTTTTGAAATCTTGACGTTGTTCGTGCATTTCAGAGGTTAGACCCTTGTCAGATGAGTCACAGTCAACTCTGTTTTCCTGGGCTGCAGGTTCCCTTTACACTCTTGGCAAAGTTTTTCGATATGGACAGTACTTGAACTACAGGAGGTCCTGATCGTCCAGCCAATCCTTCGCTGCTCGTGCATTTTCAGGGCATCGCCTTTTATCTCATGAGAGAAAGGGAGAGAGAAGCAAGCTGAGAAGTTACTCCCACTAAGAAAGAATAGCCAGGAGCAGGCCAGGCGCTCTGAACCGAGGGAATGTTGGGATCCCAAGACACGTGACAAAGTCCAAGGACTCAGGACCCAGAGGGACCGAGACGCACCCCTGAGTCCGAAGAGCAAGAAAGCCTTCCTCTTGAGCTGGCCCTTTGAATTCAGACTTCCCGCCTCCTACGCGGTCGGAGAAACCATTTCGCTTCGTTAAAGGCATCGCTCGTGTTTCTCTATTCTAGCAGCACTCGACAACTGAGAAACCCGGTGGCAGGTTTCCAGAGTGGCAAGAAAGCTCCGGGTGCTATAGTCCTTCCGTAGGTAATTAGCGCTTGGCTGACACAGGTAACAAAACCCAGCTCCTTTTTGATTAGGGCCGAGGTGAGTGAGTTACACCGTCAACGTAATGTCTGTCTGCTGAAGAGGGAGCCAGAATATGGAAACTTTGATACGTTTGATGAACGACGTTCCACAAATATAAAATATTATTGGACGTCATTACCCATTGCAATGGTTGTGACAAAAATTCTTATAGACAACTGGCTAGATAGGCTCTTTTTTTTAATAGCATATGTGTCAACCCAAAAGACATATGCCTTAACAGCTTTTAATTATTCCTACTGTTTGCTTTCTTATTTGCATTAAACATGACTTTAGTCTTTTGCATATTCATATGAAATCTCCATTCCCTGATCCTTTGTAATCACTTCTTTAATAATTGCTTCTAGGTCTGTGGGGATTTTTGTAAAAACAATCAGCCTTTTTGCAAGCCAAAATAGTTCCATTTACCTTGAAGGGGTTTTTTTTCTTTCTTTCTTTCTTTTTTTTTTTTTTCCTATTCATAGTTTCTGCTGATCTTCCCTGGCAGAAGGAAAGTTTCGATAGCTTCCTGTACTAACTTGTTTTCTCACACTGCACTTCAAGCATAACCCTGTTTTACAATGATTCCACTGGCAGCCTGGCAGTGCAAGCCTTGCTTCAACGGTGTCTTTCTGTGGCAGATAAAGTAATCTTTGGTACTTTAGCTCCATTAATTTCATGAAGGATTTTGAGAAGGGTCTGTATCATGGTATCATTATGATAGTGTTGGTTTGGATTGAATGGAACTAGTGTGTCATCGGCCAAGAACAAAGGGATGTTTTTATATGGTTGACCATTGAGCTTCCCTGGCTAACTCAAAAGATAAATTGTGACGCCATATCTCAGCACCTGTATTTTCAGTCCAGCATTCTGCCACAGAACAAGCACTGATTTAAATAGTAAATACATATGTCTAGAGGGCTGGCAACCTCATTTGTGAGAGATCATCTCCCATCTCAAAACTCACTCTATAACTAATACAGATGTGCCGTGTGATGGGTATGACATAGACCGGGTGGAACACACACTTGTTTTAAGATGGGCCCCGGAAAGCAATAAAAGCCAAGGCGATGGACTATTTTGTTTTCTTTGAGTGCTCTGTTTTTCATGAAACCTGAACGAACTATGGGCAAGCTGCCAACGAGACAAAGAATTAGCAATCAGTTGTATATTCTTAGGAGTGTGTTCAATGCTACTTCCCATCCAGACATGTCCCTTCCCATCTGGCAGGGTGGTATCATAATTCCATAGGGTTTCAGTAAACAATCGGG
>NW_022103928.1:48292612-48303318 GCF_000313985.2 Echinops telfairi
GGGGGGTGTATATTTAAGACAAGCTGTGGATCACAGATATGGTGTGTGTGTGTGTGTGTGTGTGTGTGTGTGTGTGTGTGTGTGTGTGTGTCTCTGGGTGCGCGTGTCAAGGTTACATCCTTTAACCATACTTTTTCAATCGGTAGACTGAGGAAGTCTGAGGAAGCGGAGTATATGAAAAAGAACGCAGCAACAGAATTAGAGGAAGACTCATTAATAGCTTGCAATGTACAGGTGACACAACCTTTCTTACTGAAAGTGGAGATTACTTGACTCGTTTCATGAAAAACTAGATCCTTCAATATGAATCACTCCTCCATGCAAATGACAGAATAGACAAAACCTCACAATTGCATCAATGAGCAGCATCATGACAGAGAATTCATTTACTTTGATTCCTTGTCAACTTCCACAGAAGTAGAATTAAGTGCAGCCGTGGGAAGTGAGCTACAAAAGACCTCTTTCAATGTTTACAAATACATGTCCCTTTGAAGACTATGGGGTACTCGCTCCAAGTTATCATGTTTTCTACTGCCTGGCATGCATAGAAAAGTGAAGCAATGACAGAAGTACAAACAGAGAAGAACTGATGGGCTTGAATTATGACGTTGGCAAAGAAGATTGAGCAGGTCATGTATTGCCAGAAGAATAAACTTATGCTTCAGAAGAGGTACAGCCAGAATGCTCCTTAGGAATGAGGATGGTGAGAGTTCCTTTCACATACTCTGGACACATTTCAGGAGGAACCTGTTCTTGACAAAGGATGCCATGCTTGTTAGTGTAAAGGGTCAATGAAAAAGAGCATAGGATGGATGCCACCATAGACTCAAATTTCATGTGATAGTTAGGTTTTGTGTCAATTTGGTGGGGCCAGAATTCTCAGTGGTATTCCAGTTAAGACCTAGTCATCCCCCATGACATAATCAAACAAGGCTTAGTCGTCTACATGATGAGATATATTATTAGCTGCCAATGAGCTGTAAGAAGATTAGGGAGGGATGCAACTCCATTACTCAGATCACAGCCCTGATACAGTCAGTTGAGAGAAAGTTCCTTGAGAGCTGTGGCCTGCTGGCAATATAAAGGGCCATGGTAGAAAAGCTTGCTTGCTTTTATTTTTTTTTAATCATTTTACTGGGGGCTCATACAACTCTTATCACAATCCAAACATGCATCAATTGTATAAAGCACATTTGTACATTTGTTACCCTCATCATGCTCAAAACATTTGCTCTCCACCTAAGCCCCTGGCATCAGCTCCTCATTTTTCCCCCTCCCTCCGCTTGCTTGCTTTTTGCTGGATCTGGACCCTCCTCAAGCTCTTTGAGCTCCGGTTCTTTGACCTTGAGCCAATGTCCTGCCACATTTCCAGCTGATCCTTGTATTCAGCGCATTGCCAGCTGACTTTTTAATCTCAGATTCCTTCACCTCTGTAGCCACAAGCCTGACTGGTTGCCTTAGGATTCCTTCACCTCTGCAGCCACACATCTATCATCTTCCTACCAGTGTTGGGTCCGTCAGCCCCAGCGGCTACCTGAGTCAGGGGCAGCTTCCAGCCTAGCATCTGTCCCATGTACAACAACAAATATATATCATGCAGAAATGTATATTTTACGGAGAGAGAGATTTATATACATCACACATTCAGCTCTCCACCACCTGCCCTCTTCACACTGTTTGTGATCCTCCACGAGTTGTCCTAGTTTTTTTCCCCATATCTGACTGAAACTTTGAAGAATACCTACCATGACCATAATTTTTACCAATGATATATACCATACAATTTTTATCTGATCATAGAAATCCAGTGGTGCATGTAGAATGGAGGAAGAAAGACAGCTCATAAAGGAACATGCCTGGGTTTTACATTAAAGGTGTAACTTTCTCAATGATGCCATTCAATAGGATATGCCACTATGTACCATAAGATGCTAATAATGAGCCAATTGTTGCAGACATTTTTACCTGGGCAAATTAATAGATGGAATTTTGGGGTCCGTCAACTCTTCAAATGTACTTAAAATAGTACTTTATATTTAAATTACATTAGTGCCATGGTCTGCCTTTAGTAATAAAATACCTAAAATATTTTTCAGGGCCAGAAACATTCATTTGGGGAAATTAAAAAAAAAAGTATTATAACTAACACTCTGGGCCAACGATTCGATTTTAATGATAACAGTAGTCTGATAAATAGCAGTCTGGCATTGAGAAACAAAAGGTTGTACCTGGTTAGAATTTAAATTTAAAATAATTAGATTTGTTAGCTCCTTTTTAAATTGTCCTTTTACATTTATTTATCCATAAGATTTATGTATATTGATTTCATTCCTTTCATCTCACTGAAAACTGTCTGCAGGCTCTTTGACTGGACTAGATGTAGGAAGTACTGTCTTTGCCAAAAACCTCAAATTCTCTGTTCTCTTCAACCGCTGCCCTCCTCCCCCTGCTTTCGGCCCCTCACTGGTTGGCCTTCTCTAGAACAACTTGGTGAACTGGAAACATCATTAAACTTCGGGTTAGAGGATTTGGAGTCAATTTAGAAGTATCAGATAAAATACTGAAAGTTCAGTTAAATTTCAGTTCCAGATAAAAAATGTTTTTTAGCACTAGTATGTCCAAATATATGGCATGAACTATACACAAATGGTTAAGTATTCAACTGCTAACCAAATGGGCAACAGGTCAAGTCCCCCAGAGACAATTTGGGGGGAAAATGCCTGGCAATCTACTTCCGAAAAATCACCTATTGAACCCCCACGGACCTAAGTCTACTCTAACACATGTGTGTCTTCATGAGCTGGGATTGACTGGATGGTAACTGGTTTGCTTTTTTAGTTTTTGTTTCCTACTTCTACTAAAAATGAATTGCTGCTCTCTGACATTTAAATTTAACAAGACTTCTTTATATTTATTTCCTAAAACTGGCAACACTATCCTAAATTCAGTTTATTAAGCACAAAGCAGCTAAATGCTTTATTATAACTTTTTTGAACCTTTTTTGTTATTTTTAAAAAGAGTTTGGTTGGCCATGGGTGAAGGGAAACAGCGGATGGTATAAGACATGAAAATAATAATAATTTATAATTTATCCAGGAGTCATGGGGGTGGGTGAAAAAAGAGGAGCTGATGTTAAGGGCTCAAGAAGGAAGAAAATGTTTTGAAAATGATGGCAACATATGTACAAAAGTGCTGGATACAATTGATGTGTGGATTGTTGTAAGAGCAGTAACAGCCCCCAATGAAATGATTTATTAAAAATAGGTTTATTGGAACATAAAGTACATATAATTCAATTCAATAATTCAATCAAATTAAGAAGAGTTGTGTAATCATCACCACCACAATGGATTTCAGAACATTATCTTTCTTTTCTTCATGGCTGTTAGCTCCTCATTCGTATTAAAAATAGAAACAACTTTAAAATGGGTCAAAAGGGAGATGAAATGATAAGGTGATGGATTGGGATAACAGTTGTATGAGCCCCTAATAAAATGTTAAAAAAGAAAAAAAAAAAAAAGAAATGATAAGGTGTTACATTTTAACCTAACTAGATCTGCCACAATCAAATTTAACATGCCCTCTGCCGGATTCATCTCTGCCACGTCTATGGACTCTGGTTAGGGGATTCGGGGGGGCTGAGTCTGTGTGGGGACTCTGCATATGGATTTCGTACTTCCACTGTCATTCATAACCTTCTGCAAACCAGGTGTTCACGATGTAAGCTCTGATACCATTTCCTCCTTTGGGTTTGGATTACATCATTGACAACCTTTGGGTCTCACAGGCTGTTGTGCTTCTTCCATGTGACTTAGCAGATGTTTCACTTAGCTGGCTGCTTGTATTAAGATAAACTTTTCAGACCCCTGCTACTATTCTTTCTGATAGCTGGGCACCATCTGATTTCTTTAGCACCCTTTGCTAAAACACCCATATAATGATCTCTTTTTTAAGTCATGTCAGAATGTCCCTGTGGTCAAAAGAGCAGTAGCAAGAGAGGTGTATGTAAAAGGCACACAGGTCAGACACCTTGTTGAATTTTGGAGGTTCTGTTATTTTCCCCCCGAAAGAAGTCAGATTGGCAGTAGTACTTATCTTCCAGTTCTTGGTTCCACGTTAATCAACACGTTAAATGAACAATCTTCATTTAACAGATTCTTACTGAAGACCTATATTGTAGGGAGTGTGTTTTGTAACAATCATGAATGCCGAATAAAACCTGGCCGTCAAGGACTTAAAAGCAGTAGTTCCATTTAGCTTCATTGTCCTCTTGTTGCGGTGCTGTTGAGTGAACATTGGACTGTTAAACACAGGTCAGCGGTTCAAAGCCAGCAGTTATCTGCTCCCTAATGATGAACAAAGAAACCCTCCATAAGGTTGTAATGTGTTGGAATTGACTCGATAGCAGTGGAGGGCTTGGGAGGATGAGGAAATAAGTAGTATTTCTATTTCATACAGTGTAAAACTGAGAGGTAAAGAATAGTGACAGAGCTACTTGTCTACCAAGTTGAATGTGTGCTCTGTCTCCAAACACTGCTGTATACTACACTGCTTTGAAATGTCTTCATCCAATAGGCAGAATTAACCTTTATACTAAAAGCCTAAGGCTGTGTGGTTGGTAGCTTTTTCTGTTTGTTCCTTCTTCCTCGTCCAAATTCTCACAATTTGTTGAGTGTTACCAAATAACCAAATGTTACTAGTTTGGCAAGTGGTTTTCCTTTTCATGGTCAGTTTGACACAGTGGTTTTCCAGTGGAAGCAACACCACAGAGGTTTCTGAAGTGGTTCTGTGTCAGATGACTGCATACAAAGTGTAAACACAAAATCCTATATATTTTTTGAAACCAGCTTTTATTAACCTGATGACAAAACTAGATAAAAGCAACCTTAGAAGAAAATTCGGCTTGTATTGCTTATGAACCTAGATGCAAAACTAAATAATGATTAACCAGATTCAGCAAAGTATAAAATTTAACTTCAAATGATTAAGATGCACTTCCCCATTCTTAGGAATACAAAGTTTATACAGCCTAATAAAATAAGTAATGCAATTCCTGGCATTAAGAAATTAAAAGCAAAAAAGACATGATCATAAATTCATGTAGGTGAGGGGTCAATAAAAAGCAATTCCTACTCATTAAATAAAAAAATCACTAGCCAAATAGGAATGGTCAGGCTAAAACTCAGGTATCTTCCTGTTGTTCATGTGACAATCCAGACTGTCGTTCCCCGTGAAACTCATTCGTACATGGGGTTTAGTGAGTTTAAGGGATGAGATGAATGTCTGGGAAGAGTGGAGGATGTTTGCTGAGCACATTTCTTGTAATAAAAATAGAGAGATTCAGGAATGGGTTTGGGGTTTGCACTAAATCCTAACTCCAATTTAAGAGCAATTTGCTCTTACATTATGGCCCTGCTCGATACTCCCCCACAGGAAGGGAACACAGAAGATAAGGGTGCTAAAGCGAAGTGTGGTGAAGAAATTAGAAGGTACCGGCTATCCGATAAAATAGTGTCTGGGGTCTTAAAGGCTTGCTTCCAAACAAGCAGCCATCTAAGTGAGATGTCAACTGACTCCACCTGAAAGAAGGACATGAATGAGCAAAGGATTGTAAATCATATAATGCAAAGCTGAAGGAAGGAATGGGATCAGAAGCTAAACTGTGAGAATGTGATTTCCAGAAGTCTATGGATGACAGTGGGAGCCCAGCATCCATGTGTGGGATCTACCTAGGAAATAAGCCTCCAGGGCTGTTTTCCCCCCTCCATGAGAGAAGGGTGGCCGGAAAGTGGTTACTAAATGGAGTGCCTTGGATTGATGACTAGACGATCAAAATCATAAGCCTGACTTGAACTGCTAAAGCCTTGTTGGCTGATGCCCCTCTGGTGCACATTAGGCCTGATAGGGTTTTCAACATTTTCTATGTTTTTTGTCTTTTGGTTTGTCGTGTTGGGCTATATCTCAGATGTGCTTTCTCCTTGGGGGGGGGCAACCCTCTTGAATCTGTGGTCTCTGTTTTTCTGTGTTTTCGGATATGAAACTCACGATTGATGAATCTACAGGGACAGCTAGTAGAATAAGCATTTCTGGGGGGTGCAATGCTGGTGGCGGGGGTGGGGGGTGGGGATAAAAGGGAGCTGATATCAAGGAGTTCAAGAAGGAAAATAATGTTTTGAAATTGATTGTGGTAGCAATTGCACAAGACTGCTGAATGTGATTGAACTATGGAATGATATATCTGTATTAACTCACCCCAAAAAATGGTTCTGAAAAAAAAATAGCTGAAAACATAGTGATACTATTTTTAGATCATATCCTTGGGGTCAAAATGGGTTTTTGTGTGGCTGTTGTAGTACGTCACAGGATCAATGCCAACTCATTGCCACCCTCTAGGACACAGCAGTACCACACAGGGTCTCCTGGTCCGAAATCGTAATGGGGGCAGAGCATCATGTCTTTCCCCTGTGGAGTGGCTTCTTTGGCAGGCAAGTGCTCAAGTGTGGTACCAGCAGGGTCCTTCAGAGGCCAAAGAGTGACGGTGAAAGAGCCACGTGAGGATGTCACCCATGGCCAGCAGAGCAGAGGACTGGCTGTGCTTCGTCTTAGATCTGGGACTCTTGGATGGAGTGCTTTCCGCCAGCTCCTCTTTTCCAGGTCTTTTGTGCCCACTCCTCTCAGCAATATTAAGCTATTTTGGTAGGCATTTGGGCAAGTAACATTACTTCCATGGAAGTTTATGAAGCTTGATAAATTGGGCCAACAAGATTAGAAGTACATTGTAAAATTAGCATAAGAATACCAGGACATAAATTATTTTCATTATTTCACTCCTAAAGAACAGCTAATAATTCAATTCTCATTTTCTACACTTTAAAACTAAGTTTCATAACTGGATTCAACTAACGTGTATATTTTTTTGAATTGATCATTTAATTGGGGCTCTTGCAGATATTATAGCAATCCAGAAATCAATTACATCAAGTGAACTTATACAGATGCTGCCATCATACTTTTCTGGGGTTTTTTAAAATCATTTTATTAGGGGATCATACAACTCTTATCACAAGCCATCATCCTTTCCAAAGTATTTTCTTTCTACTTGAGCTCCTTGATATCAGCTCCTTTTTATTCCCTCCCTCCCCCACCTACCCCCCTTGTGAACCCTTAATAAATTGTATATATTTTTTCATACTTTTCACCATCTGATGCATCCCTTCACCCACACTTCTGTTATTTGTCCCCCTCAAGGGGGATTATACATCCATCATTGCTATCCATCCCCCTCTTCCCTCCCATCCCCCCCTTCCCATACCTTATTAAATCGTTCCTCCCATTGCTGCTTCTGAGGGGTTTACCTATCCTGGATTCCGGGTGTCAAAAGCTTTTATCTGTACTAATGTACATACACTGGTCTTACAGGATTTGTGAGGTTGAACTGGGGCCATGATCGTGGGAGGAGAAAGAATTAAAGAACTAGATGAATGTTATGTGTTTCATTGGTGCTACACTGAACTCTGGATGAGTCATCCCTTCCAGGTGTCCCTTCTGTGAGGGAGTTTCCAATTATCAATGGACGGCCTTTGGGTCTCCACTCTGGCCCCACTCTTTCACAATGATTGTTTGTTTTTGACCTTCTGATATCTGGTCCTATTGACATCTCGAGATCACACAGGCTTATGTGTTTCTTCCATCTAAGCGTCATTGCTTTCCTGCTAGATGGCCACTTGTTTAACATCAAGCCTTTAAGACCCCCAGATGCTATATATATTTTTTTAATATCCCGGCACCATAACCCTTCTTCACCACATTTGCTTATGCACCCATTTTGTCTTCAGCAATCGTGTGAGGAAGGTGAGTATTATGCACAGTGTCATGTTCTTAGAACAAAGTGTTCTTGTGTTGAAGGAAGTCTTAAGTAGACTCCCAACGTCATCTGCTATTTTAGTGCTTTACCATATATATACATAGACTAATATCCTTATCTTTATATATTAATATATATACATATATACATGTCTTTATTTATACCTCTCTAGATAGCTTTTACCTCCTAATTCTTCCCTCCATTTCCTTTTGCTTTCCTCCTGCTCCACCATCATGTTCACCCTTCATTCAGCTCTCAGTAATTCTTCTTGGCTACATTACAATTGATCAAACACCACCAGGTACTCTATACCCTCCTCATCATCAATTTTAGATCCCTTGGTGTTCCCCTGTCCCTGAATTTGTTGGCGTGTATATTCTTTCCATCAATATTAGAAGTGCATGTGATAGTTACATTTTCTGTCAATTGAGTGGACCAAGGTTTTCCCATGATATGTTCTACCATATTGTGGTCCACTCCCTAACAAGAACTTCTTTGAAGCAGCCAAGTACCCACAGTCTTGATACATTTGAAGGAGGTTTCACTCTGGGTGTGGCCTACACATAGTGTAGAATCGCTTGCTGGCCAGTAGACTGCCGGCTTTGGATTCATTTGAAAAATCTTGGATTCATTCAGTTTGCCATCTACCAACCTTTGGCCTACCTGCTTCATCCTCCTTCTTCTGATCCTCAGTCCCGCTTCCTGATCATCATCCTTCATCATCATCCTTCTTCCTGATCATCATCCTTCATCTTCAGGAGACAACAGAAGCCTTACCTTTCATCTGACCCACAGACTCGAGCCAGACTGGACTTACCCACTTATCCAACCAGGTGAGTCATTTGTTCATATAAATCTCTTTATATATGTATATATACATACAGATACAAGAGTCACTGATTTTTCTTTTCTAGTTAGTACATTCTAATACAGTGCATGAATATGCACTACTTTTTAGCTCAAAATAGAAACTTTCATAACTGTGGGGCTTCCCCTTCTTTCGTCAGTCAGTAAGACGTGTAAAGAACAGGGGTATTTTGAAGGTTGATTGTCTGGAGAGCTGAATTTTCTTGTCAAAACTGATCCTTCCTTTGTTTGAAGTCCCTCAAAACACACAGAGAGGCTACATCAATCTATTTGGGTATATTAAGGACCGTGAAACTGTACAGGAGAGGCAGCCTTTCATATTGTTTCACACGAGGGCACCATGATTCAGAGTGTCTCAGTAGTGGCTAACAATTACAAAAACAAATTCTTGTGTTTAACCCTCTTCCCAACTGAGCCTGTGGTTACCTGATTATTCGATATGAATTTGGGTCTCTTACGGAAGCAAGGACAGCCCTCACATATGTTTGCAGAGGACTTTTCCTCTTATTATTTCTATCTCCACCTGGTTGCTATTCATAAGGCTTTCACTGGGCAATTATTTCAGTAGATCACGACCCCTCCTGGGTCCTTCTTCCCGGAAGTTGGAAACACTCACTCAACTGAGTCAGGAAACGTGGAAGACAGTTGCCTGGCCCATGAATTAGAAAAGGCTGATATGTGCTCCCAGTCCAAAGAAAAGCGACCCAAAAGAATGTGGAGATTAAGAAAAACAGCATCATGCTTAAAGTGCACAAGTGCAATATTCTTCAAATGATGAAAAAATGGTGGGAGCTGTACATCAAAAGGAGCTGACATTAATTCAAACCGTAATCAGAAGAGATGGCTGAATAAGGGATACCATTGCTGCGTGGATCATATCAGAGTATGCATAACACTGAGAAGTATGGTACCTCAGAACACTCACGGGTGTTCATTTAAAACCTGTATGTAAAGCAAGAGTCGGTCTTTCAACTAGAATACAGGGATGCTCCAGGGTTTCCATCCAGAAAGCCGGATCTTGAGCAACTAATCTGAGAAGCTGGGCTATAGAGTGAATAGCCCAGGGGCATCAGGACTGGCAGACTACTTAACATTCTGTACCATGCAGGTGACACAGCATTGCTTACTGGACTGCAGGGGAACTAAACACTTGCTGATGAAAATCAAAGATTGAAGCCTTCGGCATGGATTGCAGCTCAATGGAAAGAGAAATAAATTCCTCACAACTGTACCAATAAGTAGTATTATGATAAAGTGAAATAACTATTGTCATTATAAAATATGGAAAATAAAAAACCTCATCTTATTAATCGACAGTAACACCCATGGAAGCAGCAGTCAAGAAATCAATTGAATTGATGTGATAGTGACCGTACAATGCCCGTTGATATGATCAAACCATTGAACTATTACATTATACTATATGTAAATGTTGTGCCAATAAAACTGTTGGGGGGGCAGAAAAATTGCATTGGGCAGATCAGCTACAAAATATTTCTTTAAAATATTAGAAATAAATATGTCTTTTGGAAGTCAAGGTGTGCCTGGTCCAAGCCATGATATTTACAATCACATCATATGCACATGAAAAGTCAATGGTGACTAAAAAAGATTGGAGAACATTCGATGACTTTGAATTACATTGGCAAAGACTATTGACTAAACTAAGGATTATGAGAAGAACTTCAAAATCCCTGACTAGCTGGGGTTTTTTAGAATGAGTAATTCACTCAATATTACATAGACTTCCAGTTATTCCTGGAGGGTGGTGCCTGTGGTCATCGCAAGTAGCAATTCTTCCATTTCCTGCGACAGATTCTTTATCTCCAGAGCATTGAATAAATCGTTGTACCCACTAGATGTTATCTGTTAGCATTGTTTTCAATTAGAAAGAGAAGATCTTTACTCATTGAGAAAAAGAGGCCAAGAGATCCTAACACAGTGGTGATCAGGGCAAGAGGGCTTTGGGTAAATC
>NW_022103928.1:48303914-48306166 GCF_000313985.2 Echinops telfairi
TAAATTATTATTATTTTATCATATCTTACACTGTCTGATGACTCCCCTCACCCACCCTTCTGTTGTTCATCCCCCAGAGAGGAGGTTATATGTAGATCCTTGTAATCAGTTCCCCCTTTCTACGCCACCTTACCTCCACCCTCCCAGTATCACCACTCTCCCCACTGGTCCTGAAAGAGTCATCTGTCCTGGACTCTCTGTGTTTCCAGTTCCTATTTGTACCAGTGTACATCCTCTGGTTCAGCCAGACTTGCAAGGTAGAACTGGGATCATGATAGTCGGGGGTGGGTGGGGGAAGCATTTAAGAACCAGAGGGAAGTTGTGTGTTTCATCTATGCTACACTGCACCCTTATTGGCTCATCTACTCCCTGCAACCCCTCTGCAAATGGATGTCCAGTTGCCTACAGAGGAGCCTTGGGTCCCCAGGCTGCACGACCCCCTCATTCACAATGATATGATTTTTTTTCAAACCTTGTACATCAAGCAAATCCTCACATCTTAATATCCAAATCAGTATAACCTACACTCCACAGTTTCCCTGGGTCAGTAATGACCTCATACAGAATTAGCTCATCCTTAGCATGTGTCCCATAGTGTCTTACTAATTTTCTCTATCATTGCTTGGAATGACCTGCCCTTACATTTATTAAATGCCTGCTGTTTGCTTTGCATTGTACCAGGTTAATCTCATTTAATTTTATGTAACGGCATCTCTGGAGTATATTATTATTCCAATCTTACCAATCAAATTGAGATTTAGGGAAAAGGTATAATTTTCCAATGAAAATTATGTAAATCACTATGTACTTACTATGTAACTAATAAGTGCCAGAATCAAAATTCAAACTCAACTAGTTCTGATTCTAAAGCCCATGAAAACAATGAAGGGTACTTTCAAATAACATGCATACCTAATGCAGGCAACTCTACAGCTGCTACTTAGAAATGCAATAATTAATATATGTTTATGTTCTTTCCAAAGAAAATTCAGAAGATATAGTTCATCTCTTTTTTCTGCTGTGGTCCTGTCCCCCTGGACTACAATGTAACCACATTGCAAAACAGGTGTGTGTGTGGGGGGGTGCCCACCTGAAGCCATAATCCCCCAAATATGGTCTCAGCAACAGCAGTCTCATGTCACCCAGGATGGTTTTGTTATTAGCATTAGTTGCTGGCACCTAAGCCATGACTGCTGGCAAGCTAATGTCTAACAAAATGAAATGTGGTGCCTTCTACCCCGTCTTCATCATCACTGGCACGCTCAAGCTCATTGCCACAACCTCTGCAGAGCATCTTCCAGCCTAAGAGGCGCACCTTCCAGTTGTGTGCTACAATATTATGTGATCGACTTGGGTTTTTTTTCAATTTGCTAAGCAATTGCTAATTTCCAGCAATTGATCTCCAGGCCTTTCTTCCTAGTCTATACTACTCTGAAAGCTCCACTAGAGGCTGCCCACCCTGAGAGACCTTGTTAATATTTAAAAACCAGAGACACTCCTTCCTGCATCACAGCAAGACTGGAGCTAATAGAGCATGACAACTCAACAAACAGGTGACCGTGGGGGCTTGTTAGTATCGTTAGTTGCCATCAAGTCAGCTCCAACGTATACTAACTTCAGGTATCACAGAACATGATTTCACCTGATCATCTTCTATCTCCATGATTGTAAGTTTGAGTTCATGCAAATTTGCTGGTTCGATGGTAGACCTTTCAGAAACTCTGAGGTTGAGTCCTGGAGTCACTGAGAATCAGAATCAACTTGATGAAAGTGAGTGAATATTAGTGGCCAGTAATCTCCAGGAGACCTAGCAGGATGGTGGTTAAGCATTCATGTGCTAAAGGAAAGGTCACTGGTTCAAACCCATCAACTGATCCACAGGAGAAAGATGAGGTGATCTGTCTCAATAAAGATTTACTACTTTAGACACACTATTATGGGGCACTACTCTTTTGTTAGATCAACCTGACAGCAATAGGTTTCGTTTGGGTTTGGCCTGTAAACTAATATAGGTGGTCCACAATTTCCCATGGGGCCTCATTCTGATGGCTCTGTTCTAAGTTGGACTAATTAAAACACACACACTCTCTCTCTCCCTCTCTCTTTCTTAGCTTTTACTATTATTGCCTTTTATGATGAACATCTTTATAATGTCAATCTTTGTCCATGGGTTTGGAAGCATTGCTTACACCTACAGATGTATTTTAATACATACATACACATATAAAAATACACACATCATAGAAATTCAC
>NW_022103928.1:48307034-48311523 GCF_000313985.2 Echinops telfairi
ATAAGGTTTCTAAGGCAGCAAATCTTTGTAGAAGCAGACTGCTGCATCTTTCTCCTACCCGGTGTGCATAGACTGCCAACCTTCTAATTAAAAGCCGAGCCCTTAACACTGTGCCACAGGGCTCTGTGGTAGTTACATCATCTGGTGTCAATTAGGGACTTGAGAGGATTAAGAGGGAAGGGGTGGAGTGTAGTCTGTCAATCGGGTTACAGGCAATGTGACCTCTGTGTGGGCATGGCTTTCCCCTAAGGATTCTGGGTATTTGTTTTTTCTTCCTTGGAGGCAGAAGACTTCTCTCACTCTATTCACTCCCTTGGAGACACTCCACTGACAAGACACAAGGCTGACGCCCTGCGAGGCATCGCTGAGGAGAAGCCACATGGACCTGATGCAGCCCTGGGAACTGGAGAAGCCATGCGGAGACCCCTGCCAGTGCTGAGATGCTTACAACACCCCTAGATCTAAAGACTTTCTACCAACTGGCCTCTGATCATCCTGCATTTGATGTCATTACATGTGTTTTGTGAGTCTGAAGAGGACATTATAGATTGGTATCGGACCTATGGGCTAATATTGGACTTATGGACTTGATCTGGACTGGGCTGGGATGTTTTCTCAATATTCAACTGCTCTTGTATACAAACCTCTTTTTATACACATGTGAGTTTCCATGGATTTGTCTCTCTAGTCTACCTGGACTAACACCGGCTCCTTTCTCCATGCAAGTGGATTCCAAACATTGCAGCACACTACCACCACATGAGAATCCTCCCCAAAAGTACAGTAGAGCTCTGGACCTGGATGTTAATCCATTCTAGAAGGAATGTTTAATCAATTTTCCCATAGAAATTACTGAATATGGATTAATCTCTTCTCAACCACCAAGATTTTACCCTAACCTTGCTTTTTAGAGGAGATGTGGAGAGAGAGGCATTGTTTGGAAGGTAAATCCCCTTCCATAAAATCAGCTGGTAACTGCTTTCAGGAGTTTTTCCTCTTCTTTGCCTTTTTTTCACTGGGATATGGCTGGCTTTTGCTAAAAAAAAAGCCCAAATCTGTCTCACGTGGTCTGCTGTTGGCATTTTCTTAACTGTTTTCTAAAAGGGTTTATTAAATTATCATCAACAATATTGATAACATGGTTAACCAGTTCCTTAACATGATGATTCTTTGGGAAAAAAAGACTCTTTCTTAGGACCCATGTGTTTTATATGAAAACAGTACAAAAGGTCAAATAACCTAAGAAAATTATAGCAAAACGCTTGGAACACAGCTGCAAAAGATTTAAACAACTCGTACTAACAACGCCAACTAATGCCAAGTGACGGAAACAGGATCTGCTTTTGTTTACAAATATCACGCGCGTCAGGTCAGATGCTCAAGTTTTGTTTGAACTCCGAAGAAATATTTTCTCGACATTTCATGTCGAAATCGGATGATGTTGATGCCGGGCTCTACTGCATTCCTCTCGGGAACATTGTGATTTAATGGGCATGAGGAGCCGTCTAGAAGTGAGCATCAAAAGGCCTCTCAGGTGGTTCTACTGTTGGGAAGAGACAGGTGTGAGAGAAGAAAATGAAAAAATCCCACCCTCCACCCATGGAGTGGATTTTGACATATAGTGACCTCTTAGGAAAAGGAGAACTCCTGAGAGAAGCAGAAGTACTTGATGCCATCGCAGACAGCAAGGAAAGAGTTCTTACCTCATCCAAGGTCATTGAACAGGACCAGAAGTATCTGTCTCTCTTTTTTTTTTTTGGAGTGGTGTATGCGTATAACAGATTTGTAAAGACACTTAAATCAATTTGTTTCCCTGCATTCCTGAGTCTTATACAGAAGTCTTGGCTAACGGTGACTGCTCAATAAATGTTTTGTCGTTGTTGTTTGGGTTGGATTGATTGGAAAGAGGATCCAGAAGGGGGATCTGTTTTATGGGAGGAAAAATTTGGTAAAAAAGGAAAAGGAGGTGAGCTGGTAAATCCATAGGCCCACGTGGCAGTTGACAGACCCTTGCATAGAGAGAGACAGCACAGTGGGGAAACCGGCAGAGCCGTGGAGTGTTTTCCCTTCTTTCAACTCGGGGGAGAGAGGAGACAGGAACACAGTGGGCGTGGGAGCAAATAGAATGCAGGCTTCAGTAAAGGCAGAATTGTGTATGCGCCACTCGTGGGTGCTCCTTTGCTAATGCGCTGATACGGCCAATAGGATGTGCAAACAAAGGAACTGGTCATTTGAAGTATGATTCTGGTGTCACCTGCTCACTCTATCTGGAGGGAAGCCCCGGAAGCGATGTGCAGCAGAGAGAGCGCGAGATGATCAAGGAAAGAAATGGACTAGTGCGTATCCAGGGTTAACTTGTGCCTGTGGCTCTGGAAACTTTTGCACCCTGCTCTATGGCTGCATCCCTGTCATGATCCCTTGAAAGGACCAGCATCCCCAAGGAGATGCCTTTTGTGAAACGACTCGGGAGGCAGCTTCTTTGCCTCCAAGGAGCCTCTCTCCTGGCCATGGCTGAACCACGCAAAGATCAGAAGAGGTACAATTGGGAGCTAGCAATTCTGCATGTGTCTCAGTCCTAATTCTAGCCTCAGATTGACTTCTAACAAAATGTGCGTGATCACAAACACGTCTCTCAGTCTCTCTGGCATTAAATGTAATCAAAACTCAGAAAAATTGAAACGCGAAGTTTATTCTAAGCACTTATTCTCTTTGTGTATAGGGAGATAACTATGATTCTAGAGGAATAAAAACAAATGGCTCAAAGTTGGTTGGTTGCAGTGAGGCTTGCAAGGAGGAGGGGAAATAAAAAACCAACCATTTTCGCATGATGGATTCAATCTTGCCCTCTTGCCTTTCCTGAGATTCACTGTTATCTGGTCACCAGGTGGCCTCTGGTCCTGCACCCACCTGCAGTCAGGATATCTTTTGAAATTTAAATTAAGTCAGGCTGCCTCTGAATAGGAAAGACAAGAATAGCAACTTTGAATGGAAAAGGTTGCTGGCCAGATTTGTTCAGAAAGTCATGCAGTTAATACTTTATTTCCAAAAACCCCATTGCTGAGTCAATTTTGACTCAAAGAAATTCTAAAATCACAGTGAAGTGTTAATTATTCATTTTTCTCTTTGACACTGGAGAGTGCTTAAATGATAAAGCCCTTGGTTGGTTGAGGGTTGTGGACTACCACAAGGGCCTTCACTCCCTTTTAAGTCTTGACAGAATTCAAACTGGATCTGAGCTCTTCTGTTACTTCCCCAGTACTTTCTGTCCCATAAACCAGCAAGGTAGCTAGCTATGCTCAGGCAAGTCTGGGGGAAGTCCGTGGGGTGGAGTTTGCCCTCAGGAAAAGTGTGGTTGAAAGAAATTAACTGTACGCAGACATAGGCTGACCAGGAATTTGCATGGATATTTACTTAAAGTATCCAATAAGGTGCATGTTTTCTAATTTAAGGTACATGCTGGAGATCCTGATAGTCCCTTGTGGCTATAACTTAGGGTCACATGATCACAAGTCTTACTTCTCTCACTACTTTGTCAGGTTGTTGAAGCCACAGAACTAAATCTGTAACCCCTTTTAACCTGTGTTTATGTACTTTTCCCAATCATGGCCCGTTCCTCTCTTCCATAGTCCCATTGGTGGACTGGACTGCCATGAATGTTGATCTTGTGATGATTTCCTCTGTTCTCTATAGCACATAAAGTAGATAATTAATAACCATGGCTGTGAGTCAGCAGGTTCCATCAACTTCTGTACTATGTGTATGCTGACAGTTTCCTTCATCTAGACAATTATGTTTATTTCTGTCCTATTTAACACTTTATAAAAGGGTCTCTATAAGGTCTGAGGGGCAGGCCCCAATCCCAACTACATGGACAGCCACCCCTCCCCCCAGAAGAATTTACTTCAGAGGACAGCACGGAAGCTACAGCTCAGGCAGACGGACATGTCTGATCAGAGTACACGGGAGCAAATGAAGTGGGAGGAAGAGAGTGGAGCACATCCTGGCCAACCAAGCCTTGTGGATGATATCCCTACTCAGAGAAGTCAATGCACAGAGAGAACCATGTGGCCCCAGCCCCACTATGAGACACAACATCCCTCACTGACCCATAGCTCTACAGGGGACAACACTGGAGACACAGTGTGGGAATTGCACCCAATCAGATCCCACCACATGGAGATGAAACACTAAGGGCATGCAACAGAACAGCAAGGGGAGTGCCAAAAATAGACTGTGGGGCCAGGGCATGGCAGCCCATCAGACTCGACTGGAAAACACTCCTAAAGGTCAACAAACAGACCTGGAACTATTTACAGGCTTTTCTTTCTTTTTTCATTTTTTGTCATTGGTTTGTTGTTGTTTTCTTTTTTTGCTTTGTTTTGCCCTGTCTTGTTTTTGTGCATATTATTATCTCTGCAGCTCTATCTAGATAAGATTTGCTGGATAAACAATCTGGAGAAGAAAACAACCAGACTGAGGGTTCCCGGGG
>NW_022103928.1:48313260-48320119 GCF_000313985.2 Echinops telfairi
CTCCCTTCACCCACTTTTCAGTTGTCTGTTCCCCAGGGAGGAGGCCACTTATAGTTCCTTGTAATTGGTTCCTTCTTTCCTACCCATTCTCCCTTTACTCTCCCTGTTTTGCCACTCATTCTTACAGGATTCGAATAACATAAATAAAATTGAATTTAGTGATGCTTCCATACTTGATGAGGAGTCACTGGGATGGTGCAAACACTTAAGCACTGGGCGACCAGCTGAGAGACTGGCAGTTTGAACTCATCCAGAGGCAGCTCCAAAGACCACAAACAAAACAAACAAAACTACCCTAACGCTTTGCCATTGACTTGATTCCCACTCATCTTGGCCCTACAGCACAGAGTCGAACTGCCCTTGTGGATTTCCAAGGCTGTAAATCTTTATGAGAACATCTCTTCTTTCTCCTTGGGAGTGCCTGCTGGTTTTGAACTTCTGGTCTTGGGGTTAGCAGCCCAACATGTAATTCATTATGCCCTCTCAGAGGACAGGCCAGGTGATCTCTTTAGAAAGAACAGTCACTGAAAGCCCTGTGGAGCACAGTTCTATTCTGAATCACCTAGGGTCACCAGGAATAAGAATTGGCTATGGTTATAGCTCAGGAAATAACTTATCCAAAAATATTTAGATATTTCATTATGCTGCTATGAATTATGAGCACTTTCTAGTAAAATAAGAAGATTCTCACTGAGAGACAATCCGTTCACAGGTTGCATTATTTTGAGGGACATCCTAATTCATATTTAAGTTGAACCATAGATTAAAAAACAACACCAACAAAAGAAAATGCAATCTTGTTTAATGGCTTCTGTGTTGAATGATTTACTTCTCATTTCCAGTTGGCTGTCCACAAAAGGACATTTAAGTCAGTCTCTTTTTATTCTTGAAATAAAGCAACCCTGCTGGGAGTGATTATTCATAAGGTGTAGAAGACCACTCTCACAGCTTGGCTCCTTTGTCCTTTTTAATCACTTTCACTGTGATTAAACAACAACAGCATTCTAAGCTTAGTTGCTGTTACACTTAGCCATGAAGAAATGCTCAAGAAAGTGCTGAGATGGCCTTCTTCGAAAACATACTGATGAAATCATTTGCATGAATACTCAAAGCCACATGGTGCCATTTTCTATTATAATTCCGAGAACTCAACCTTTGAAATTAAAACCTGCCTGTGGTGCTTGTCTCACCGCATGAGTCAAACACACACACACACACACACACACACACACATAAAGTATACATTGAGGAATAATGAGTAATGACGTGTCTGACAAGAGAACTGTGTTCACTGCCAATATCAGAATTGTGATCCTCAGTTCGCATTAGCCCAGGCAAAATTAGGTCAGACATAGTTATTATGGGAATAATGCTGTATCCTCATACAAATTATCTCTAGAATATAATTAAGACACGCTATTAGTAAAGAAGTAAAATTAACTTCATTCAAGGATGATACGATCCTAAATATAGAAAGCCCCAGAGAGTCTACAAGAAACATTCTAGGCTAATAGAGAAATTTAGCAAAGTTGCATGCTACAAGGTCAACAAAAAGAAAGAAGAAAAGAAATTCAGGTGGGTTTGTACACACCTGCAATGAGAAACCTGAAAGGAAAATGAAGGAAACCATTCCATTTACCACAGTCTCTAATAGAATAAAGGTGCACTACCCTCCTTGGTACTCCAAAGCAAGGACATTAGGTCTGAGGGAAGACCTGAGAAAAAGGAAGCCTTTGAATGATGGTGTTGATGACGACTGGTGAAACTATCGTGGTTTGCCAGCAAAACAAACCTCTGTCTTTCTAAGTATTGCCAGAATGTTCCTTATAAGTAAGGATGGTGAGACACCTTGTGTATTTTGGACATGTTATCAGGAGTCCCTGGCAAAAGAGAACTTGCTTGGTGACGATGGGTATCAACACCTTAGCTACAACAATGGGCTCAGACATCACCACTGTGAGGATGGCTCAGGCCCGGGTGGTGTTTCATCCTGCTGTACCAGTGAGCGCTAGGCGTCGAAACCAACTCAACATCATGTATCAACCACAGCGAGGTTCTTGTATGCATCTGAAAATCTTAGGAGAAGATATTGCTTGATGTTAACAATTCTATAGGGTTAGAATTGTGCCCCCCCCCACCCAGAGTACTAAGATGTTTTGTGAGAAAACAAGTGAAAGTGTGGGTGGTTAATGGAGCATCTATTTCCAAAAGAAATGAGATTCTATAAAATGTACCAAACACAAAACAAAAAAGAAGATTGAAAATGGTGTATGAAATTTCTTACACCTAGAAAATCCACACATATTCTTTCATATGGAGAATAGGAAAAAATTATAATTGAATGTGTTTTCACTGAATGATTACTAGTGGGTGCCTCTTGGAAGAGATGTACTTTCTGCATTAGGGAGTAGAGGCTGCTTATTATGTATGGCCTGATTAATAATTCTTTCAATATTTGTATGTGTGGAAGGGAAGTTCTGTCCTGGAATCAGCAGATAGGACAGATTATTAGATTGCAACAGTGATCATGTCACGTGGACCCGGTCCGAGGCAGATAATGCACAATTCCTTCACTTTGACTTCAAAAAAATTTAACCTTTAAGTGAAATACAAACATGTCATTTTTTTCCCAGAGTACGTATTTGAAAGTTACTAAAACACATGGAAGATCACCTTTAGGAGGAGCTCTTCGCTGCTCCCTAAGATCTTTTATGGTGGCAATAGATTGTATTGTATGCTAATTTATGCAGAGCAATTTATATAGCCAAGATTTGATCAACAGAATATTTGCCTGATGAGAAGAAGGCCAGGCCCTAGAGGCCAAGGGGACCCCCTTGGACAAAGAGGTCATCCAACAAACAACAAGGGACAAGTGAAGAGTCAGCCACAGCAACGAGGAATGAGGTACCCGCAGCATTCTCAGAGAGATGATGGACGAGCAAGAGCAGGGAAACATGCACTTGCCCGGGTACCAGGCGAAACGAGGGTACAAAGAGTCTAAAGCAGAGGATAACGGGGCAGGCAAACCAGGGCTGCAGGAATTGGCATCTCTGGGACAGAGATGGGGACAGCACAAAGTGGACCATGCCCGCCAACGTGCCTCAAACGTTTTATGTTGCAACCGTCTCAGATAGAGTGAGCCTGAGTCCACAGAGGTAGGATGAATTTAATCTCCTTTGTGAAAGACATTAGGCTGCAAGGGTAAAAAGTCAAAAGCTGATAGTAATCCTGCTATTTCCAAGCAAGACTCCCCTCACTTGCTTCCTTTTGTGGTTTAAATTTTTCCTAAACAAAAATAAAAACATATTTGTTAATTTTTAAATGATTTCCTTTTTGTATGCTGCGAGCCTAATGACTGTATTTGAATAAACCTGAGCAGTGAGAATGTTGACAAAATAGTAAGTTTACAGAAAAGATAATAAACATCAACACGCAGGCAAGAACAAGATTTGCTACAATGAACTGCACTGAGCTACTGTTTGAGGCTATTAACTGATTCCGTTGCCGAGCACCATTTGGATACAGCTGGAAGGGAGAGAGTGGCAGAATGAGCTATGTGTTCCTCTGAAATATTACTTAACTATTACTGTGCTATTTGTTGGAAAGACCTTGCAAGAGTTCTACATATTTCGTTTTCCAACGAGAAAGCATTTCCAATTTAAATTTCAAATTTTCTACTTGAACTTCCATTGAGAATAGTATTTTACTGTAAAATAGCCTGTAAGTGACAAGGGAGATTTAAGAAGATGGAATATAACTTTCTCTCTACCTATTATTAATTTTTGCTTATTCACTCAGTACTTCTCTATGTGATGGGAGGAGTAACAATTGCATTGTGGTCATGATTCCTCTGTGGAGAGCCCAGAATTGTGAGCATATTTTTATAACGATTCAGAACTCTTTTTTTCTACTTACATTCTCTTGGCGAAGTGTTCCGTTCTCGCCTCCCGCTTCCATACCTTTGCCACATGTGTTATGTTTGGATGATTTCCCTTTTCTACTCATATTGCCAGCTTCTCAAAGACTGTCAACATGTTTTGGTGATATGAAAAGAGGTCGAGACTATAGTTGTTTTTGCCCAAGCTGGCCTGAGTCAGCCGATGGGAATTCTGACTTTATGCTCTTTGGCCAAAATGTGAAACTGGTTTGGAAAACTTTGGAAAATATCAATCCAAGAACATTTTTCTTCTCCTGTATATCAGTCATTTTACTGCCTACGGAGAATTATTTATATTATTCCGAGTTTCCAAATACAGAACATGATTTTGAAATCTGGTGATTTCTGGAAAAAATCTCAGAGAGCAAAGGAGATGAAATAAACTAGTCATTGTTCAGCCTAATGTTATCCTTTGCTCTCTGAAACAGTGTTTTCTCTTTGTTTTTTTTCTCTTTCACTTTTCATTCTCTAACATGTTGATAATTCCTGTGTTCTGATTTGTCTCATGTTTACAGATGCTCAGGATACTGGTTGGAAGACTCAAGTCATAACGTACCGCAAACATCAAGCACAAGAATGCATCACAAGACACAACCCAAAAAAGAGCGAAAAGCATGTTCGTGAACATGACTGAACAGAGCATCCGAGTGAAGACTCTCCTCTGTATAAGCCATCAGAAGATCTCCCTGTTTTCACAGAGCTTCCATTAACATGGAGAAAGACAGAAAATACCCAGAGATCCTTGAATATCAGAAAGTGAGAAGTGATCTGACTACAATCATACTGAGTAATATGATATCTAGTAATCAGGAGGTTGTATTAAATTGTGTAATCAAAAAGGTTCACAGAGCATATTATGTGTAGGCTTATTAATAGCTCAGACCTGAATGACAAGAGGCAACTGAGAGAAGGTCTGTAGTAAAATTATTTAAAGGAAAAAAAACAATTCATTTAAAGGTTCTAATTCAGACACAGCCTGAGTTGTTTGAGAAACAGTATAAATAAGGAGGTTACATCCTAAATTAGCAAGAAAGGTAAAAGAAGAATACAACAAGTAGACGTTAAGTGAGAACATGACCTTATAAAACCTACGAAGTAGAAGAAATAGAACTAATTGGAAGGACATACTGATCAAGAGATAATATCAGATTAAAATTTTAGGTAGCTGAGCCTGGATGCTTTATAGAATATACTGCTGAAATAATGAAAATACAAGAGAAAGACTATCGTTGAATCAAATCGTTCAGACAAATCTAATAACTTAAGTAACTTGAGCTAGTGCAATAGCAGGGTAGATGGAAAAAAGTGAAAGGTTTAGGATGTGAATTGGAAGCATATTGCTTCCAATTTAGGATTTTAACTTCAAAGATAGCTATTGATGCATTTACTGTGGTATGGAAGATTGAGAGAGAGAATTTTATTTTAGATACACTATATTTAGGAGACAAATTGACATCTAAGTATATTTGCCAAATAAGCACTTAGGTAAAAAAGTCTGACGAGAGATTAGAACTAGAGATATAAATCTCAGAGCCACGAGAATATTTAAAGGTATGGAATTAGATAAAATCATAGATGATAGGAAAAAACATGACTTCCAAATCTTGAAATATCGCACTATTCCATGTCAGGTGGGAGAGGACCATCAGCAATGCGGGTGATGAAATGAGTCTAAAGAAGTAGGAGAGAAGTCTACAACATGTGGTATCGAGGGATCTATGGGAATAAGATGTTTCAAAGGGTACAAAGGTAGTTAAGTTGAATGTCTTGAACAAATGAGGGGGAAAATGAGTATAGAATGTGGCCCTTGGCTATAAATTGGTGATGGTTAAGCTTGGCACCAACAACGTGGTGGCGATGGACAAGAAGTGCAGATAGAAAAGCTGGTGAAGAAAAAGTGACTGCAGGCAGTGTGTTCTAAAATTGTCCTATGAATCGATCTTGTGATAACTGATGAAATGGCACATTTTGTTACATATATATTTAAAACAAAAATAAATGAAAATAGTGAACTAATACTTCTTGTACTGAAGTGGAAAGTGTTTCGGTAGAGAATGGAACAATTGTAAAACCTATACATTGTGGGGGGAGGTGGGATGAGAAATCAAAAACTATTTATACATTATCGCTGAAGCCTTGTTATACCCACAGGTTTCCACTAGATGTGTTGATGCTTTATTTATTTCTCCTACATTTCCTATGAAAGACTGCAAAATCAGTGGTCCAAACCTACCAGTCACTCTGCGGGTTCAAGATGAGATTATCTGATGAAATGGTAGAGTAATTGATACTATGTCACTAAGGAAATAGCATGGGACCACATCTAACCTCCTCCCCCCTCACTAGCAAAAAGGAGAATCCAATTCTACATCTGCCCAAGGATGATTCCTATGAGACAGAGGTCAGAGAGCCTTCTACCTTCTTCCCTTCTATACCTCATTCTGACACCAACCCTCCCTCCTAGGATGCTCTACTCCTCTTTGGGGTTCAGTAATCTGTTGCAATGACCACACTAAACTGGCAGACAGTACTCACAATGATGGGAAGTTTATTAGGGAAGTTAGCAGGTTCTCACAAGTTAATATCAGAAAACATTAAGGATACAGTTCTTTGTCCACAGTGACGTCTCAGCTGTGCCAGCAGTCATGTCTTTCTCTGGTCCTCAGAGTCGAAGTCTGTGACCACATGGTTTCTGTCTTGCTCCAGGAACAGGAAACGTGCTATTCTGTCTCATGGTCTCAGTACAACTCCTCTGTTCTGTCTCCCGGTCTCAGTGCTACAGGCTCTGGTCTCCCTATGGCATTGCCACCTTAGTCAGGAATTTCACAAGTGCTCTGCCAATGGCTCTTCTTTCTTGGTGGTGGTGGGATTCCTCTTCCTGCTTATGAGATGACTCGCTCTTTTTAAATTGGGAGTATGCAT
>NW_022103928.1:48321215-48322401 GCF_000313985.2 Echinops telfairi
TTTATCTGTCCTGGGTTCCCTGTGTTGTGAACTCTTACCTGTACCAGTGCATATGCTCTGTTCTAGCCGGTTTGTAAGGTAGAATTGGAGGTCATGATAGTAGGAGGGGTGTGGGAGCAGGCAGGAAGCATTAAAGAACTAGAGGAAAGTTGTATGTTTCATAGGTGCTATACTGTACTGACTGGCTTGTCCCTTCCTTGTGACCCTTCTATAAGGGGATGTCCAATTGTCTACAGATGAGCATTGTGTCTTCGCTCTACCATCTCCCTCATTCACATTGATATGATTTTTTTGTTCTGGGCCTTTGATGTCTGATACCTGATCCCATCGATGCCTCATGATCACACAGGCTGGTGTGCTTCTTCCATGTAGATTTCGTTGTTTTTCACCTAGATAGATACTTGTTTATCTTCAAGCCATAAAGCCTCAGATGCTATATCTTTTCATAGCCAGGCATCATCAAGTGTCATCACCATATTTGCTTATGCACCCATTCTGTCTTCAGCAATCGTGTTGGGAAGGTGAGTATCAGAGAATGCCGGGTTATTAGAACAAAGTGTTCGTACATTGAGGGAGTACTTGAGTAGAGGCCCAATGTCTGTCTACTACCTTAATGCTTAACATATAAATATATGTACATAGGTCTATTTCCCTATCGTTATATATAAATATATTTACATATGTACATGCCTGCATTTAGACCCATATCTATATATCTATATATCTATATATCTATATATCTATCTATCTATCTATCTATCTATCTATCTATCTATCTATATATATATATATATCTCCTTTGTCTCCTAGTTCTTTCCACTATTTCCTTTTACTTTTCTCTTGTCCCACTATCATGTTTGACCTTCATTCAGGTTTCAGTAATTCCTCTCGGCTATATTACCCAGGTATCCTACGCCCTCCTTGCCATCAATTTTAGATTACTTGTTGTTCCCTTGTCCCTGGATTTGTTGGCACCCCTCTTCCTTTCCCCTTTCTTCCCCGCTCCTGGGTCCCCCCAGAACCATTGGTCCTCTTGTGTGATTTTCATTATCTTTTAAAAATGATAACAACATACACAGCAATAGTAGAGCGTAGAAACTTTATTTTTCTAATATTAAATGGGAACAAATGCTTTTCTTTTCAAAGATACAGGAAAGAAATCAGCTTCATGAACAAACTCCCAGAC
>NW_022103928.1:48323639-48325298 GCF_000313985.2 Echinops telfairi
GCTAAAAATGATCCAGGAAGCATCATTATTGGAGTAAGGTTCATTAACAACCTACTGCTGAAATTTAACAGGAGTTCTTGCACTTACTGATAAAGATCAGACAACTCCGCCTTTAATATGAATTATAACTCAATATTAATTTTTTTTCAAAAATGTTCCAGTAGACAACACCAAGATAAATGGAGAAAATATTAAACTTGCTAAGGATTCCATTTTACTTGGATCCATAAACAATGCTCATCAAAGTAGCAGCCAAAGTTTGGTGACAATTTTGTCAGTCCATATGTGACACCACAGTCATGCTGATACTGGACAATTAACAATGATATTGATTGTAAAATAAAAATTGACAATTATTAGTTTAAAATAAATAACTAAACATTGCAGCCAAAAGTTAAATAAGTCACTGCACTCTGCTACAAAAGACCTCTTACACATTTTGGAGAACAAAGGTGTCACTTTGGGGACTAAGGAGCACTTGAGCCGCACCAGGTCATTTTCAATTGCCTCACCTGCCTAAGAAAGCTGCCTATGACTGCGGGAAGACCAGATAAAACTGATGTCTTTGAATTATGTTGTTGACAAAGATATTGACTATAACATAGACCTAGGCTGTCTGGGCAGAAGTATAGGCAATATGTTCCTTAAAAGCAAGAATGGAGAAACTAGGGTCCCATACCTTGGGTATACTAACAGGAGAGACCAGTCCCTGGAAAAGGATATCTGATTTGGTAAAGTAGAGGATCAGCAAAAAAAGAGGAAGATCCTTGAGTAGATGGATTGAAACAAAGAAGTAGGCTCAGACATAACAAGTGGCAATGTCCCAGGGCTAGGCAGAGTTTCATTTGGTGTACACAGGAGCACTATGAGTCAGAACGAACTCAGTGGTAGCTAACAACAATAACCAAACTCTGACTCATGGGGAACCTCCAGGGCAGGAGAGAACTGCCCCTGTGGGTTTCTGAAACCATAACTCTTACAGAAGTCAAATGCCTCCTCCTTCACCTGAGGTTGGGCGGATGAATTTGAATTGCTGACCTTGAGGATCACAACCGAATGCATAACCACTAGTCCACCAGGGTTCCTGCTAACACCAATGCTATGTCCATGAACAGCAAGCACAAGTCTGAACATATTTTATTACCCTCTTTTTGAATGATAAGGTTTATTTCTAAACAGTTCTTTGAAAATGTGTTTTTACTGTAAATAGGGTGAGTTTAAGAATAAATACGTTTTCCAGTCAGCATGTTGTTTCATCCAATTATTGCACTTCTCACCACGCAAATCACTCATTGACCTGTCCTCCTGCTGTTGCCAGTTCTATTCCTCCTCCTTTCTCACCTTTCCTGCTCTCCCAGCTTTGTCCTTGCGAAAATACTGCCCTTTGATCCCAAAGGGTTAATTGTTCTAAAGAATTGGAGTCTCTCTAATGTTGTGTTCCACCTCAGCTGTTTGTGGATACAAATAGAGCCACTGGGGTAAGACAAGGTCCAGGCATGAAGGCTGATGGAGAGACACGGTCTTAGGGGTTCTACCAGTCTCCATCCAACCAGTAAGTTTGGTCTTTTGTCTAAATTTGCGTTTTGCTCCACATTTTTCTCCCACTGTCTCCAGGAATATTGTGAATCTTTTCATAGTGCTCATTAGTTGTACCAGGGC
>NW_022103928.1:48325658-48327417 GCF_000313985.2 Echinops telfairi
GCTTAACTCTAATCATGAATATGTTTGCAGTACATGTAACACATACATAGAAATATCCCCTGTTGAACCTGTATCTATTTCCAGTCTTTCTACGGTTCCAGTCTCCTTCCCACACCTGTTCAACTGTCGTGTCTATCTATGCATTCATTCATGCATTATAATTACACTATTGTTGAGATTAGTAGCTTGTCCAATATGTCATTGTCAAACATCTGTCCCTCAGTATTTAGACTAACTTTCAACCCTTTGGGTCAGGTAATTTGAGGCCCATGCATGTTTAACTTCAGGCAGTTGGGTCTGTTCAAAGTTTCTGTCTTGGTCTGTGTTAGAAATTTGTCCATTTGCTCTAGACTTTCAAAGTTATTGGAGTAGAGGTCTTCACAGTATTTTATTAACCTTCTTTCACCTAATTGGGTTAATGATGTAGCCCATTTTGTTCCTTGAGCTAGATTTTCCTTTTCCTTTGTTAGATTTGCCAGTAGTTTGTACATTTTATTAATCCTTTCCAAGATCCAACTCTTCTTTGCCTTGTTGATTGTTTTCATTGTTTTTCCATTTTATATTTCATTTATTTCTACTCTAATCCTCTAATCTTTATTTTTTGTCTCCTGGTCACTATAGGTTTATTTTGCTTTTTTTCCTAATATTTGGAGCTGGTAGGTTAAGGTATTGTGTCTTTCTTCCTTTTTGAATGTATTTTTATTGCTATAAATTGTCCTCCAAACACTGATTTTGAAAAACATGTGTTTTCATTCTCAGTTAATACCAGTAATTTGTCTTAATACTTTACTCAGCAGTTTTTAGGCAGGTTTATTCTGTTTCCAAGGTTTTTTCTCCTGGATTTTCTTATTGTTGATTTATAATTTTTACCATGTTTTGATCTGAGAGGATGATTATAGTACTGTGATGGTTTAGTTTAGTTCTGTTTGGTTTTTTTTTAACTACTGAGGCTTCCTGTTAGTCTAACACAGTCTTTCAGTCTTTTCTGCAAACATTCCATGGGAAAGAAATGTATGTTTTCCTGTTTTTGTGTGAAGTAATCTGTATATAACTGGGGTAAAACTGGTTGACTGCGTTCTTCAGTTCTGTCAGTGCTGAATTTCTTTCCTGATGGCTTTCATTGAAGTGTATTAATGTCTCCAACTATTACCATAGTGTTATTTGCTTCTCTTTCATTTTGGCTAAAATTTGGTACATATAGCTTAGATACTTCTCATGACTGTGGAGTTTTATTAATTTGATCTTTGAATCATTACAAAGTGCCTTTACTCATCTTTTATGTTGGTTTTTGTCTCAAAGTCTATTTTATCAAAAATTAGTATTGCACTTCTGATGGTGTGTTGGGACGCATGCCACCGCATGAGTGTAACAGCATTGTGGCTGCAGTTTCTTTTTGGTAATCAGTTACATTGTGGACCTGGATCCAGTCCAACTTGAGCCCAGCCACTTTTGAATGTTCTGCCAGGTGTAGAATGCTGCTTGCAGAAAATCCAAAATGGCCACAGTGGGTAAGGCCAACTGACATTCACCACTTCATCTGTATTTATTTCATTAGGCTTCCTGTGCCTTTGTTGTAGGTTTACAATGTGGTACTCCACCCCCCAAAAAACAGCAATGCACTGGGCACAGTGGAGCCTTTGTAGTATGCATTTTCCCCGCTAGGCGAACATTGAGTAACTCACTCTGAGTTGGTGCATCCAGTGTCATCGCCTGGAAAGATTCTCTCTGGTCACAGGGAATTTTTTCATAAAAGCAGTTT
>NW_022103928.1:48328658-48345026 GCF_000313985.2 Echinops telfairi
GTACCCCCTCCTACATATATTATCTGCCAACTCCTCTGTCTTACCAGAAATCTAAAATCAAGATTATCTTAGTAAGTATTATTTTCTTTTAAAAGTAAGTTTTTCTAAATCCTTGCTAGGCTTCCAGAAGTCTATTATATGAATAGGAGAGAATACAGCCCACACTGAAAAGCATCTTTGTATATGAAAGAAACCTTAGTGTGAGCTCTTTGAAAAACAACAACAAATTTACCTTAAAAGTGGTTGAGAGTTCCTAGAATATTTATTTTTAGTCATCTCATCTAGACATGAGCCTCTTGTGATACTTTTCTCTAGTGGTAGCTAATTACAACACAACCTCATTTTTTCCTCTCTTTTGAGGACTGATTATGAGGAAATCACAGACCTGCAGAATCTTGGGTCTGCTCAAGGTCCTTAAGATATTTGTGAGAATCCATGCGACCAGGACACAAAAAGATCTACCAGGCCAGGCAAATAAAAATAGAATTTATGTTGTTAAGGGTTTCCAAAAATCATGATCCACTCCTGTACGCATTGTTAAATGTGGAAACGCATTCATGGGAACTCCTTTCCTATATCTAACCTCTGTGTTTCCTTTTTTCATGTTTAATTAATTCCATTTGTCTTGCCCTAAACAAGGGAATTATCCTGCCACTGCACATATAATTAAAGATACTGAAAAACCTTATTACTTCAGACCCCACTAATTCACAAACTGTGATAATCCCAACAAGACCTGAACTGCAAAAATAATTAGATAAGCAAATAAATTGGGTAAACAAGATTTTAGGTGTATTACCTAACCTATTTAGGAAAATTAATTGTTTCCAAGCACTTTAGAAACATTAATTATATGTCTGCTCCAAGTAAAATGCCTTCTACAACATAGGCATTCAGTATGGGGATTCATCAAAAGGTTTTCTACGAAAGCAAATGAACATTTATTAAACAATATTACCAAAATATGAAGCTATTTTTTCGTGATGTATTCTCCATAGAAGTCTTTCCATCCTGCTACTCTTTCCCTGAAAAACACTGCACTTTTCAATTCTCACCACATTAACACCTCAAGGGACACAATTATGTTCCTTAGAATTTTAGGAACAAAGGCGTCTGAAGAGGATCAAGATCAGGGCGGTGGCGTGGAAAGGACAACGTTTCCTGCCGAGCTGCTCATAAAAGAGTGAGTCATAATCTCGAAGAATGAGCAGGTGCATCGTCATGATGGAGACAATTTCTTGGCACAGCTTTCCTCACCCTTTCCTCAGCCATGAAGTGTTTCCAATTTCTGAACAGTTCTTCTAATAGGCTCCTGTAATCATCTTGTGACCTTTGAGAAAATCTATCAAGATTACACCTTTGGAATCCCCCCAGAACACAATCCTCACGACCCTGTGAGCTGGCTCTGCCTTGAACTTAACTGGCCCAGTAAAGCCCCTCAAATGCCACTATTTTGACGGAACCATGTATTTGAAGGCCCCTTTATGAGACTAAGAAAAGTGGATTACTGTAGATGGTGTCTTGTCTGTAGATGGCCATTGATTACAGAGACATTTAAACACTGTGTGCTTGGATTAGACGTGTGTGAGCTGGAACCCCAGGAGCAAGGTTTCCACTTATCGCAGTCAGTGTACATTGTTGAATAAGTACTGTCTGAATCCATTTATAGACTTGTAGTCATTCTTTTGATACCATGGAAAGACTTTTAAAAGCTTAACCAAAGAGTAACCTCAAGAACCGCCCCCCCCCACTGGAAATTACCTCCTGGTCCTTATGATGTTTCTCATTGGGTTTGTTATAATACTTCATGTAGCTAACACTTTGATTTAATTCAACTTGACTTACGTTTCTGGCTTCTTCTCTATGGACGTCTTTTGAATTTCTTACGGGTCCTTGCTCTGTAGCCTTTGGCCAACCTAGAAAATCCCCACAGGTCCTAAGGCAGTACAAATGGTTGAAACAGGGCTGATAACCAACAGGTTGATTACTGGACACAAATCTGAAGCCCTTTGGAAGAAAGACATGGTGATCTATTTCCAGGGAATCAGCCACTAAACACTCTGGGGAGCACAGTTCTTCTCTGCCGTCTACAGGATCACAACGAACTAGAGTTAACTCAATGATAACCAGTTCGTTGGTTGACTGGTCTACCCCACAAGTGAAGCCTCACATCCACCTCGTGCTACTCTCCCACCTCTTCCTTACCTAGAGCATGATATTTTTTAATTATAAGAAATTAGTTTACATATTACAAGCTCCGTTATTCTTTTCATGAAAGTAAAATACCCAAAGACCTTTACTAGTAGAGGCCTGGGTGTTTGGAAGTAAGTAGACCTTAAAAGGTAATCATATTGCATTAACTGAAAAATAAAATAAAATTAAATTAAATTAAAAACATAGAGAGAAAGGTGGCAAAAAAGAGGAAGACCACAAACAAAATAAATAGACACCTTGGCTGCATCGATTGGGCCCAAATGTAAGACCAATTATGAGAATTTAATAGGACCGGACAACAGTGTCTCGTTCTGTTGTACATCAGGGTCACTCAGAGACAGAGCAGGGGGATTTATGTTTTTTAAAAGGCTCCCACAGTTGTACCAGCATGCAACAAGCCCCAATCCAGGCAGGCTCCAAGTTTGTGAGTCAGATGTTCTACTGGCGGCTTCTTCTGACTCCAATAGCAGTGGAGGCTGATGAACTCAAACTCACGGGCTGCACAGGTGAGTGAATCTCAGGTCACTATGTCAGACTGCAGACTCTTCACAACTCCCAGAATCATCACACATTATTACAGGTCGTTGGCTCATGTTCAAAGAACTAGAGGTCAGTGAGACAGATGCAGGTTGTAGACCTGATAAAAAAAAACAACTTTTCCTCAACATCCATCAGAGCTATAGCCTGAGTAACGGTGCTGATCCCCATCCTAATATGCTCATGGCTAATTGGCTAGGATCATGTGTGTCTAGTCAAATCATGGAGGATTACTAAGTATTAACTGCCAAACCAGTGAGAATGCTGGCCCAGCCAAGTTGACACACAACCTTATCTATCACACTCTCCCTTCATTTTCATCCCTTCTGCCCCCACATCCCACACTGATACTGAAAAAAATGCGCTTTTATGCTACCAGCTGTTATATAGAGAAGACCCTGACAAGTGCCAGTAGTGGAATGAGTTCAGGGGCTGTCATGAATCGAATTGTAACCTCAAAATATATGTGTCACCTTGCCTGGAAAAGGATACTCAGTAGTTTGAAAGCTACATCATGATGTAATCTGGCAGTTATGCAATGCTGCAATCATCCCTCACTATGTCATGCTATGTAATTGACCAATCCATTGTGTGAGGATTAGAGTGGGTGCAACCCTTTACTCACGCAGGACACAGCACTGATCACGTGTAAGGGGAGTTTCCCCGAGGTGTCGTCGGTATCACATTTTGCTTTAGATAGAAGAAACAAAAGGAGGTAGAAGCAAGCAGAGAAAAGGGGACCCAGAATCATGGGTAGAGTATTGTTGGGAGTGGAACATGTTTACTGGATCCATACTCCCTGCATTGAGAAAGTCCTAGACTGAGGAGAAAATTGATGTGAAGACATATGGAGATGGTCAAGTGACACCAGTGCCACAGGTGTTGCAAGGCTTCCCAGAGCTCGCACCTGGATTTCAAGCATCTATCCTCCTAAACCCTGACAGAATGCGTTTGTTTGTTAAAGTCCTTTCTGTGGTCTTTCCAGCAAAGCCAGATAACTAAGGCAGCTGGTAACTGACAGGCTTGGGGTTTGCGTCCCTTTCAGAGGCAATTCAGAAGCAAGGATTGGAGGTCTACTTTGGAAAAATCACAATGAAAACCCTCCAGAGCAGGTTTCCCCTGACAAACATGGGGTTCCAATGAGTGGGAAGGTGACAGCCCTGATTTTTATTAGTATAAGGCAAGTAGGCAAGGGCAGCCAGCCATTGATAGCCAACATGAAAATGAGAATGACAATTTCCTTTATTTGATCAGCCAATCTGTTGTAAAATGATTCGGTTGGGATGCACTCAGGTCCCACATTGCAAGAATCTGAATGCTGCCAGTTGAGGTCAACCTTTGCCTAGCTGATCCTTATATAATGGATCACAGCCGCAGCTGACACGGAGCTTGCAGCCTGATAAGAACTTGAGTCGAGGGCCCAGTTAAGCTGGGTCCAGATTCATGACGCAGTGAGATGTGGTCAGTTTCTTAATATGGCCCTTCAAGCCATAATCTCTTTTTCCATAATCCTTTTTTGTGATGTACTGTAAATTCGGACCTCTAATGCTATTTTGGAGAGAGTGCTCGGTTACAGGATTAAAGGGGAGCGCATCCTTAGTCTCTACTTTTCTCGGGCTATGACTTAAGTTTTCCTTGCAGGTGTGGTCTGATGAAAGATTGAAAACCACACCTCCAACAAAGCTTTCCCTTTTGTGACTGTTTTCCTGACTGAGCATTGTTAGAAGAAAGAGGACTGCTTTGACCTTCTCGCATATTGGGCTTCTGACGCGGGAGTGTGCATCTGACCAGCCTGTGTCTGACCTGTGGATCTTGGAACTTGAGTTGTGGTCTATCACCTGGCCTGGTTTCACCAACTTCTGCAGCCTTGTGAATGAGGGTAGCCTCCAGAAAGTTGCCTGAGTCTAGGATTTTTTTTGATAGCACTCACAACTGTGTGAGCCATCTCTCTGAAGGTCTGTGAGTCTTATGACACACTGCTGTGAATTATAGAACCCTGGGCCCTGAGGAAATATCCTAAGGGGAGGTGTGGGGGGAGGAGAAATGGAGTAGTATAATATCATGAAAATGTGGGACATTTGGAACATCTTTAATATCCAACTCCTTGGGACTCAACTGGTATTAATTCTTCTAAAACAAATTATTACCACACCCATAGAAGCTGTGAGATTTTAGCTATGTATGAAGTCACTAAATTGATGGTAATTTGTTATGCAACAACAGATAACATTATATATATATATTACGGATTTCATCTTGAGCATATCTAGTTTGAGATGTATTTGTATATTCCAGTGGAAATGTTGAATAGGCAATTGTATATACAAATCTGAGGCAACTGAATATAAGAATCTGACTTTTCGGAGAGACGTGTAGGCTACATACCATATAAATAGAGCCATCAGTTATGGCTAGTACTGAAAACTAGGAGAATAAATGTAATCACCAAAGAATTAAGTGAATGTAGAAGAGAGCAGAGTTCTAAGGACCTGTATTACAACCAGGACAAGATGAGGAGCTATCAATAAAATAATCTGAGAAAGCGTATCTTAAATGGAGGGGAAAACATCAGAATGCTCTCCTCATCAGAAGCCAAGAGAAGTAAATTATTCTGGAGGAGAGAATCATCCAGTGTGTTAAGGAAGGTGAGGGCTTCTAACGGGCTAACCTTTAACACCTTTTCACCTACTTTTTGTAACTCATTCCCACAGTCATGCTGTTGATAACTTTCCTGGTCATTACCAATAATAACTGCTCATCAGTAATCTCAATTTCAAGCATCTTCTTTCCAAGACATGCCTTCTTCATTCTTTTCTAACTCATTCCACTAGCATGCCTCGTGTTTAATCCTTAGACTACATCAGGACCTAGTGACAGACTGACCTGACCATTTTTTCACTGTAACTCACCCCCAGTCTTAATCCTTTCCTTGTCCGGTTTAGGAGCTTTGGTTACATAGTGGTTACATGTTGGGCTGTGATCCTCAAGGTCAGCAGTTTGAAACCATCAACCAGTCGATGGAATTAAAATGGGGCCTACTATTCCCATAAAGAGTTAAAGGCTCTGAAAACCACAATGGCGATTCTGTCCTGTCCTATAGGGTCGCCAGAAGCCAGAATTGACTTGATGGCGGGGAGTTTGGGTTTGGGGGGTTATTCAACTTAAATTGTCTATATTGGCATTTTCTCTCCCAATGTGCATGTCAGTAAACTCTATTGGCTTCTTTAAAAAGATCGTGTGTGAGTCATACCCCACTCCTCTAACCACCTAAACACATAACTCCAGGATTTCTCCCTCTCTCCCAAGTATCATGAATCCATGAATGATATGGTGTTCATTTTTTCTTTCACATTGTGACATATATAGTAATTGTGTGTTTGATTAAAATCTGAGTTGGTCAGTAGTGCAGGAATTGTGAAAACACTTTGAATAATTTTTATCTTTAAAAATTAAGAATAGCTATCTATATGAAATTTTTTGTTACAATAAATGCATTTATCATTTTTTCTTTAATGAGTTATTGCAAGTTACATTATGATAAATAATAAAAATGTACTTTCTTGTGTACTTTTATAGGGTTTACTTTCCACTAGACTGTAAACTTTGTGGGAGATGGATAGCACTTGTGTTTGTTTAGTATGGGCTTTTTGTTTGTTTACCGCCGAAGTTGATTAAATGAATGAATGTCCTGCAGGGATGGTCTGCCAGAAAAATAAGCCACAAGTCGGAAAGACCTTGAACTCTATATACATCTATTTTGCAAAAGGAATATGGAATGAGGTAAGTGGCACTGGTGATCGCAGACGCAACCCTGAGAGAGAGCTTAGCTTACCATCTCTTGGTGGTAAGCTTCCATAGCCTTTATTTAAGCAACAGCAAGCCTTTAATGCTGTGACTCTGGGAGAGTATTTTGGGATCACTCCGCTAAGCACACAGGACAAGGCCAGGAGATTGGCAGGAGTTTTTTGCTTGGAAGTTGAATTAGCAGAAAGCTTTCCTGCTGATGTTAGCCTGTCACAAGCTGGTGGGTGGCGCTGACCTACTTATTCTTAGTGAAAAACAGTTGGTCTGAGATGAAGCTTAAGCCTTTATCTAGGCAGGTGCCAAGATTTCCCTTTAGCTAGAGCAAAGGAAGAAGTTTGAGAAACTACTAGGTGTAATCAATTCATGGATACAATACAGCCAGGAAAGAGAGGTAATGTGGCTGATCTATTCTGGAATATAAACACTTATGACAAATGCTATGTGCCAAGCAGATTGTGTTTTCTGAAAACTCTCATTACATTAGCCTTCTCACTGCCCAATAAAGAAGTGGAGTCTAATGACACGCCCCATGAATACGGTTAGGTTTGTGACTCATTTATAACAACATGACATAGCTAATATCGTTATTTCCAGGGAAGCAGTTCTACTCTGCTTTATAAGGTCATTATCAGTTGAATGGGCTTGATTGCAGTGGGTGGGTCCAAGGCTAGATAGAAGAAGGCAAGCTTTTATCAGGGAGGTTTTTACCCGGATAATGAACTGGGCTTGGGGAGAAATTGGTTGTCCCTGGAATGGCCAGGCGATGAGAAATCCCAGCCCACATCGAGACGTGAGAACAAGCAATGCCAGCGCATGTCCCAACCAATAACCAATATCACCTTCCAGTCTGGAGTGAAATGCGAAGATGTTTCTGGACTATTCTAGCCCCAACCATGGAGCCACCATAGTCCAAGGTGAGTCCTCGGACTCTGGAGCAGAGACAAGCCTTTGCTCCTTGCCTTGTGAGCTAGAACACCTGACACGGAGTCATCGTGGCCCTAATGAAATGGTGGTTAATGCACTACACTCTGGGGTCATTTGTTGAATAGCAATAACAAAAGAAATAAAAGTGCCATCGGGTCAAGTTTGACTCGCAGCCACCCTGCAGGACAGGGTAGAACCGACCCTGTGGATCTCTAAGACTTGAATACTTTATGTTGAGTAGAAAGCCCCATCTTTCTCCTCCTGAGCGGCTGGAGGTTTGGAACTGCTAACTTTGAGGATCGCCGCCTGTGTACCAGCTCGCCAACAGGGCTCCTTCTGTAGTAATAGGAACTAATATATCTATTAGGTGCCAGGAAGACCTCATGTAATCTTTACTTGCACGCACTCCTCGTGTCTCTGGACGAATATACCAGGCCACAGAAGAGTCATTACATATGTGGCCAAATTGAACCTGCGTCTGACTTCGTCCTTTTCCCCATAGAACACCGAGGCGAAGGGGTGCGGCGAGAGACCCCTTGTGCAGATTGTTGTCTGTCTCTGCCCAGCCCTGGGATGCCCTCCTCAGGGGGCCTGTCAGAGCATCCCTGGCACTCCGCGTGCCCTGCCATGTCAGAGACTCCCAGCAAAGGGCAGATGCCACCAGGGCTTCTGAACAGACAGGGCGCATGCTGCAGCCGCAGCCAAAGTGCCGCTACAGCGGCAAATGTGGCAAAGCCTCCGAATTTGAAATTCTTCCAAACAGCTTGGCTGGCTCTCGACGACGGTTACACTTTTGAAGCAGCCTCTGAGCGGCCCTGAAGTGCCAACTGCCGAGGGAAAACTCCAGGGGCTCCAAGGCAAACAGACGCAAGCAAGTTCACCTTCTCCACGCTGGCCTCCCAAGAGCATCGGGTTTTGTCTCCAGACCTTGTTTTCCAAGTGGATGGGCGATTGACAGGCTTGTTTTTAAAAGGGAGCACTCGCTGCTACTTGGGCTTCTCGTTCAAGGACGGCTTTCTACTCACGTGAGCAGGCAGCAAGGCACAAAGGGGAAATCCAGCTACAGCTTATTTTTAACTGGTTCCTTCGCCTGCTGGCTGCTCCCCCTGCGCCCCAACCCCCCCTCCTGTGGTAAAGAGAACTGGATCAAGCATTCTTCCCCTTTCCTCTCTCTCTCTCAAAAACATCCGAAGGGGGATGCACTACTTCTATTCTGGTGCTGCCTCTTGGGGAAGACAGATCAGAGTTTTTCACCTCTTTGCAAATGGCAAAACTGAAACAGAGCTTAGAGACTGGGTTGCCTTCATTTCCATTTCCCGCTTCCTGGTTAGTAGCTTCTTCCTGCCAGGAATAGCAACAGCGCAGCAGTTGTTGGGTATTTTAAGTGTCTCCTTAGAGGCGCTACTTCTGTTCAGCAAACTGCAGTTGTGATCGTCTGTTAAATGTGGGGGCCAGGGCTGCCTGTCCCTCCTCCGAGAGCAGCCCACTGCTGCTGCTCCATCTCCATCCAGGGTGTCCTCTCTGGAAGCCAGATGCAGGCCTAAATGAAATCCGACTCCCCTCATCTCCTTCTGTGCATACCGGGCCACCAGAACATCCAATCCAAGCTTGCCCTGCAGGACAGATCAGATAGGTCACCAAACACATGCTGGACCACGACAAACTGGCTTTGACCCCATCCCCTTTCTGCCTTTGTTGATGTCAAAGAAGATACATTAAGATGATTAATAATTTATCCCATAGATAAAAGCCTTCCTTGCTTTGAGGCCACTAGAGATCCTAAGCTTGGCTTGGGCGCAGTGTCAAGACTAATTGGGTAGGTGCTCACACTTAGGATTTGAACCAAAACAAACCGTAGAAGATGGCATGGACTGTCTTTCTCTCTGCTCATTGCTACGACGAGAGAGCTCTCGCCATAACTGATGGCTTGTTGGAAATTATGTTAGAGGTGAACTTGACTCTTCGACCTCAGAATTCTTCAAGGTCAAGGTGGCATTTCGCATAGTAAGACAGCAGGGGCTTGCGAAATTCCTGTTTGGTCTCAGTGCATTGAGTAAATCTAAGTAGATTTAGACAGAAAATGAAAATTTCACTAAACCGCCAAGAAAAGCCAGATGCCTGGCTTAGTGTGTGCCAGGTGGCAGGTAATGAATAGGCATTCTTTGTGTGGGGGAAGAATGAACCGAAGAATTCCTGAGTGGATGGTGCCCCTGGTGTCTGATCATGACATTTAATGAGCAGTTTAAACAGGAAAATTAATCTGTGTGATAGGTAAAAGTTGGGCTTTTTTGTTGTTCTCTTTTGCTTAATTTTCACAATCTCATTAAGTCACACTCTCCATTACTCAAGTGTCCATTGAGCAAGCAAGCTCCTCCGATCTTGAGTTATTGTTCTGAAATGTGGGAGATTCAAGACCCAGAGAAAGGTGGTTCATTCTTTCATCACCAGCTTCCAAATCTGAGGAACAGAGGTGGGACAAGGATATCTAATCTCCTTGAGCAGGCTTCCGTGCAGAAAGACAAAGAAGGTTGAGTCAAATTGGAATGCCACACGCATTCTCTCCAGGAGAAGCTCCAGAAAATTAAGAAGAAAGGATCATTTTTACAGGGTAAAATCATATTTGTGTCCTTGGGGATTTGTTGAAAGCCAGTGACTCAGTCAATAACAAAATAAACAGAAAAATAGACCGTTGAACATGACTCTCACATGTGCACAGAGGACCCCATGCGTTGGAAGCCTGCCCTCCTGAGAAAACTCTTCATTCTTGACACATTCTGGGACGAACATTCTGAAAGGATGGACAGCAGGTATTGTTCCCTAGTGTGCTTAGAGACTGCAAACAGCTCGCAGGGAAGCCAAGAATGGATTTTAAGTAATCTGCTTCTTAGATCAGAGGTTGTTGTCAACCCACAGTCTAGAAAAATAGCATATTGATTTTCAGAATAATAAAAAAGGTATGTCAATGGAGTATTAAAAAAAATGTCCTCTAGCTTTACCACTCCCAAAGTTGGAAATAACATGCATTGTTTCTTAGATTCGCATGTAGTTTCTTATCATTTTTTTATAAACTCCTCCCATTCCTACCACTAGCAGAGAAACATATCTAATTTGGCTGTTATAATTTGAAAAAATTATTGAGTTTTATAAATAACATACTTGTGTATCTACATAGACTTTCAAACCCTTAAGTCACTTGTTCTTTATTAGTTATGATAACTTTGAAAGGTAGTTATACAAAGTGAAAACTCTAGCTTTATCACTTGATAATTGTGACTTTGATGAGCTGCTTAATCTCTTTGTACATCTCTAAAGTGGAATAATACTATGTGATACCTCATAAAATTAACGTGAGAGTTAAATTAGGTATGTAAGGGGGCTTCAAAACATTCATGGGAAAATAGAGATGAAATACAATGGTGGTACGAGCAGTTAGGCACTCAGCTGCTAACCAAAAGGTTGCTGGTTCAAATCCACCCAGAGGAATCTTGGAAGAAAGGCCTGGTGATCTCCACCAGGAAGATCAGATCCATGGAACCCCCTCTAGAGCACAGTTCTACAATAAAATATGTGGGGGCGTCTTGCGTCAGAATTAGCTCTAGGGTCCAGACTCACTGCCATCGAGTCATTTCTGATGCACAGTGACCCTGCGTGACAGGCTGGAACTGCCTCTGCCAGTGTCTGAGACTGTAGCGCTGTCTGGGAGTAGAAAGCCTTGTCTTCCGAGAAGCTGGTCGGCGATTTCAAACAGCTGACCTTACAATTAGCAGCCCAGTGCTTAAGCACTACACCACCAGAGCTCCTTAGCTCTATGGTAAATAACTGGATTTGTTATTTTGTAAGACCCATGCTTGGCTATAGATAGTGTTCTCTGTCTATTTTCTATCATTGTTATTTCATAGATGAAGAAACTGTGATTCACTCCAAAGTCCCTTTCTTTCCGTTACTATTCGTTTTAACCTCTAGGAGCAGTTACATTATTTAATTAACATTATGTAGGCAGTTAGAACCCTGCTTCTTACTACTAGCCATGCATTCTTTCCCTCATATTCAAATAGTCAAATTCTCAGCAAATTCTGTTGGATCGTAAAGAGCAATTCAAAATCAAATAGCTTGGCATGGCAATCCCTGCTACCTTTCGAAGACGAGCCATCACTATCGCCACCCAGAAGGATGCAATAGCCCCCTAAGCAGCTCCCTGCTTTAACTGTGAAACACAGCTTGGTCTTGGGACCACAGTACTTGTCAACATGGAAGACAGAGTACAGCACAGAAGCAAACCTCAGAGATGTCACTGGTGATATAGTATCTCATAAATGCTGTCTCGACCCATTTATGGAGACACGGCTCGAGGTGTGTCCATTTGTGTCTTGAGCAACTGATTAAGGCCATTTTCTAACCACTCCCCTCATTGAGATCTCATGTCCCTGAATCACCTGTCTTAATAGCCTAACCCAACAAGGAGGGACAGCCCCTATGCCCTGTAACCTTTAGAATCATTCAAAACACCTGTTAGGAAAAAGGACCTCATTTTGCCCTAAGTAAGGTTGCCTTGTCCTTGGTCTTGAAGTAATTGGGGTGCCATGCCCTCAGGCCTTTCAGGGCACACCTGACAATCTGTCCTGGTGAACGAGGCCTGACCAGACCAGGTAGGGTGATATGCACTGGCCTTCTGAGGCACAAGTTAGCTTATCAGGCAGGACTGGCTGATGAATGTTTTAAACACAGAGGCTCAAAGAACCACTCGGTTGCCAGGACCATCTGCTCTCTATGGCCCTTGGGACAGGGACCCTTCATATGTAGAACCCTTTCAGAATTTGCCTTAATGTGTCTCTTCATTGTTGTACTATAAAGCCTCTGAAGGAGCCATGGTGGTAAAGTGCTTAATGACTAACCAGTAGGTGAGTGGTTCAAAGTCACCAGAACTTCAAGAAGAAAGATGTCTGTCTTGGATTAAAGTCTCGGAAACCTATGAGGCAATTGTTTTCTGTCCTATGCAGGTTCTATGAATCAGAATCAAACTGACTGCAATGGGCGGAATAAATCTGTTATCATAAGTATGGTGTACACTAAGTAATTTTTGTCAGGATGGCAGCGGATTATCTAACCCAAAGGGTGGTAGACATCAACAGGTCAGAAAGTAAGGGTCTTGTGAGTTCCTGAATTTACAGGAAGATTCCTGGGGGCCAATAGGGAACGATTGGTGGCTAGTAGGTCAGCAGTTCGAGTATGATGTGGACTCCCAGACACGCAGTGAGCATCTACCAGTCTCACGAAGAATATCCTTTTAATTGGAGAGTGATTTGACTTAGGTCAGATCCAGGCGGCACTGTCAGGTAAATGGTGGACTGCTAGCCACCACGTGGATGGTTCAAATCCATCGGCCACTCAGCAGACAAAGCTGGAAGTATCTGCTCTGGGAAAGATGTACAGCCTCAGAAGCCCTACAGGTGGTGGCTCAGAGGCAGAATTAGCAGCAGGAGCGTCCGGACAAGGGTGCATAGTGTGGCTGAATGGAGAAGTGGGAAGTTCGGGGATGGGATAAATCTTTGATGATTATATTCATGCTGACCCTCACCGCACACTCAAACTGAGGGAACCCATAAGCCTAGTTAACCTTACCCTGCCTGCCACATGCTGGCTGGTGTGCTGTGAAGTGAATTTCAATTTGTAATGACCCTAGAGAACAGAATCAAACTCTTCCACAGGGCTTCCGAGGCTCGCATCTGGACCGGATAGATCGCTAGGACTTTCCTCCTGAAAGGGGGCTGCTGGTTTTAGTTAGCAGCCCTTGTGCCACCGGGCTTCTTCAGACAGAAACAGTCTCCCACAGTTCCATAGTGTTTCTTCCTCTTCCTGACTGCAGCTCTCTGAGTTGCTTCGCATCCTGGTACCCTGTGTTTTCTCCCGGGAACAGGTGGTGTGCTACAACTTTCAAAACATTCCTGGTCTCGCGCTTAATCTGTGTCTCACCTGGCCTTTCTTCATCGTCGATAATGTGATTATGACAGTGGTACTCAAAACCCTCCAAGCATACCTCATCTTACACAGACCAAACAGCCAACTCTTTCCAATGGCCTGAAACCACCCGCTAGACAACACACACACACACACACACACACACACACACACACACACACACAGCTGTATCCCTGGCTCTCGTGTCTCCTGTCACACTGATCTTGTTTCTCTTCATCAAACAGCCCAGTCCTGCTACCCCTCCCAGCAGCTACTCTCGTTCTGCCTGCCTGGAACATGCTTCCCCTTTTATCTGCATAGTTTACCCTAGCATCATTTTATCTTCTGCCTCACATTTTTTATCCTTCTTCCTTGCTTTCTCTTTCGTCCACTGCACCAATCATTTTGTTCTCTAAACTCTTCCAAATCTTATTATAGTAAAATACACAAACTGCGTCATTTTTGCCATTTCAAAATGTACAATGAAATGACAGCAATCACACTCACAGTCTTGTGCAGCCGTCACCACATCTATTTCCAAAATCTTGTCATCATCCTGTACAGAAACTCTGTCCCCATTGAACAATAACTTCCCGTTTCCTGACTCATGATAACGTCTTATTTACATCTTGTCTCGCTGAAATGGCCAAGCTAGATATTTTATAGGAGTATAATCATGTGATATTTGTCCTATTGTGTCTGATGTCTTTCACTTAGCATAATATTTTCATTCATATTTAATGGGTATTAGTAAATCATTCTTCATGTGACTAGCTAATATTCCACTGGATTTAAAGACCAAATTTTGTTTATCTATTTACCTGTCATTGGGCATTTGGGTTCTTTCCAGAGTTTGACTATTGTAAATAATACAACAACAACAACAGCCGGTGTACAAGTATCTGTCCAAGTTGCTTCTTTTGAGTCCATAATCAGGAGTGAAATCTCTGGGTGATATAGTAATTTTATGTTCAAATTTTTGAGGAAATGCCAAATTATTACTATAAAGCTATATAATAAGCAAGCTGGAGCTACAATGATTAATCAGTGTATATTGGTACAAAGATAGTAATATTGACAAGTAGATTAGAATCGAGCACCCCTTCCACCTGCCCAAGGAGTCTTGGTGGCCTTGGGCTGTGATCCAAAAGGTCACTATTTGAAAACCCCAGTAGTGGGAGATACAGGTTCTGATTTATTCATATCTTTCCTAGCCCTTGTTTTCTATGAATCTGATCATAGTTACCTTAGTTGGAGTAAAGTGATAATTCCTGTCCTTTTCATTTATATTTATCTAATAACTAATAATAGTGAAGAACTTTTCTGTGCTTGTTTTGCATTCCTCTGTCTAGACGAAATGCCGGTTCAAATCCTTGCCCAGTTTTAAACTGGATTGTTTACCTTTAAGGAGTTTTAAAATATATTTTGAATGCCAAACCCTTATTGTATATATGATTTGCAAATGATTTCTCCCTTTCTGTAGGTTATCGTTTCACTCTTTTGATGTTCCAAAGTTTTTAATTTTCATGAAATCTAATGAGCTACTGTTCAGCTATTTATGCTCTTGGTGTTAAATTTAAGAATCCATTACCAAAAACAAGGTCCTGAAGACTTACTTTATGGATATTTTTACAGCAGTTTATTGGTTTAACGCATATTTAAGTCATTGGTCTATTTTTAGTTAATTTTCATGTATTGGGCTGACATCGTTTCGCATGTGAAGATCTCATATTCCTAGAGCCATATATTGAAAATATTATTCTTTACACATCGAATAGTCTCGGCAACCTTATCAAAAATCAGACCTGGATATATTTCACACTTGAGGGTAAGCCTAAAAATACAGCTAGACGCATGTTTGGTTTATTCCAAGAAAACCACGCTTAAACATGTTTTCGTGACCATTGAATGACTTCAGACAAACTCTCTCAATCATACCCTTGTCATGATCTTGTTGATCTTGATAAAACCCACTGTAATAAGAGGCTTCTGAGGAGACCTGACTGGCCCACTCTGTTCCTGGCATAAAGGTCAGCTCAGAAGTTGGTGGTAACTATCTCTTGAGATTCCAAAGTAGGGGGGTCTTGATTTCTAAAGGACAGGGGGCAATTCCAGTGGTTTATGAGGGGAAAGGTTTCATTGTTGCCATTATTTTATCTTATTTATTTTATTATTATTTTTCTCCCTTTTTGAGGTGCATATTTCTCATTTCTTTTCACGTACAGATGGCTAGAACTAGTGCGATGTTTTGCAAACTGCATGGGTGAGAACAAGGGCAGACGTCCTGCTGAAGAGGTTTCCCTCATCACGACGTGACACCGGCTCTGCTTCCAGGGTAGTAGGAGCGGTCCTATGCGAAGGTCATGGGCAGCCCTTGGCTCATCCACCCGACGGCCCTGAGAGCGCCCCTTCTTTTCAGTCTTCAGATTCAAGGAACACTGAGAAGGGGACACAATTTGAATTTCTCTTTCATCATTTTCTTGGGGGCTCAGACAAGTCTTAGGACAATCCATACATACGTCAATGGTGTCAATCACATTTTCACAATTTGAATTTCTTAAGGGCAGCCAAACTGCTGTTTCGAAGTGGTGTCAAAAAGCACAGAATTCTTTCAGGAAGGGTTAGCCAGATGAAAACCCTGTCTTCAGAAATGTACAGTCCTATATGGAAGATGCATTGAGAAAGTGCAGATTCTCATTTTTATATTTGTGTTTCATACAGGTTTCTATGATTTTGTTGCAACAATTTTTGGCTTCCCCTCTCCTGTACAAGGGGACATCAGAAAGTTTGTGGGGGGGGGGACATTATATTTTCATTTTATCTTCACACTTTCCATCTTGAAGCCCCTTTGTATATTACGCATGTAGATGTAAGATCATTTTCCTTGGGTAAGGGGAAACAAACAAACAAATCCCCCCTGGCCTTCGAGTTGGT
>NW_022103928.1:48346170-48348953 GCF_000313985.2 Echinops telfairi
AGAATGATGGGAGTTTTACATCAATGCCCTTTATCATGTTCACGTTTTTCTTCTTTTCCTAGTTTGCTAAGAGGTGCCTTGTTTTCTTATAGGAAGAATTTTATATTTTATTAAATAGTTTTTATGCACGAATTGATATGCATATTTTTTCATTTCATTGTTTTGTGATCTATTACTTGATGGATTTCCTTACGGCAAATCTCACTTGGTCCTGGTATTAGATCCACAAAAATAAAGATTTGCTTTGTTTTCTTTCAACTAGATTCCTAATGCCTTTGAAAAATACACACTTTTTAAACTGTATAACTTTTTGCATTATTTTTGAAGTTGTTGAAAGAATGAATGAGTGAATACAAAAAATGTTTTGCAACAATACATAATGTTAGAGAAGACAACACAGAATTCACACTGAAGAAGGAAGAGATGGTGAAAAGAACATAAAGGGTCAGATATTTTTCTTTTTTTCCATAGGAAAGTGGTTTGACAAAAGAATAATAATAGAGGCCAGAGTTTTTCAGAGATGATTACCCTGCATTCAGGTCCCTGAAGATTGAAAAGCATATGATTCCCTTAAAACCTAGGGTGGATCGGAATATCAGGAGCATCCAATTGGGAACCAGGAACCCTGAAAACCAAGGTAAATGCAGCCAAGAATATATAGATTAGGCCAGAATAAAGCCATTCAAAATCGACTAGAACTGTAAAGGAAGGAAAGAAAAGCCATTAGGACCCCGATGACTGCTCTTCTTGGACTTTTGTCCCTCCTTCTCTCTGCCTTCCTGAATATCCAGTGTAATCAATTTCTATTATAAATTCACGGTCAATTCATGTCCATTGTGCAACTACCCATATGACACGATAAGATCGAGATGCAAGAAGAAATTGATATACCGAATCCTAACTCCAAATTCTGGAACAAAAGATCTGATTTGCTCATATTGGGCCAGAAGGCCACTCTGGACCATGGCTGTGCCCAGAAAGTTAGAAGCACATGAAAGACAAGTAGCTGCTAGGAGGGCATCTCTGCGTGTCTCTCTGTGAAGAAATGGGTAATTTATGGGTTGGAACGTCTTCCCTAATGCATGCACGTCCAGAAGCCTGGACAGAAAGATCTCACCGTCTTTAGCTGCCATGAGCAAGGTGCTGGCATCCGATGGACTGGGGATCTGACTTGAAATTCTGTAAAGAGTGTTTACAAAACAAAACAAAAAAATCTAAAAGTATTATAGGAAGAGACAAGGAAATTGTTATGCCATAGTGATCTGTAACATGATTATGTGCTAAGAATGCTTGAAAGAAGAAAAGAAATGACTGGTTTTTGTGTATTAGAGACACCTAGGAGTTGCTATTTATATCAAAATGGGAAATATTTATAACCTGGTCCCTTAATCACAATGATAATTAGCATGGATTCTCCACCATAAGTGGAGAATCTGGGACAATTATGTAATTTACTTCCTACTAATGAAAATAACCCCCAATCAGGAAATCTCTGTAAATAGAGTGCTTTATTAACTGAAAACATAAGTGCGGGAACAGACCCTAGTTGAAAAGTGATGAAGAAACTAGATCAAAATGCAACCACTGCTGTTGACTCAATTCTACTCATAGTAGCTTTATAGGGCAGAGTACAACTGTCCCTGGGGTTTCCAAGGCTGTAAATCTTTGCAGAATTCATTGTTTCATCTTTCTCTGATGAGCAGCTTGTGGTTTTGAACCGCTGATCTTTCCATCAGCAGCCTAGTACTTTAATCACTGTACCACCAGGGTTCCTTAAAAGACACTCTCTCAAACCAAACTCGAGTATGGCTACTGAGTGAATGCTAACTCAGAGTTAGCCTACAGGACAAGGTAGAACTGCTCTGTAGGCTTTGCAAAAGTACAATCTTTATGGAAACAAACTACTACGTCTTGCTTCCAGGAGTTTCAAACCACCCAAGTTTTAGCTAGCAGCAGAGTGCTTTACCTACTGGGTGGTCCTGATTTATAAGAGGGACCATAGAAAAATTTAATCTGGGCTAATCAAATAAGACTTAAATCTCATCTCTAGCATAGCAATCCCAGAAAATATGTAGCCGCTGGTGCCAGAGGAGCTGTGTTCAAAGTGAAGTTCTGCTGCATCTTAAGCAATAGCTTTGGACTAGGCTGTAAAGGGTACAGTGTGTCCTCACCAAAAGATGGAGTTGAGGTTTGCATGCCCAGTGCTTGCGAATGTGGCTTTGTTGGGGAATCGAGTCTTTGCAGATCTCATAAACCTAAGAGGAGGTCACACTGGATTAGGACGGATCCTAATACCATTCCAGTTGTGTTCTCATACGGAGTGAAGAAAAGCAAACTAATTGCCATTTGGTCGATGCCAACTTACAATGACCCTATGCACAGCAACATACAGAGAGTAACAGTCCTTGTTTCATTGTATCAAAGGGAAAATTGCTATAAAGTAAGCCAAGGGGTGTCTAATATATTACAAGTGTTATGTAACTGAATCCATCATATAGTTATTATAATACCTGAGAATTCCGGGAAATTATGTAATGAAGGCTAGAAATGAAGTCTTATTACTTTCAAGAAATTTTAAATGCTGCCAAATATGTTCATTACTAACATTATGATTTATTGACATTTCCTTTAAACAACAAGATGAATGTCCATTATATGTTTATAAAACCCACTAAAATGAATATTAAAACAAAATATGCTTTTGTGTTTCATTTAAATTTCCTTCTCCTCATCATGATCATACCACTGTTGGAGAAACACACAAGGTATCCATGAGCAAATGA
>NW_022103928.1:48350228-48351610 GCF_000313985.2 Echinops telfairi
CCTATGTTGCTCCTTATCACTCTTCTTGGTTCTTCCATTTATGCCGTTCCCATTTTTATCTTTTCCCCCTTTATTTATTCGATATTTCTGTTTTCCTCTTCCTTTGTACTTTTTCTTTTCTTTTTCGTGTTCTGGCAAGATAGTTTAATCCTATGACCAAAAATAGGTTAACAGCTTACACAATCAAATTAATTCAGTCATTTCTTTCTATACTGAACCTGAAATTTCTATTACTAAGAGTATATAAATAAACCGAAGAGCCAAACTTTAGGGAAACTTGTAGTTTACCATACTGTAGCATTCTCTCCTCAATAAGTTTTCCTGGCATGTAAAAGTAAGCTTCTATTGGTTGTAGGGGAGTAATTTAGGTAATACATCAGGTAGTTTACCAAAGAGAGAAAAATCTTTTTTTTAAACTTTCTAATAAACTTAAGTGTTTGTTGACTATAATATTCATGTTTCTAAGGAATAGTTTCTTAATTTATGGTTTGCAAATATTCCAGCAAAGAAAGGCACTTTTAAGCACTAGTGTCCTATTATTATTATTCCAATAACAATATGAGGGGCTTATGTTGTAAAGGAACTTGTGCCTCCTTTTCAAAATAGAGTCTTCCACTTTCCCTCTTATTCTGTGGGTGTTTTTTTGGGGGGTGGGGTGGTATTTTACAGTGCAGGCAGCTCCACCCATTCAATTGTCCACATGGTGCGCAGCATCCACAGGTGCTCCTGTACAGCCATGCTTGCCGGGTAGCACCTGCCAATACTGTTGCTTCCCTCTCCCCCTCCCCGCCTTGTTCTTAGTTCTTTAGCCTTCCCTGCTTGTTTTACTCATCTGCCTTTCATTCTATTCTTCCCCTGCCCCATCCTGTTTTTTGTAGATACTCCATCTACACCTATTGAACAGAGCATCCATCCCTGCTCCTCCATGGACAGTTACTGCAGTTGTGTTAGGCAGCTAACACTTGCACCAGCATAGTAGTTCTTTGGGGTGGATTGTCCCCCTTTCTTCTCAGCCCTGCTCTTTCCCCTCACACGTGTTTCATATTTCTCCCTTGGATCCAGGTGATCAGGAACCCCTCTCCCCACCACCTCACATTCAGAAGGGCCGGCCCATGATCATGTGCCTCGGGTGGTATCCACTCCCACAGCGAGAACTCCACATTTCCACCACTGCCATGTTTTATAGAATAGTGCACATACTGTACTGCATTTGCTTCTACTGTTTGTTTTTTTGGTTTCCTCATTTAGATTTTTTTTCTTACTTATCCTTTCTTCCTTGGTCTACACTCTTTCCTCCACTTTTTATCCTGGTTGTTGTTTATTTCTTTCACCCCCATTTTTCTGTATTTCCTCAAAAGTCAGGAGTCAGCAACCCTACCCAC
>NW_022103928.1:48352084-48352845 GCF_000313985.2 Echinops telfairi
AGGATAGATAAACCCCTCAGGGCCAACAATGAGAGTAGAGATACCAGGAGGATTAGAGGATGGTGGGGGGAGAAAGGGGAAATAAATCACAAGGATCAACCTAGAACCCCCTCCCAAGGGGACAGATAATGGAAAAGTGGGTGAGGCACGACAGAGGACGACGTAAGATATGGAAAAAATAATCTATAACTTATCAAGGGTTCATGAGGGAGGGGGGAAATGGGGAGCTGATATCAGGGGTTCAAGTGGGAAGAGAATGCTTTGAACATGATGATGGCAGCATCTGTGCACATGTGCTTGACACACTGGATGAATGTATGGATTTTGATAAGAGATGTAAGAGTCCCCAAAAAAAACACTTTTAAAAAAGAAAGGACCAATAAATCACTGGGTTTAAGGGTGCTGCATGGTTAAAATATACACACACACACACACACAAATCAACAAAATAATGCGGAATTAGACATCATACAAAAATAGCAAGCAAAAATCCAGAAGATTAATATGATAACTTCAAAAATAGCTAACATATTAGAAGGATGAAGGACTAGACTGGAATCAATGGAAGACAGAACTCACAAGATAGAAGACAAATCTATGAATACTCATCTGTTAGAAGAAAATCAGGGAAAAGTGAGTAAAGCCCAAGTATTGTGTGAAACATATTTCATCAAGAGGAACAACTTGCATATGATCAGATTTTCAGAACAAAAAGAAAAAAATCATTAAGAAAATTGTTGGAGATTTTCCTAATATAAACC
>NW_022103928.1:48353533-48355406 GCF_000313985.2 Echinops telfairi
GAGGCTCAACAGAGATAAATAGCCCACTGGGGGCCAGACACACTCTCTCTGCTACACATTCCTGTTAACAAGCCACATGGAGATACACTGATGGAGCCAGAGTCCTGGAGCTGAAGGAGCCACGTGGAGGCCCACGTCAGCACTGAGATGCTTCCACTACCATGGATCCACAAGGCTTTCCACCCATTGGCCTGTGATTTTCCTGCATTTGGTGTCATTTCATGGCTGTGTGATTCTGAAGAAGAATTTATAGGATACATGGGCTAATATTGGACTTACGGACTTCATCTGGACTAGGCTGGGATTTTTTAAAATATACAGTTACTCTTTGATATAAAGTTCTTTCCAATACATTTGAGTGTCTCTGCATTTGTTTCTCTAGTAAATCCAGACTAACACATTTATCAAGGGTTCATGAGTGTGGGAGGGTGAGGAAGGGAGGGGAAGAAAGAGGAGCTGATGCTAAGGGCTCAAGTAGAAAGAAAATGTTTTGAAAATGATGATGGCAACATATGTACAATGTGCTGGGTAAAAGCTGATGTGTGGATTGCTATAAAAGTTGGAGGAGCCCCCAAATAAAATGATTTATTTTTAAAGAATCTAGGCTTTTGGTCTTGCTTAATAGTCACCCTGAGGAGTGGAACACAGAAGATACGGGTGCTGTAGCAAAATGTGGTCAAGAGATTAGATGGTGCCTGGCTAGCAGATAAAATAGCATCTGGAATATTAAAGGCTTGTTGCCAAAAAGTAGCCATCTAAGTGATATGTCAACTAAATCCACATGGAAGAAGCACACTATCATCAGTCACCAAAGGATTGTAAATCATATAATCTGAATTTGAAGGAGGAAATAGTATCAGAGCCTAAATTGTGAGAATACAGTTTGCAGAAGGCCATGGATGACAGTGGAAGTCCAAGATGCATTTGTGGGATCTACCTAGGAAATCTGCCTCTGGGGATTTCCCTCGGCCCGTAATCGAGGGATGGGAGGAAAGTGGTTAGGAAACAGAGTGCACTGGAGAGATGGCTATAGAAGATCAAAAGGATAAACCTGGCTTGAAAGGGTAAAACCTTGCCAGTTGATACCACCCCACTACCCTCCACCCTCTGATGCACATTTGGCCTGATCTGGATTTCAACATTTTTTGTAATTTTTTCTTTTTGCTTGTTCATATTGGATTTTATCTCTGATGGGTTATGTCATTGGGGGCAGGGGTCACTCTCTTGAATTTTTATGTATTTTTTCTGGTTTCTAGTTTATGAAACCCAGGATTGATGAACTTATAGGGACAGCAAGTCGAATAAGGGTTTCTGGAAGGGGTGGGTCTCGTGGGAGGGGTGGATAAAAGGGAGCTGAAGTCAAGGAATTCAGGAAGGAAAAGAATGTTTTGAAACTGTTAGTAATTGTACAATACTGCTTGATGTAATTGAACTGTGCAATTATATTATATCTATATTAACTCCCAATAAAATGGTTCTGAAAAATTAAGAAGTCAAAAAAATATATCTACAAAAGAGATCAATAAAATTCAGCTCTGACTTTTTGGCAGAAACCATACAAGCAAGAAGAAAACAGCATGGCATTTATAAAACCCTTAAAATTTGCATATATAAAACCTTTACAAGAAAAAAAACCAATTGTGATGGCAAAAGTAGGACATCCCTAGATAAAGAGAAATTAAAGGAATTTGTAAAAATCAGATTCACTTTACAAGACATGAAAGGGGAATTTTTCAGACAGAAAACAAACATCTTAACACCATGCAGAATTCAACCCAAATATACAAGTATCAAAAATAAAATCAACAAAACTGAAAATAGGGAACCAGAAATGTCAAGTAGTAAACTATGGTAACTACAAAGCAAAAAAAAA
>NW_022103928.1:48356673-48358541 GCF_000313985.2 Echinops telfairi
TAGGTACTATACTGAATCCTGGACTCGTTCCTTCCATGTGGCCCTTCTGTAAGGGTCTACAGATGGGATTTGGGTCTCCACTCCACACTCCCCTTCATTCACATTGACATGATTTTTTGCTCTGGGTCTGTGATGCCTGATCCCTGATCCCATCCACACCTCTTGATCACTCAGGCTGCTGTGCTTCTTTCATGTGGACTTTGTGGCTTCTCCGGAAGATGGCCGCTTGCTTGCTTGCTTATCTTCAAGCCTTTAAGACCCCAGACAAAAAGCTTCTTTTTTCTCCCTCAGGGGGTGGGGGGAGAAAACCCCCTCTGGGGGTTTCAAACTGCTGACCTTGCTGTCAGCAGTCCAACACATAGCCCACTACGCCAACATGGCTCCTAATAAATATCTATGCACCAATAAAAATGATCCGAATAGCATACATTAAATTTAACAGAATTGCCAGATAAATAGCAGCTCCACACAACCAGAGTAGAATGCTTTAATATACAACTTTTGAGGAAGGACAGAGCAACTTGAAATAACGTCAACAAAGATACAGAAGATATAAACAACACAATCAATTAAATAGACCATATACACAAATAAAGAACACACCACCCAACAATGACACAATATACATTATTTTCCAGTACACATGGGACAGTCTCCATAATACATCATACTTAAAGCAACAAAGCAAACATCAAAATTTAAAACATGAGAATATGAGGTTTGATCAAGTGCAATGAATCTGAGAGGAATTCCTGAGTGCTCAATGGAGGGTGAGCATGATAGTGGGATAGGAGGAAGGTGAAAGAAAGGAAATAGAGGATAGAAGTAGGGGGCATAAACTCTTTATAGAGGTATAGCTATAGGTATGTAAATATATAACTATATTAATTTATATTGAAAGAGGTAGAAGCCAATGTACATATATGTATATATTATGTACTAAGGTAGCAGATGAACTTTGGGTCTCTACCAAAGGCCTCCCTTAACACAAGAACACTTTGTTCTAATGACCTGGCACTCTTTGATACTCACCTTCACTACACAATCACTGAAGACAAATTGGGTGCATGAGTAAATGTGGTGAAAAAAGCAGATGGTGTCCGGCAATCAAAAGATGTACTGTCTGGGGTCTTAAAGGCTTGAAGTTAAACAAGCAGCCATCTAGCAGAGAAGCAAATAAGGCCACATGGAAGACGCACACTACCCTGTGTGATCATGAGGTGTTGACAAGAGCAGGTATCAGGTATCAAAAGATCCAAAACAAACAATTATATCAATGAGAAAGAGAGGGATTAGAGTGGAGACCCAAAGCCTATCTGCATACGATTGGACATCCCCTTACAGAGGGGTTACAAGGAAGGGATGATTCAACCAGGGTGCAGTATAGCACCAATGAAACACACATTATTCTCTAATTCCTGAATGGTTCCTCCCCACCAGTACCACGACTCAGTTCTACCTTGCAAATCCAGTTAGACCAGAGTACACACATTGGTACAGAGAAGTGCTCCGAACACATGGAATTCAGGACAGATAAAACCCTCAGGAATGGTAGCAGGAGTAGCGATACCATGAGGGTAAGGGGATGGTGGGGAGAGGGGGGAGAAAGGGGAAACCCATCACAAGGTTGGATATATAGCCCCCCAGGGGGACGAATAACAGAGAGGTGGGTGAAGGGAGATAACGGACAAGGTAAGACATGAAATAACAATAATAATATATAATTGATCAAGTATTCACAAAGGTGGGAGGGTGGGCGAGGAAGGGGAAAAAAGAGGAGCTGATACCAAGGGCTCAACTGGAAAGAAATTGTTTGGGAAATGTAGATGGCAACATATGTACAAATGTGCTTAATACTAATGAATGAC
>NW_022103928.1:48359309-48375612 GCF_000313985.2 Echinops telfairi
TACTCGTAGAATTTATATGAAAAACATAGGAAAGCATGAAATACTTCCAAACTCATTTTTTGAAGAAAGCATAACCCTAAAACCCAAAGCAGGCAAAGATATCAGTTAAACAAATTATTAACCAATATCCCTCATGAACATAGAGTGAAAAAATCACAACAAAATCCTGGGCAGGAGTCTCCAAATATGACATCATGAGCAAGCAGGGTTCATCTTAGCCATGCAGGAATGGTTCAGCATTAGAAAAGCAGTCAATGTAAACCCTCATGTAAATCCCGCAAAAGCAATGAGCCCTAGGATCATATCAATGGATGCAGAAAATACATATGACAAAATCCAACGCTTGAAACAACGTCATTCTTGATACAAACATTTAGCAAAATAGGAAAAGAAGGAAAATTTCTCAATATAATTAAAGGCATAAGATGAAAACAAATGGCCAACATTATGTTCAACAGAGACTAGAAACATTTTCTTTACAAATGAGAACCAGACAAGGATTTTTTTAATCACCACTTTTTTTCATGATTGTATTTGTACTTTAGTCTGTGTTAGTTTAGGTTGGTCATATATTTCTGGAAATATAGAATAACAAGACAAAAAAAGGTAAGAGAAACATTGAAATTGTCAAGGAAGAAGTGAACTTATCTCTATTTGTAGATGATATGATCCTATACATAGAAAATCCCAAGGCTTAGCCAGAAAATTTCTGGGGCTTACTGAAAGATTCAGCAAGACAGGGTCCAAAATCACCTTATAAAAATCAGCCATATTCCTAAAAAGAGAATATTTCAAAGGAAATCGAGAAAAGATACCACCCAAAAGATGTAATGCTTAGGAATTAAGCAGAGAAACAAAAGACCTATATAAAGAAAACAACTCTTTAAGAATCTACAGGAGAGCTATCTGGTGGCAGAGTGACGATACACTGTGCTGTTAACCACAAGGTCAGACGTTCAAACCCACCAGTAACTCCAAGGCAGATAAAAGAGGTTGACTACTCTGTTGAAGATTTAAAGTCTCAGAAACCCAGAGGGGCGGTTCTATTCTGTCCTGTAGAGTTGCTTTGCATAGGAATCAACTTGATGGGAGTGAGATTTATGACTACGATGACTTAACATTGTGAAAACATGAATTTTATGCAAACTGATCTATAGATATAATGCAATCCCAATCCAGGTTCAAGCATGAGAACTAGTCACTAATTTTATATGAAAAGGAAAGAGACTGAATAAGCAAACCACTACTGAAGAAGATTAGAGAGCCTCACATATTCCAATCTCAATTGGTATGGCATAGTCACAGTAGTCAAAATTGCATGGCACTGGCACAACGACAAATCTAGGTCAACAAAACAGAATGAAGAACCCAGAAGTAAATCTATGCACCTACAGACAGCTGGTGGGACAAAGTGTCAAAATGCATTCAACGAGGAAGAGATAATTCCTATATCAAAGGGGCTGGGGGAAAAACAACTGGATATCCATTTGCAGAAAAGTGAAATATGCCCAACGTCCCTTATGATATGTAAAAATTAACTCAAGATGGGGCGGAGATCTAGTTGTTAAACTTAAAAGTCACCAATGAAAACTAGGAACAAACAATGAAAAAAGGGACAGATTTATATTATATATTAATTTTAAGAAGTCCCCGACATCAAGCTTGTTCTCTGCTGTTTATGGTTTTCAGTTATGAATGACATGGTGTTTATCAGATTTCCTCAAAATGTGACATGTGTGTGCATCTAAAAATTTCACCAAAAGAGTGAAAAAGACCCCTGAGACTGGGGCGGAGGGCAGGGATGGGCAGTGACATTTCAAACAAGGGATTAGACTATCAATTGTATAGTATACTATCAATTGTATAATACACCTCAACAAAGAAAAGGCAAATACTGTAATGTAAAAATGGACAGAGAAGTGAATAAATACTCCTGAAAGAAAACACTCAGGGGACCGACAAACATTCCTGAAGACATGCTCGTGATCATGATGTTGTTAGAGAGATGCAAATAAAACGAACAGTGAGCTATCGTCTCACTCTAGCATTATTCACAGAGTTCAAAAACTCCCCAGAAAAGAACAAACCCTGGCTGGGGGTGGGGAAACTGGAACCCTGGTCCGCTGCTGGGGCTCCATAAAATGGTGCGAATACTGTGGGAAAGAGGATGGCACTTATTTTAAAAGTTGGAAATAGAAAAACTCTATGACCCAGTAATCCCTTTACTTAATATCTATCCCAGAGAAATGTGAGCCTTGACAGAAATAGATATGGGCACACCAATGTTCATCACAACACTATTCACAAAAGCAAAAAGTTGGAAACAAAGGACATGCTCATCCATGGAAGAACAAGTTGTACCCTACTTGTTTATCTGCTCCCCATTTTTATTTCCCAGCTGATGCACTTTAAAGCAAAATGTAGGCATCATCATCTCCTTCCAATGTGTACTACTTGTACCTCTTAAAAATGGACTTTAAAAATATAAATTCAAGATTAGTTTTATATCTAACAACATTAACAATAATTCCTTGGTAATATCTAACCTCAATAAACTTCAAAATCAGTCCTCAGTCGTGTCCTCAAAAATATTGTTTCTGCTTGTTAATTCTGTTTTTGGAATTATTATTTCTGTGTGTTGGAGCCACGCTGTGCATAAAAACCCCACATTAATTGGTTGGTACGTTTCTTCAGTCCTGCCTCCTCTTCCTTTCATTTCGTGTGTCTCTGACTTTTTAAAGAAACCATGTTTTAGATTTATCTGTGTCTTTCCTTGTCATGAACTTTCACTTGTTCCATGACCCCAATATTTCCGATACACCCGAAGTCTACTCTACAAGTGTGATCAAATTCATGTTTCCTGCTGTGTTCAGATTACTTTATGACTGATGCGATGTACTTTATATTGCCCTACATCGGAAGCTATGGGGACTGATTGCTGTTGTTTAAATATTAAATGAGTTAGAAAACATCTTAGCCACACCCTCATATTCCATCAGACACTCTAAGACTATGAGTGAGATTGTCTCCCAAAAGCTCTCAGATAAGTGGGGTTGAGGGTGGCTGGACCTGGGAAGCCCCCACCATCCCCACACAAAGCCTTGCCCTTTGCCAAGATCCACTTTATTGCTGCCTTTTATGCCCTTCAGGAGGGCATCCACTTATCCTAATGAGCAGGCAAAAAGACAAGCTGTATAATAATCATTTCTAATTGGATACAGATCCAACAGATTGATTCATTATTTCCAAGTATGGCTGTCAATGTTTAGCATGGTGCTCTTATTAAACTAATATGCTAAATGTCTCCACTGCTGTAGCTGTCAGATTAATTTAGTCCTAAATTGACAGCCTCAGTCTTCTCCCCAGAAAATCAGTTGGGGAGCTCTATAAATACATATATAGATGGCATTACATGTTCTCCCTCCTCCATTGTAAGGGATTGCTTGCAAAGACCTCCTGGTGGCCGCACTAGGAGTTTGCTGACACAAAGCAATGGAGCAAAATTGTCCAGTCACCCTGATCCCTGAAAAAACACATGCTTTTAGGAAAACCTTGTGCCTCCTACGAGGCAGGTTGCAATGCTCTACTGTGCTTATTTCAATTACAGGGTTAAGGATTTAATGCGCTCTCCCCTGGGATTATTTGGGGAGGGAAATTGAGAAGGCATAAATAAATGATAGCTAAATAACAGATTTCCAGGCATCTTTAAGAAAGACATTGAGGCTGAAATTGTCTGTGTCCCATCCAGTGCAATTCCTTTTTACTGACTCCAGGACCACTTGATTTATTCAGGGTAGGAAAATGTACAATTGTAAGACGAGATTTTCCTCCATCCTGGGGTTAGTGTCTTGGTTTTCTAGGGCTGCCACAGCAAAGTACCACAGATACATTTTCAAGAACCAAAATGTCTTGTCTCAGTTCTGGAGACTAGAAGTTCAAATAAGGGCATTAGCCATATTGATTCCTTCTGAGGGCTCTGAGAGAAAGCAATGCCATGCCTCTCTACTAGTTTCTAGTGGCTGCTAGCAATTCTTTGCATCCCTTTGCTGCTTATAGTTGTGTTTTAACATGTCATCTTCCTCCTGTGCATGGTTATGTCTCCATACCCTTTGATAAAGCTCTAGTGGCGTCGTAGTTACACGTTGGGTTGTGATACGCAAGGTCTGCAGTTTGAAACCACCAGCCACTTCAAGGGAAGCAGAAGTGCTTTCTACTCCTGTTGCCATCTCTGAAACCCACAGCGGGCTGTTCTACCCTGTCCTACGGTGTCTCCATGAGAGAGTTTTGAGAGGTCAGAAAGCTAAAGACTTCTGTTTAAAAGCTCCATAGCAACATGGGACACATGACCTAGCCTCCCTCCCCCAAGCAAATCCACAAGAGATTACTGTGAGGTAGAAGCTATGCTTCTGGTATTTCTACAGCAAGCATTACTATAGAATGTTCCTGTGAATGGGGGACGTAGGTTCAGGTTGTGTACATGTCAGTGATACCAATTATATCAACCATGTTGTGTGACCAAACACCAATATCATTTTCATTTTATTTTAATAGCATTTTCATTACCATAGACAGAAACTCAAGTCTTCTTAAAATATATATATATATTCTCTTCCTTCCCCCACTCCCATCCACTAGTATACACTGGTCTCCATGCATTTGCCTATTCCAGGCATTGCAGATAAGTGAGATCATACAATAAGCCATTTGGGAATGACTTCACTTACCCTACTGTTTCCAAGGTCCGTCCACGCTGTCGCAGGTATCAAGACTTCACTTCTGGTTGAGGTTGAGGAATATTCCATGCTATGTCTATACCACATTTTTGTTTATTCATTCATTTTTTGGACACTTAGACTGTTTTGAATGTTTGCTGACTGGAGAGAGTGAATGTTAATGCACACTGGTCTGTTGACATCATTGTTCTCAAGTCTCTTCAGTGTCGACCCAAGAGTGACATGCTGGAAATATTTAATACTGTGGGTCAAATGTTCAGTCTGGACCATCTCCTCGTCTTTGCTAATTATGAAGGTGTGACACACAAACAGCTGTGCTGGAGGTGCGGCAGATCTGCACTCAACCAGCACTTATGACAGTTCAAACCCACCAGTTTTCTGTGGGGGAAAGAGGCAGCCATCTGCTTCTGTAAAGATGCCAGCCTCGGGATCCCGGGAAGCAATTGACTCTCTCCTGCAACCCGGCTGAGAGGAATCAGTCACAGGTGGTTTCCTGGCTGGTTTGCTTTGGGGGTTTTCTTTTGGCTACACAAATCTCCCCTGTCTCTGCCTCTGGCTCTTTCAGATGATCCTTCTTAAGGAAGTGCCTTTTCATCTTTTTCGGTTTTGCTATTTGGTGCCGGTCTCTTCATTTATTCAAAAACACATGTGTCTTCTCTAGGTCAGCGGTTCTCAACCTTCCTCATGCCATGACCCTTTCATACAGTTCCTCATGTGGTGGTGAACCTCCTAGCCATACAATTATTCATTGCTACTTCATCACTGTCATTTTGCTACTGCTATTAATCGAGCGTCCCCTGTGAAGGGTTGTTTGACCGCCAAATGGGTCGCGACCCACAGGTTGAGAACCGCTGCTTTTGACCCTGACTTCAGGAAGCTTTTCCATAGCATTGGGGTCATGACAAAGGAGTTGCCTTGAACAGCTCCTTACCCATAGCAAGGGTTCCATTAATATACTTTGAAGGTGGAATTATAAGAAAGGCTGTTTAAGGCAGACCTGCCTAATAATAAATTCAATCATTAGTGAATTTGTATGTAAATGTATATGTTTATATGGTAAAATTTATTATTACACATTCAACTTTCAATGACACATCTTACTGTGGGGATGAATAGCAGGACATCATAAACTGTCTTATAATATGAATTATATGTTCAAACGTATACCTGAATCACAGTAAAATGCAATGTCCTGTTGTTCAGAGCATGTCCTTAATCACATATTACATAAAGGTTGTTTGCAAGTGGCATCTCTGTTTCTCTGCCATAAGAACCTGCTCTTAAAGAATAGTTATCCTAGATTAACTGGAAATGTGAGTGCACTCCGGAATAAAGTCTACAAGGCCCCTGGGGACTTATAGGGAGGCCGAGCTCAGAGATCATTGCATGGTTTCTGCGAATGTATGGCTCACATTTTCTTTGCCAAGAACTCTGAGCTCACCCTGAAGTCTACATTGTTGACACCATCAATTGTACCTTTGCTGTGGCATGATCCAGCTCATGTTAACATTTTTTCGAGCAATGAAAATGCTGAGTGTACATCTGTCTTGTAACCTGACTGCCTCCTGACAGAGCATCTGAAGTGGATTTCTAGTCTGTCAGAATAGACGTTGCTACTGGTGTCCCTGGAGATACTGTGCCTACCTGAGAGCGGGACCTCACCTTATATGGAAGACTCTTAGTCTCCCTGTACCATGCCATCAAAAAGCACAGCTGGAGTGGAATAAGAATGTTTATTTTCAAAAGTCACATTCTCTTGTTTCCTTTCCTTTGATTAAAAAAAAAATCATAGGAAGCAGAAAGGGCACCATCACAAGGCTCTTCCACCATAAACACAATGATTTGGAACAGGGTTTAACACCAAGCAGGCCAGAGTGCTTATGCCATTTTCTCGCTCATTGACAAGCCCACAGGCTTCCAGCACTCCAGCGTGTGCACAGTGATTAAGGATGAGGGGTGGAAGAAGAAAGGCTTGGAAACCACAGGGTTCTGCTCATTGCTGCCCTCTTGGCTTTATTGTGTCTACGCTTTAAATCGGGTTGACAATTCCAAAGCAGGCCAGGGTGGGGGTGCCTAGAGAAAATGTCCATTTGTAACTTTACATGCGCATCATCTTAAGGCATGGAAAAATGTAGAAACACTGTGATTAAAGAGGCATGGCATCAGAGAGAAAGAGAAAAATAAAGAGAGCCCTGTGAGTGGTAAAATGTCAAGCTTATTGGTTCTCTAGTGAAACAAGCTTTTGTCTCTTAAAAGCCTGATCTATAATTAAGAGTTTGGGGTGCCAGCTGAGGCCTCTGTATTGAGCATACATGATTCCCCATCGCTATACTCCATAAAGGCTTGGCTGCTGTGTCTAAACAAAGTGCGAAGGGGCTAATCATATTAAGAGTAACAACAGTAATAGTTAGGAGCAGAGACACACACGGAGATCAAGATAAATAGTGCCTTCCTCCACTTTCGTTTCTTTTCTTCTCCGTCTTGGCTCTGAATTGTCATTTGGGAATCGACCCAAATGTTCACAGTCGCATCAATAGTGAGCTGTGGAGCAGCAATGACCCTCTGAGTAGATGTACTCCGGCATTCTGTCTGCACCAGCTATTACTCAAAGCGTGTAGTCAAAGCAGTGGAGCATTTTGATCTTTTTCCTAGTTCTCTCATTTGCAAAAGGGGTAGGAGAAAAACAAAACACACACACACACACACACACACACACACATGGAATTGCTTGGAGAATGAAGCACTGAAAAGTGAATAAAACATCAAGATGCCTCTGGGGCTGCAGAAGATGACCAGGACTGTAGACTGACTCAGACCAAAGAGACACAGACACATATTGACCCTCTGGGTCTGTCGTATCTGCAAAGTGGTGACGGCCTGCATATTAACATGTAGCCTGCAAGGCTGCTACAGATAAAAGGACAGCAGCATTCAAGTCGGGGAACTCTGAAACACTGGCGTTTCCCTTTAAGATCAAGAAAGCTGCTTGGGATGCAATTGTCCTGCGCCTGGATTGGGGGGAGAGAGGGTGGGGGGAAGTTATTTAATTCAATCTGTTCACAAGAAACTGACATTCATTACAATCAGGCTCAAACTCTGAAAGTAGGTGGCTTCTACTGCTTAAATAACCATCTTCCCATATCAATATAATGCAGATTATGTTTGCGTTTATTTTGAGGAAAGTATATTGTGTATTAAAATCACATCTTGTTTCCATCTTAATATATTCTAAATATCCCAAAAAGAAGAGGAACTCTTAATTAAGCTGCTCTTTTTAATTTATGGAACTTTCCCCACCCCCTGTAGATCACAGAAAATGTTTCCTGGAAATATGATTTGTAGACAGTTATTTCCAGCTACAGATGCAACTGGTAATGTTGACAGCATGATTATATGGTTTGACAGAACTTCAACAGCTCAAAATAATTCACTAACACATGTAGCAAATGTTTACCTTATAAACCCTGAATCACTCTCCCATAAACATTAATTGGTGTTTCTTCATCTTCTGTGAGAAGCAGCTAAATATAAATTCGGGAACAATGACTTTTTCTGCAGAACTTCTGAAGATATTCTTAGCATGGGACACAGCAAGCTGGCATCATTTTAACGTGTTGTTTTTTTCAATAACAGTTGGGTTGGCATTTTATATTTCCTTGTAATTGAGAATAAAGGCACATTCCTTGAAGCAAGTTCTTGTAAATTCATTCTAATCTATGCTTCATTGGTGATGTCGGAGTGACATCTAAGCCGAGTTAGGATGCTTCGGGCAAAACTAATTACCTATATGAAACTGAAAGCAAAGACAGGAATAATGGCTAGCAAAGAAAGAGATTACAGAATGATAAGCATACAAGGTGCGAACATGGAGTTAAAAGATAATGAAATTTTCCCCGTGAATGTTGTGTTCCCGCGCAAGTTAAAACTTAAGTGATCTGTTGACAGTAGTGCTGAATGTTAGGCAACACCACAATCCATTGTGAGATGCTACAGGGGCGAGGTAAATAAAACCAAATGACTAAGGCATGAATGTGGATATGCTGTTATTGCATATGTCAGAGTTGGGGACTTGATGGCCAGATACAGGAATGGAGAACAACTAGTCGGGATAGGGAGGCCCTCTGTGGTGCAAATTGTTGACACACTGAGCTACTACCTGAAGGTTTGGCAGTTCAAATCCACCTAGAAACATTTCAGGGGGAAAAAAACAAAAACAAAACTTGACAACATAGTTCCCCCATATCAGCCATTGAAAGCTCTATGACAAAAATTCTACTCTTTTGAAAGACATGGGGACATGGTGAGTCGGGGTCTACTCAACAGCAACTACCATGAGGAGCATAAAGGGATGGCAGCCCAACTCAGTACCTAGGACAGCAACTGTTTATTGTCCGGTCAACCTGAACTCATAGGGAACCTGTAGGGTAGGACGGAATAGACTGAGAGCATTTCCAGGGCGGTGATCTTTACAGAAGCAGACTGCCCCAACTTCCTCCTATGAAGTGGCGAGTGGGTTTGAATAGCCAACCTTTTGGTTAGCTGTCAAATACTCAAATAGGGCACCACCAGGGCTCCTTGATGGGCAGAAGGAGCGTGAAAATGAGTCATGTCTGGGACAAACTTTTGGTTACCGTTTAAATCTCCCAGCTATAACATGGAGAGGAGACACCGCGATTTATTCGATTTTTCACTTACACATTGAGAAAAATGGGACTTTGTACTCCCATAAAGAGTTACAGTCTCAGAAACCCACAGGGGCAATTCTACCCCATCCTCTAGGGTCACTATGAGTTAACATCGACTCGATGGCAGTGGGTTTGTTTTGAGTTATTGCTTATCGCGTTCGCTTTACATTGCATTTATCTATATCAAACTCCCACACAGTGGCAGTGTGTGTAGGGTGGGGTGGGGTGGGGGTTTAATGTATTTGTATGTTGGATAGAGTAGTGAATCAAGAGGTAACATGACTAAGCCTAAAAGCACAAAGAAAATGTCAGGAATTGAAGAGCATGTATTTGACAGATGAAATCTTTCAGAAGGACTGGCAAAGAAGAAATCTTTGGTTAGTGTTTTTCTTAAAAATGTAGCAATTGGTACCACCTGTCTAGCACCCACTCAGGCACTTGCTCTAACGCAGCGTCAGCCTCTGCTGCACAGTGTCCAATGGCTGCGACCTTTTCTAAGTACATCATGAGGGTTCTTTTCCAAAGCACCTCTGGGTGGATTTGAACCACCAATTTTTTTAAGTAGCAGCCAAGCATTTAATCATACGTGCCACCCAAAGATGTATTAGCCAGTTGTTATTGTTAGGTGCCTTGGAGTGGATCTTTTATGCAGAGCAACCTCGTGCGACAGAGTATCAGGGTCCTGCAGAGCTTTCTAGGGTGTAATCTTTCCAAGAGCAGATAGTCAGGTCTTTCTCCTACTGAGTTACTGGGGGGTTCAAACCACCGACCTTTCCATTAAGATCTGAGTGCTTAATGATTGCACTTCCAGAGCTCCTTTGTTAGGAATAGAGGTTTTTATTTTGACATTTTTCATTTTTCTTAGCTTCCTTGCCACGATACCTGTAAGTAATGTTATGAATAATATACATAGTCTGAAAATTATGCTTTCCCCCAGTATCTGACAGAAAGAATACCATTGAAAACAATGTACCTTTCAAGTTCAAGGGGGAATGTTTGGAAAACCTTAACAGTTTCCAGAAAAAATATAAAGAAAAAAAACCTTAAAAAGAAAAAGACAAGATAAAATATAATTAAATTCAATTACTGATTTTTATTTAAATCTGGAAAATGAGGACTGATGTGTGATTTCAGTTATCTAAAATGTCATTAAGAAGTAGCCATCTACTTGAAGGCCTATGGAAATTATACTATGGTTAAATATAAGAAATTGTTGAATGCCAAGAACAATAATATAGGGAATGAAATCTATTCTTTGGGAATCTTTAAGGTAGGAATTGAAAATGAAAATGGGAACTAGCTAGCAATAACCTTTTCTATTTTCTCCTCTATTTTTATTCATTTTCAAAATATATTCCCAAGAACCGGATATGCTAGTGAAACTCTTTGCAATGTAGTTTCTGACTAAAGTCATTAAAATAAATACATTTTTAATTCTGAAAACTTTAGCACAATCTTGAACACTATCAATACTTGTCATCACATGCTTGTTATGCTGAAGGTTCAGACCTAGTGTTAGATTGTCAACACTAACTTCGTTGGACATTTGCTCTTTTTGCTGTTTTAGCATTCATCCCCTCTCCCCTTTGTGTAAACAGAACCATTCCTCCTCAACCCTCACTCCCTGCGTTGACACTTTGTTCTTTTGAGCTGTCGCTGAGTCCCCTCTGACTCATGGTTAGCTCATGTACAGCAGAATAAAATGTGGGCTAGCCTTGCGCGATCTCACCGTCTTTCATATGCTGGTCTATGGTGGCAGCCACTTTGCATTTTGAGTACTTTCCAGCACTATCTCAGACAATGGTCCACCATGCTACACAGACTTTTTATTCTGGCTAATGTTCAGAAATCAATTTTCAAGTCTTTCTTTCTAGTCTGTCTTAGTCTGGAAGCTCTGCTGAAACTGAACCACCATGGGTGAGCTTTCTGGTATTGGAAACATCAGTGGTTAGTGACTAGCATTATAAAAACATGTAAATTACCACAGTACAACAACCTGATAGATATGTGAAGGCTATATGCTTTAGGTAAGGTTAATTCCAACCTTATTTCCAAGAGTGGGCATAAAACCAGGATGATTCTCTTGGTCAAATGACCAAATTAATTGCAATTCCATTGAATTCTGGGGCTTTGTTCTGGAACTACTGAAAAAGAGGCAGGTTCTCTTGGAGTTGTAGAATACCAATATGAAATCCCTGGAAGCCATCTGTTTACTATTTGGTCTTAGCCTCCCTGTGAATGAGTAGATGCTCTGGATTGTGCCCTGAGGTAATTAGTAACATTAACACATTTGTTCATGTAAGGCTTGGTGACAAGTCATATGACACTGGGAGAGATTCCTTCACAGAGTGGTGTTGAGGCCTTAAGGACTGGAACAATAAGAGTCTACGGCTCAACAATTTGATGTAGAGCCTTCGTTATGATTCTTCATGTCTACACTACTCATTTACCATATAATCTACTCTGATGACCTGCCACGAAAACTCAACCTCACCCCACAGAGAGAGCACTGGGGCAAAGGCAGAGAAAGAGGAACGTGATTATATGTTATATTTTGAAATACTGCCACTAATCGATAAAATATATCTTGGAGATATTTATATACAATGTGATTTCTGTTTAGCTTAAAAAGCTTTAAGCAGTTCTACGTATCCATTACACAAGCAGTTCCATGCTAAAGTCAAAGGTGATACTTGTTTAGAATTCCTCAAAAATGTTAGAAACTATATAAAACAAGACAACAAAATCATCTGAGCCCACTGGGGAATTGACGATTTTAAAAAGGCAAAGTGAATGCATAGATTTTTTTTGTGCCAAGGGTGGACAGAAAAATTTAAGAATTGGACATAGTTATCGGCTGTTAGCTTACCTTCGAGTGGGCGCTAAACACACATTTGGCTGAAAATTAGCAGATTTGTCTGCAATAACAACAAAATATTTTGGCTATGGGTATATGATGGATTTTATTATGTAAGTGCATATTAAGACATCTGGAATGGTAGCTATAAAGATGAAGACAGCAAAATATGTATTTAATTGTTCTATATTCCGGTGCTTACTACCCAGTCGTCTGGTGGCTAAGATTCACTACTGAGAAAACAAACACCAAGTTCTCTCTTGAGATATAAAGATTTAAAAGTTGACGTTAGTAAATACTGTGTGAATGAAAACAGACTGCGTAGAATCTTATAGGCGAATGGAGTGTAGGGATCATTTATCCCCATTTCCTGTGCTCACCCCTGTTACACCAAGGAGACTACTGAGACTTTGTACTCACTTCAGTGTTTTCGAGGACACATACCTAAGAAATGACAAAATGCCCTTGCAACAAAATTTATATCCTTTTGCCAACATGCATAAAAATCCTTGAGCTTTTGAGGATGCTGCTCAAACTCAGCACATCTTCTCCGGTGCTATGTTGATTACCTCAGTAATCAACTGAGTAATCAATAGTGCTCCGGTCTCTGCTCTTTGTGCTTTCTGCTTACTAATGTATGCCAACTGACTGGTAGCTTTGCCAATTGAATAGGTGCAATGTCTATTATTATTTCCATTTTCCAGATATGGAGAACTGAGACCTGGAGGCATTCATCTGGAAAAACTGAGTCAGGATAAGGTCTGGTGGTTTTATTCCTGAATTGACATTCTCTCTTTATCACTCACTAATTATGCAAGCCACAACAATAGATCCTAGACCTAATCATTTATCACTTCACTCCATCTGTGTTGGGCACCGATGGAATCTTGTTTTCTAAAAAATAGACATGATTGTACTAAAAAATCTGTCCGTCAGCTGATGTCTCCTGTCCCTTACAGTGGAAAGATCTAGAAGACAAAGACCAAACTGTTTAATATTGTGCAGACAGCCCCTCTGTAAGACTGCCTCCACTCCCCTTATTCCAACACTCTGCATTTATTGTCATCTTCTGAGTAAGGTACTCACCATCATGCCTTTGCGGACAGTGGTGTTCAGTGAAAGAGTTCTCATCTTCCACTCGGAGGCTTCGGATCAAGTCTGATGCATGCACTTCCTGGGGCCACCACCTGTCTGTCAGTGAAGGCTGGCGTGTTGCTATGATGCTGAACAAGTTAAGACACAGGAGGAAGGAAGCCCTGACAATCAACTTATGAAAATCAGTGAACAAAAACCCTAAAATGCACATTGGTTCAGTCCCAATGTATGCTGGGTAGCCATGAGTCAGAGACTGACTGGACAGCAGCCAACAACAATCATACCTTTCCTTTCAATTTCTCAGGGTTGCCCTCCTCTCCCTTTCTTTCCAGGCAACGTATTGTGCCTGTGTAGACACAGTGTCCTCAAGGCTCTTGGAGAGCAGAAGCGACTATGTCCTCATTGATTACAGACATCCCTCTCTCCATACTTTTCGGGGGAATGCCTGTTGCCCTGCATTGTCATTATTGTTTATGTGTCATGCAGACCTTGTCCCCAGTGGACAAAGGTTTCCTTAAGGGCAAAGGCTGTGTACATGTTATTTTTTGAATGCCTGATTCCTAAATTCAAGCTGTAATATATTTGACAGCCGATATTTGTTATATAAATGGTCACCCAAGTATTATGCCCTTTGTCAAATGCTTTTCTGTTAGCTAACCTGAGGAAAGCCAATTGGAATTCAATTTTGTTGACATTTTCCTATTAGGCAGAAGTAGAAATAGATGCCATCTATATTGAAGACCCTGAGTGGAATGCAGATCCCTCCTTCCTGGCAGGCAGTTAGGGTGTCTCTGGGTAGATTTAAGGAGGACTCTGGTAAATAAGTTGCACGTTACAAAAATGAAAATGGCTGCGCAGGATTTCTGCAAATGTCCTGTCTTCCTTAGGAGTATTCCCTTCGTCTCTTCCATGCTATTGGAAGGTGGTTTTCTCTGCTAGTTATCTCAGATTTGATTCAACTTCGAGAATAAATATAGTACAGGCTTGAATAACAGAGTTTCATAGGAGTAATAGTCATTCAATGGCAGGGTTACATGGATGTACAGAGAACTGAAACCTGTGTCTGTCACAAGCAGCTGATGAATCACCGCTCTGCAGCGAATTTTATTTATAAGTGGTAATAATCTGTAGCTAGGCAGTTAGTGGTTTGTGAGGCATTTGCACGTATTTTTATTAGATCATATAACATATGGAGGAGATTGGGCAGTTTTTTTCCTTGGTATTGTTCTTTGTTCATTGTATGTGCTGCTATTTTTATTTTACCTTTAAAGAAAGTAGGGCTAGAAGAAGTTTATAAAGAATAGAATTAGGATTAAAAGCATTGAGTCTCAACACATTTCAATTTTCTCTATTCAATACTACTCTTCAATGTCATGCAAGAATCAGAAAGCAAGATAAGATCACCATTGTTTTAGAAATGTATTATGCTCTTAAAGATATGATTGATGTATAAAAACCAAAATCCAAACTCACTGCCATTGAGTCAATGCCAACTCACAGTGACCCTACAGGTCAGGATAGACGTGCCCCCTGTGGGTTTCAGAGACTTTAACTCTTTCTCCCATGGAGCTGCTGGTGCTTTCAAACTGCTGACCTTACAGTTAGCTGCCAAGCGAGTAACCATTACACCACCAGGGCTCCTACGATTGATGTATAGGAGATACATCATTGCAACCTGATCAAAGAAGAAATGATTACAATATTAAAGATATGATGCAAGTTAACTTCCTTGACTTTCCGAAATACATTTTTAAAAATCATTTTATTTGGGGCTCTTACTGCTCTTATAACAAATCCATACATCAATTGCATCAAGCACATTTGTACATATGTTGCCATCATTATTTTCTAGGCATTTACTTTCTATGGAGCCCTTGGTGTCTGCTCCTCTTTTGACCTCTCCTTCCTCCCACTCTTGTGGCCCTTTGATAAATTATAAATTATTATTATTATTTTCATTTCTTATACCAACTGCTGTCTCCCCTCATGGTTTCTGTTGTTCATCACCCCAGTGGGGGGCCAGGGGGGGCTGTATGTGTCAATCATCATGATCAGTTCCCCTGTCCTCCCTTCATCCCTTCCTACCCCCATTTTCTCCAAAACCCTTCTGGTAACGCTACTCCCATTCTTTTTCCTGGATTCCATGTGTCCTGAGCTCTGATTTCTTATCTGTACCTGTGCACCTGCTCCATTCCAGCCCACAGTGGAGGGCATTAGCTGGGTCATGATAGTAGAGGGTGGGAGAGGGAGGTGAGGAAGCCTCAAGGAACCGAAGGAGTATTCTGTGCTTCATCGTTGCCTTACTGCACCTTGATTGACTTATCTCTTCCTGTGATTCCTCTGTGAGGGGATGTCCCATTGTCTACAGATGGGCTTTGGGTTTCTGCTCCGACGCCCCTCATTCTCAACAATATGGGTTTTTGTTAGTTTGTTTTGGGTCTTCTTATGCCTGTTACCCTGTCCCAGTGACACCTCATGATTGCACAGGCTGGTGTGCTTCTTCCTTGTGGGCTTGTTGCTTCTCCGCTAGATGGCCACTTGCTAAATTTCAAGCCTTTAGTACCTCAGATGCTATATCATTTGATGCCAGGCACCATCCACTTTCTTCACCACATTCACTTATGCACCCATTTTTGTCTTCAGCCATTGTGTCAGGAGGGTGAGCTTCACAGAATGCCAGGTTGGAAGAACAAAGAGTTCTTGCATTGAGGGAGGGTCTGAGCAGAGGCCCAAAGTCCACCCACAACTTCAATGAATTGCCATATAAATATATGTACATGGGCCAATACCTCTATGGTTATGAATAAATGCGTTTACATATGTACACACCTTTGCTTATACCTCTATGCATAGCTTTGTTTCCTAGGTCTTTCCTCTGTTTCCTTTTACCTTCCACCTGCACCACCATCACTCTCTCCCTACTTCTGCCTCTT
>NW_022103928.1:48376249-48378113 GCF_000313985.2 Echinops telfairi
GCTACTCCAGCTATATACCAAGTGGAAGGATAACCCAACTGCACACCAACCCAAGGCTGATTTCTATGCAGCAGAGGTCAGACATGCCTCTACCCTCCAACCTTCACTATCCTATTCCGACCTTCACCATCCCGACTAAAGCACTCTACTCCTCTGCTAGGTTCAATGATCCATTGTCATGTGACAAAATAACTCATAGCCAATACTCGCCATGGGGAATGTTTTAAGGGAAGCCAACAGGTTACAACAAGTTAGGATCAGAAACACTGACACAACAGTTCTTTTGTCGGAAGCACTTCATATCGGGTATGCCACCAGGCAGTTCTCTCTCTGGTCTCATCCCCTGGGCTACAGAGTCCCTTAGCCTCTGCCCTGCTTGGGCAAGTGTTACAACGTTCCTTCAGTGCTGACAAAGCACAGAGGGGCCCCACTCTGCAAGACACCCTCCTGCCTGAGGTTCTCAGCTTGACTTCTTCATAGGCCTGTGGAAGCCCACCGCTCTGTGCCCTGTGTTATGTGTCCAGTAAGCTCCAGCAAGCTCTGGTGGCCCAGTCAGTGACTGGTAAAGTCACTGGCAGCAGTTTAAACCTACTAGCTGCTCCATGGGAGAACAAATGAGGCTTTCTGTTCCCATACAGATTCAGACCTTGGAAAACAAGTGGAGGTCGGGTCTGATTTAGAATGCTGACATTAGGATGGAGATGGGATATGTTGCTTAGTCTCAGAAGAACTATGTCCTGGCAAAAACATTGCGATCAACTTGGTGTTCTGCCACTGTGGTCACCAAAAATAAAAATGCAGGCACTCTCAATACGTTAGCAGCTATACTTTATTATTCCTCCGAGCTCAAGAATGTTGTCAGGTGATTTTCTAGGGGAGTTGTCTAGACAATCAGAAGAGCAGACCAAAAGCTCTTCATTCCCTGGTCCTAAATTACTCAAATAATTGCTTTGACATTTCAGTCTGCTGTGTAGACCCAGCCTAATTGATGCTTGAAGCTGACATGCTCTAATTAATGCCCAATTCCCTTTTTCTCAAAGTGAGATTTTTCTGTCCAAATAGCCTGTGTATATATATCTGGGGGTAATGTTTTACATAATTAATAAAGCTTATTTTCAGTGGAGAAGACAGCAAATATAGGAGGGACCATGGAAATAAAATGTGGCCACCTCTTAGTCCTTCTGCCCGCCTGACTGCAATTCAGATGGAAGCTCGCTTTGGAAGGCTTTGTGAGGTCAGAAGATTCTGCAGAGAAGTTTCAGTGTTGTCTTAAAACTGAAGATAAATATTCACAAGAGGCAAGGGTGATAAGAAATGTCACGCAACCTTTCTCTTCAAGGGAGTTGCAAAACAAGCTAGAGAGACCAATAATTCTCTTAAATGATGAATAAAATCGCTTTGTCTCATTTTAAAGTAGCTTCTTGGACAACAGCACATCTTGACCTTCAAAGGCCAAACATTGTCAGCTCATCCTCAAGTACCGGAACCAATCTAACGGACCTGAAAAAAGACTAAACTGGTAAAATCGTTTTTTAAAGCGTTAAGCAGCTAAGTATCTCTCAAGAGGTCATTATAATTTCAAATCATTGAACTTAATATTGTCATTTTCATTCTTCCAATGGTCCAGTAGTTTACCCTTTGCCATGGTGACTAGGAGCAACTATAAAAGTTATTATCTTCATAATTTCTAAGACACGTTAAAGAAATGTATCCCACGTCTCAGGCACTGACATGATGTGACTTGATTTAGGTGAACTAGGAGTCACAGCCTTCCAGTCGGTACATTTTCAACATAGCAGGCTTGGTTAACACTTGTTTAACACTAACCACTAGAGCTTTCACAGACATTAGCTCATCAACTCGA
>NW_022103928.1:48378555-48393307 GCF_000313985.2 Echinops telfairi
GAGCCAAGGGGGCTGATGACCAGAGAGCTGACAGGACTTTCAGAGGTTCACCCACCCTACAGCAAGTCAGAATTCTGGAAGCACTTGAAATTCTGTTCTTCATACACCCCCTTGATCGGAGTTCTTTTATGGCAACTGGAATCAAATGTTCAAAAATGATGGCTGGGCCCCGGCCAATAGCTCTTATCTCATGGCAAAGAAGGCAGTTGTTCCTGGGAGCAACGCATTCCATTCCCTTCTCCCATCCTGACTGGCATCTTCTCCTATTGCCCCAAGAGAATAGAGACCAGTGACTGTGCCTTGCCTGGTCTCTGGGAAGGCTTTGAGACCCTCGGGATTATGATATGAACTATTCAAAAAAGAACTAAACACATAACTATGCCAATGAACTGGCATTTTTGAAGTCCATTAATGAAGTTCTGTGAGTAGAAATGGAAGATATATGCATTTTAAATATCTGTGAGGACAAATCCCTGCTCCCTCCAAGAAGAATGCAACTAGTAACTCTTGGTGTGACTGTTTCCTCTGAGAAAGGATGGCACACCAGAGTTCCGCGTTGGCTTGGGTGGGTGGGAGGCTGGACACTAAGAAGCCGCAGAGGCCAGCTTCGCCTTGGGGAGGGCGTTTAATTTGTCCATAATCTTGAGCAATGCTCCCAGGACTACTGTGGATGAGGGTCCACTGAGCAAGTATTGGTGTTCCAGGGGGAAAGACTAATGATCTTTTCACAGGAGAGGTCATTTTGTCCGGGCGATAACAAAGGGCCTCCCGTAGAGTGAATGCCCTCAGGTTGGCCTTCCACTGAGACACGGACAGCTTCATGCTCTGTGACCAGTCAGAAAGTTCCATCCACACGCCTCTTTCCCAGGCCTCCTGGTCACCAATCGTCCAACTAGCCACTGCTCAAGAATCAAAGTAATTTAAACATCAGGCCATCTCTCTTTTAATAAAATACATGATCAGACACACTGCTGGAAATTCTGCCCACTAACTTCCTGGACATTTCTTCTTCTTTTTTTCCCCTAGACATTTCCTAAGAGGGATGCAATATAGCAGCCATCAAGTTTTGACAGGTATAAATACAAGGAGGTTTCAAAAAATTCATAGGAAAATTCTGTTATCTTTTCATTCCATTGTTTCATGATCTTTTTTCTCTTTTTAGGAAGCCTTCTATCATGATTTGGGTGAATGTTTGCAGAGCAAATGTGTTTCCCATTCAATAGTTGATACACATTTCCATCCAGGACCTTTTGTAGAGGTGCCCTCACATACTGTGGTACAAGGAGCCAGGGGAGCACAGAGGCTAAATGGCTTGGTGGTTGCAGCCACACTGCAGAGGAAAGATGCAGCAATCTAGTTTGGTAAAGCCTGGATCTTTGGAAACATCATGAGGTAATTCTACTCTGTCCAAGAGTCACTATGAGTCATAATCGACTTGGCGATAGATTTTTTTCTTTTTCTTTTTTCATCTGGGGAGGGTGTGAATGCAGTCCCCCACTACCACAAATCATGCAGTCGAGTTTCCCACGTTTGGGGAAATCGCAGGGGTCAGCAGATCTGGAGTGCAATGGATAAGCCTCGCCCTGGGAAAACCACCTTCGTGATCATGGTATCTCCCCTGCCAGGTAATTTGTCTTTTAATCTGTTGGTAAACCAGCACATACTTTTTTCCTATTCTGATAACTGATCATAGAGCACTCTGTGTGTGATCTTTCATATATGATGAAGAAGACGGAGCTGCTCAATTAGAGCATAACTCGTGCGAATCTGAGAAAGAACACAGAAGAAAATATCATAGGGATATATTTTAGACAATTAACTTTTGCATTGTACACTTGCTCAGGCTAAATCTTGCGTGTACCGTTTCCATTGTGTAATAAAATACTACTATGTATATTACCAAGAGTGCTGGTGGCATAATGGGATGTGCAACTGGCTGCTAACTGCAAGGTCAGTAGTTCAAAACCATGAGCTGCTAGATTCCTATTACTCTCCTCCCCAACGTGGCAGACATTTGACTGCGCACAATGATTCACTCTCTTATACTAGCAATTAGGCTGCTTATAAATACCTGCTCCCGAGTCTATTTGACATTTTTATAGATCAGCATGATCTTCTCTGGGATATTTGGATAATCAAGGTTCCTCCGGATTGTATCGTATTAAGAAGCAGGAGGTTGGGCATAACCCTGTTGTATGGCAATAAAGGCTATGGCTTCCTTACCAGTTGAGGTTACACTGCTTCTGATTACTGACGGAGCTTACAAAGACAGTGTTACTCAGTCAATGAGTGAATAGTGCATATATTGGCCAGAGGCTATGTTGATTTATTCCTATAAAGTTACCACATCTGGTACAGCAGCTGTGATTGTTATCACCACTGATTAAGCTTGTGATAATCCAAGTCATTCTACAAAATCCATCTGGCCTTTTGTACCAGCCAAAGAAGTAAGTTAAATAAGGGTGTGATAGAAATCCCCACTTAAGCATCCTCCCGTCTTAATAGAGGTACTCATGTATCCTACTCTCCCAGGTCGCTTGATTTGCTATTATGAAGATGAAGGCATTTCCAGAAACTTCCATATAATCTGTCCTTTCATGATAGCCTTTATTCCCATGGAAAGAAGATCTCTGGGGGAATTCTCAAAACGCACAGCCATCAAGTCGATTGAGATGAGTAGTGGCCTTCTAGGGATGGGCAGCACTGCCCCGGTGGGTTTCAGAGACCGTCACTCTCTCCTGCAGAGTGACTGGTGCTTTCCAAGGATGAACACGGTCGTTAGCGGCCCAACGTCCAACCCCCTCTTCCACCTGGGCTCCTCTCGGTGGGAAGGCTAATAGTCACTCCATGTATTTACAGCCCAGAAGACTTTGGAAACAGCCACAGATAAACCCACAGGCCTAACTAGCCTCATTGTGAGATAGATTCAAGACAAGTATCTATTCCCCAGTCGCCGTTGACCAGTAGAACATAGTGGTGTCCTATGATGCCAGAAATTAACATCATGTCTGAGCTATTATCTAATAATCCCTAGTAAGTGTGATTATTTCTCAGTACATGTTGTCCTGTGTGTCCAGCTGCCCTTCTGGGAAAAGCCCTGGGAATATTTATAGTCTACTTCACTCATGAGCTGCAAAGGTTTCCTAGGATGTCTGGTGAAGATAGGTAAAGAAGATGCTTTATCCTGAGATGTGGAACCTTTAAAGGGAGGACAAGAATTGAACAAACCAGTGGCACAGGTGAATAGGGGAAAGGAGAAATCCAAAGTCCTATTTGTGACATGTCACACTGAACATTGCTTGATATCGTCAACGGAAATATATAATAAACACTTGGCAGAATTTGGATCCGAGCCAAGAACAGCAAATGGGATGTCATTAACAATTACATGGTACTTGAAGCCATCGACCTGGATGTGAACTTGTTGGCAACCCAACTATTAAGATTTATGTGGAAAAGGAGTCAGCGAAGGAGCCTAAGAACAGGAGAAGCAAAACCAGAGATGGGCTATCACCGGAAGCCAGGAAGAAGCGGCCTTAGGAAGGAGGAAGTGGTCAATTGCATCAAACGCTTCAGACATATTTTTAAAAAGAACTAAGACTGCAACCGAAATTGCCCTTTAGATTTAGTAACATGCAGATAACGAGGGGCCTTTGCCCCAGCTGCTTCCCAGGCGTGGGGAAGAGTGGAAAACAGACCAGAGTGGTGACGCAGTGTGACCGAGAAGATGGCTTCTATTAAATATTTCCTTTCTTCCCAAACGGAACCACGTGAACATTGTCCAGCTTGCTTTATGTGTGTTTAATTTTGATCCTCCTTTATCATACTATATAATGATAACTATTCCAGTGGCCATTCGTTACTGCTTTGCCACAGTCCTTTTGTTTCGGGTTGCTCCAACGTACATTAAGCTCAAGCCTCATTCAGTCTGCTTCCAAGGCCTGCACAAACGAGTTACGCTTACTGAGTTATTTATTTGTCTTGCATGTTTTTGTGGTGATAAAATAGAAGTCACAGAGAGACAGTACCAAGGTCCTTAGCATGCTAAAAAGGAAGCTTTGCCGTTAAGATGGTATCATCTATCACAAAGAAAATTCAGCCTGGAGTTTTTTCACACCACACATCACAGTCTTTCACGCTTCCCACTAACCAGAGCCAGAAAATCGGTAGTCTGCACGTTTGCTGTGTTTAGCTTTCTGATGCATGTATTTTAATCCTGAAATACTCCGTACGCACATGGGTCTCTCTCCTGTCTTCTACGTGCCTCTAAACCTGTTGGCTCTTTCTTTACTTTGTGAATCATGGTTGCGATTCACTTGGGCATGAAATCAATGCGCGGAGTTCCTTTGAGGTTTTCATTATTCCTAAAGATAGACAAATCAGGGTAAGCCTAGACTTGAGTAACAAAGGGATTAGAGAGTGGATACGACTAACATAAAATATTTACTTTGTAAAGCCGTGAATGGCTAAGCAGGAAGAGGTTGGCTAACTAAGCACTAAATGGGGATTTAACTGCCAGAATTCTGTGGTCAAGGTGAGCCCACAACAGCATCAGGTTAAGTAAACAGAGCATCGATGGAGAGCACACGAAACCTTTCAGGTGTGCTTTCTATGCAATGTTTCCAAATACATTTAATAAAGGGATTCATTTTCATCGCTTTGTTTGTCCAGAAATAAATGCTATTCTGTAAGCTTCTGTATCTCACATATAGTACTGAAATGGTTGGCCTTAGTTATTTGCATGACAAAGATTTACATCTGGCACAAATTTACCTTGGCAGTTATTTTTCTGTTTTCTGCAATGCAGAGGATAGCACAATAAAGAGCAAGCACTCAGTGATTGAGGGTGACCGAGCAAGGACACGGAAGAATTCATCCAATCGCTGACTTCGTTTTAAACATAGTTCTTCACCCTAAGAGGGAAATAATAGAAGCATGCTTTTCAAGTGGGCAGCAGAAGTCTGAAGAGGAGTCACCACAGATATGCAAAACGGTAATGACAGTGAAATTATATGAATGATAATATATATTGAGTACACCATCCAAGTTCATTGATCAGCAAATGATAATCCAGTTTTATAAAGCATACTTAAGAATATACACGGCTCATTAGACTATCATGTCCACAGCCTCTAACAATGTGCTCAGTAAAATCTTTAAAAGTTAATTGAAACAAAACAAACCACCTTGCCCTCAAATTAATTTCAACTCACCGGGACCCCACAGAGCAGAATAGAGCTGCCCTCGTCGAGGTTCCAAGACTGCACTCTTTTGGCAAGGAGACGGCCACATCTCTCTCCCCCAGAGTGCCTGATGAGTTCAAATGTTCATTTTGGTATTTAACAGACAAGAACTTAACCACAGGGCCACGAAGGCTCCACCAGGCCTCTGTTCTATAAATACTCAAAACTTACAGCTAGCGTTCATGCCTTTGTAGTGACCCTACAGGACAGTGTAGAATCTGCCCTGTTTCTGAGACTGCCACTCTTTATAGGAGTAGAAAGCCCTCTTTCTCCCAGGCAACTGCTGATGGTTTCGAACTGCTGACCTTGAAGTTAGCAGTCCACTCAACTATGAATCCAGGACTCCTGCTCTGTAAATAGTGGGTGCAACAAAGGGTGAGAGAATTGCAGGATAATGAGAAAAATGATTTTTTTTAAAAAGCAATTACCCAAACTCAGTGCTATCAGGTTCATTCAGAGTCACAGCAACTGCACAGGACAGAGCAGAACTGCCCCGGTGAGTCCCCGGGCTCTGAATCTCTACAGAGGGCCTAGTGGTTTCAAACTGCTGACCTGGGATGAGAAGCCAAGAGCTCCCATTCAATGCCACTTATGTGCCATGATAGTATGCCAATTGCTTTCTATATAATATCTCACTTAATCTAGCAGCCCTGTGAAATAGATACCATGCATCTATTTTATAGAACAGAGAAGGCCACAAGGGTACAGTTTCATGGTTAATTTTAGCAAGAGCTGGCTTTCATCTAAAATTATCTGACTCCAAAGCCTACTGCACTCTGTTCTTTGCCCCTCCCTCCCCGGTGAACGTGCTCCGTTTCATCGCAATATCTACATCAGAGTCCCCATAGGTGGCGAACATGTTGGAAGCATCCGTTTGCTAACCAAAAGGCTGGAGACTTGAGCCCACCCAGAAAAGCTGGAGAAGAAATGGTCTCCTGAGCTGTTTTTGACAATTCCCACGTTGAAAACTCTAGAGGGAATAATTCTCCTGTGGTACGCCTGGGGCGTATGTCCGTACTTTGCCTGAGTATGAAGGTGGTCCCGAGGGAAGAAAAGCGTCCTCCCGCATGGAAAGACCCTGCCTGGTGAATGCAGCTCTGTCAGGCTCCACGCAATAACCCCGCCTCGTTTTTTCCTAATGATTTTTGCTTTGGCAGAAGTTGAGCACAAATTTTCTCTTTTCTAATAGAAAAAGATATGTTACGGATGTCTACAAAATTTTTTTATAAGGAGAAAAAGGTTATACAGTATCTATGGTTTTTTTAAGAAAATTGAAAAAGGAAACTTTCCTCGGAAAACCTTAATAATTCCCAAGGATAAAAACCTCATAGACGCAGAGAAGCAGCAGCAGCATTATTCACATAGACGAACGGCACACCATTTGGCCCATTGCCAACAGTTCCTCCTCAAGGTGAGCGTGGGAGTGTCAGACGAGGAAGGTTAATTGGCCCGGGGCCCCGGGGGCTTCCGTTGTTGGGGGGCAAGGGAGGTTGTTCGGGTTGGGAAGGGGGTTTTACTTGGGGCGGGGAAATTAAACCCTTCCAATTGTTTGGGTTCAGGTTTTTTGCCCTTTTTCCAAAGGACCCGGAAAAACGAGAATGAAGTGTGAGCGTAGATCATTGAATGTGCCCTTTTTCTTGCTCTGTTTTGGGTTTTTGGTATCTCTGCAATGTATAAATATGCATGAATGTTTAAGAATAAAAGTTTTAACAGTCACACAAGAATGTGATAACTTGTTCCATATTCCAATAGATGTATGAGAAAAGAGAGAACTGGGTTATCACAGACCTGTTAATCAACAAACGCCTGAAGCTAGATAATACAAGAGTGAATCAGGTGGCATTGATACAATATCATAGAAACTTTTATTAAAAGGATCAAAATGTGAAGCTATTATTTCTCAACATGTCCTCCATCTGGGCTGATACACTTCTGAAAGCCTTTCCCTGACGATTTCTGCGCTCTTCAATTTATACCACAGCGAATGGCAATTTTGCCTTCCTGGAGGGACTCAAATTTTTCCTTTTAAAAGTTCTTTGGGTTCGAGGAGCAAAAAGATCTCTTGAAGGAGCAAATTCACGGCTGTTGGGTGAATGGGTGAGGGTTTCCAGATTAAATGCTTGTCGGACAGTCGTGACTACGGCCTAAGAACAAGCAGGTACATTGTTGCGCTAGAAAAATATATGTTCTTGGAGCAATTTGTCTTGTGTTTTTCTCAATACAGTTTTCAATTTTCTTAAAAATCCTTCATCATGAACCTGTGTAATTTCCCTGTGTTCTAGAAAATATCTGTCAAGATTTCCTCTTTGAAATCTCAGAGTTTGTTTCTATAAACTTCTGTGCTGGTGCTCTGCTGTGAATTTAACTGGCAGGGAGATTCCCCTTGAAAGCCACGGGTTTGATTAGACCTTTTGTTTGAAGTCACCTTAAGAAGACTAAAACAAGTATTGAACGGACATAACTTGTCTGCAGCCACCCATGGACGATAGAGGCATGCTTAAGCAAATGGTGCTTGGAATAAACCTGTGCATATATGAGCTAGAAGCCTAGTAGAATATATATATATATATACATACACACACACACACACACACAAATATGTAACCTGTGCATATATGAGCTAGAAGCCTAGTAGAATATATATATATATACACACACACACACACACACAATTATGTAACCGCGGTGCTACCAGGGCTCTTATTGTAATACTATTAGAGCCCCTATGGCGCAGTGGTTATGAGTTGGGCTACCAACCTCAAGGTCAGCAGTTTGAAAGCGCCAGCCGACGAACCTTTCTATCCTGTAAACAGTTACAATCTTGAAAACCCACAGGGCCAGTTTTATCCTGTTCTACAGAGTCACGAGGAGTTAGAATGGAATAGATGGCAGTGAGGTTGGTCTTGACTTGGAGAGAACTACTACTACTACGATGAGGACTAACAGTAACACGAACATCATTAAACTCCATACATTCCCTGCCGGCTAGTCCTTTCTGATTCACAGGGACCCTGTAGCGCAGGGAAGGACCATCCCCATGGGTTTCGGAGACTGTAACTCTTTAGCGACAGAGAAGCGCTCATCTCTATCCCATGGAGCACCTCGCGGTTTCGTCCTGCGAACCCGGGCTCGATAACCTTACAGAGTCTGACGGTGCATTGCGCTTCATAGGCATTAGTTGTGGCGTCATCCTACGAGCCCGGGGCTGTACCCCTGGCTAAAACCAGAGGTGATGGGGACCTTGCCCTACCGCAATTAGCTAGGATGGGTTTGGGCAAGAATTCAAGCTCAAGTAAATTCAGCAATTAGTCCTTAGGACATATTGTCACCTCCACGCTCCTGAGGAATTTTCATTTTTAGTTATTGAATATGAATAATCTTTAGTATTATTGTATGCAGAACACGTTCTGAAATAAGAAAGCTTCAAACATTAAAAACAGATACCAAGCAGTTTTGTGCCAGTGTTTTAGGAAATTCTGGAGTAGAAGTTGAACTTGAATTCATTTCTCTTGGCTGCTTGCAAATGATATTGTGGTAGAAATGCTTAGCTATTGCTATATCAAGTTGCGGGAGAATATTGTTTAAATAAATACAACTCTTTCATGGTTTCCTTTTCAATCTGCCCCCTTGCCTACCATAGGCCCATTAAATACATCTCTTTAACAATCTTCAAACTATAATACATTGATAAAAAATCATTCGTTTTTTCCAAATAGAAACAATATTTTGTCTTTATTTTGTTATTATTATCAAAGATTTTCCAAATATTTTATGCCTGTTTTTTTTTAAGCACTGGACGTATTTGTTAAACAGAGTAGTCAATGGCTAAACTTTTCAGTTTTAAGGGATTTCGTTTCTAAGATACTTCGTGCAAATGCAGACCAATAAAGAATACATCAGCAGCCTACACACAGGGTAGCGCTAAGCCACTCTGGTCGGAATGTATTTTACAAGATAGGAGGCAACGCAGGATCGTTGTGACAAAATCTTGATTGGGGACAATCTTGTCTCTGCCACTTACAAACTGTGTGACATTTGGAGATTTCCTCATCTGAAATGTGGTGATGATAGCACGAGTAAGTTCCTCCTCAGAGGAAAAAATAAGCTAATGTTCTTTCAATGACCAACACCCGGCATAGAGCAAGTGTTTAATGATTTTTTCTAGAAGAAAGTTCAGTTCAAAAAATCAACCTCGCTGCCAGAGTCAAAAGTAATGAACATGGAAGAGAAGGGGATGAACAGCTTGAGTAAAAATGGTGAGATGGGTACAAGGATGAAATATCATAAATACGTAAGTCATCCTATGCTGAACATTCATTCTTGAACAAATACAAGTAGTGCATTGTTCTAATTTCACTGGAAGAGCTATTTTACACAATAATTATATGATTTCTGGATAGTATTTAAACATGAATTATAGCGTGTAGTTTCCATCTTCTCAGAGAGCTAATGGGCTTCATTTCACTACCCTCTGAGTACCACCCAGAAATCTCTTAGCAAAGCCTGTAATTCAAAAGCAAAGAAGACCACAAGAGGATACAACTGTCTTGCTGCCTGGTGACACACAGTGATTAGTCATCGCGCCCTGAAGCAGCCCCGGAAAGGGAACCATTGCGGTGTCCTGTCAGTAAGGGCCACAAGACGCACCCTATTTTCCCCACTTAATTGAAGTTGCTTTATCTCTCCTCTGCCCCAAACAGATTTTGCCCAAAGGAACTAAGCTGCCAATAACGTCATACAAGGTAGGAATAACCTGTGTATTTAACTTGACACCAAACTGAATAATCAGACTTTCTCAACTTTCAAAAACCCTGGGGAATCATCTATTACACCGTCTGCCCCAGGCAAACCCTCTACCACCTTACGTGTCCAGTAACTGACAGAACCCAAACCAAAGCAAACCCACAGCCAATACACAGAGACCTAGAGGATAAACTGAAAATGCTCCGCAGGCTTTCCAAGGCCGTAAATCTTTATGGAAGTAGATGATTTCATCTTTCTGCCGTAAAGCATGATGGGTTCAAATCCCCAACCTTTTTGTTAGCAGCCAATGCTTAACCTACTGCACAAACAGGACTCCTTAACAGACTAAACAGAGCATGTTGTTTTTTTTTCCTCTCAGCTTTTCTGTTGCCTTGTTGAGGGTCAACGTTTGGCTCCATCAAGTCTCTGATATGTACTTCATACATTTAAGCTGTACTAGATATGGTACTGGTTGTTCGAGTTATCTCAATATAGAAAAAACGGTGAAGGGAATGTATAATAGTAAAATAAATAAATTAAACTGTTTGCTATTCTCACCACATAACTTCTATCACTAAAGTACCACAACTGTACATATGTCCTCCCTGGGTTTAGAACCCTTTTATGGGGATTTCTGAATTACACTAACATCATAGTACTCAAATTTAGCATTTTTCCAAGCTGTATTCCGTAGATCTCATGCTAAGAACATGATTCGTCCAGAATTATTCCACAATCATGTGTGTTAAGGACTAAAATGAAAAGTTCAAAAGGTAGGTTACACATTGGGCTGCGATCCACAAATTCAACAGTTGGAAACCAGGAGCCAGTCAGTGGGAGAGAAATGAGGCTTTGAAATCCCGTCAGGAGGTCCTGTCTGGGAACCCAGAGGGCAGTTCCACTCTGTCCTTTGGGGTTGTTAAGAGTCAGACTCAACTCGATGGCCGTGCGTTTGAGTGTGATTACATCAACGCGTCGTATGAAAACTGAAGAAAGCAATGTAGTAGGCAACTGTTTCAGAATACTTTTTAAAAATCATTTTATTGGGGGCTTGTACAACTCTTTTCAATCCATACATCCATCCATGGTGTATCAAGCACATTTGTACGTTTGTTGCCCTCATCATTCTCAAAACATTTGCTTTCTACTTGAGCCCTTGGTATCAGCTCCTTATTTCTTCCCTCTCTCCCCACTCTTCCCTCCCTCATGAACCCTTGATAATTTATAAATTATTATTATTTTGTTATATTCTTTTATTTAATAATTTTGGGGGGAGCTCGTACAACTCTTATCACAATCCATCCATCCATCCATTGTGTCAAGCACATTTGTACATTTGTTGCCATCATCATTCTCAAAACATTTGCTTTCTACTTGAGTCCTGTTGAAAATGACCATGTGTTAAACTTCACGAAACTAGTATTTCAGGAATTATGTTAGGAAATGGTGCTCAAAATACAAACCTAAGCTATTATATTATCAGCCAAATCATACTAAACTCACTATTCTGACCTCCAAAAGAGTTCTGAAAATCATCTGTGGGTCATTGAAATCACTGTTTGACATTATGAAATGGAAGAATAGCATTCATTCTAAGCTTGTTAAGAGAATGAAATAAGATAGTACCTATAAAGTGGTGAACACTGTATAGTAAGTGCTCAATTGCTATTCCTATATTTATCTATGTCACAATTCCTACATATGATATTCTTCTGAAATATCATTATAAAACAACTTATGAATCTGCTTTTCCAATTTGCCTAAATGCACTCCACCTCTAAAAAACAACACAACAAAACAAAGTGCCAACATTCATTTAAAGACATCTATCATTTGGATATTCCAAAATAATTATAATTCCAACACGTTCTTGACCAGGTTAAAGAAGATGATCCCTTGCCTCTCCCACGAGATGACATCGGACCTCAGTATCTCTTTACTGTATGTCAGACACCAGGTTCACTGCTGTCCGGACACACAGTAGAATATTAACCTCCTTTCTGTATTATCATTTAAATTTTTCAAGGTCCTTCCATTCTTGGGCACGTGAAAAAAATGTAAGAGTTGATGAAGTGTCTGCTGACTATTTTGCATACCATACATACCTCTCTCCTTTGAACACATCTGGTCTGCCCTCATAAAATTAAAATCTTCATTTATATTTTAATGTTGTGTATCATTTTATAGTTGTGCTGTTGTTATTTTCCCCCTTAGCAATAATTGGATCAACCACAAGATTCGAGGAGCCCTGCTGGTGTAGTGGTTATGCCTTGGGCTGTGATGCGCATGGTCGGCAGTCCGTAAACCAGCAGCACTTCCACAGGAGAAAGACAGGCCCTTCTACTCCGGTACCCTGTTACCATCCCGGAAACCCACAGGCAGTCGCTATGAGTTCGCACTGACTCATTCAATGGCAGTGAGTTTGGTTTTGAAGGAGGTAACTAGAATTTTTTAAAATTAAATAATCATTTTATTAGGGGCTCATACAATGCATCACAATCCGTACATATAAATTTGATTTAGGAAGTACAAGAATATGTCAAAGAGGTGGGACTGGCTCGTGTGAATTCATCTCCAAGGAACTTGGGGACTTCCCAGCATCCTTTGTGTTCTTTGAAGTTCAGGGTCCTCTAGTCTTGCTGCTGCTTCCCTCTGCAAATTATCGTTCCCCCTCCCAGTATTTGTCTTTCTTACTTCGACTGCCCTTCATCCCTGTTGAATATGTATGTGGGGTGTGTGTGTGTAAAATATGGGGAAATAACTTAATGTGCCTATTGTCACTAGCATACCTTGACTGGCGAGTTCTTCTGAACATAAAATACAATGCAACCTCTGGAGGGCTATTCATCTGTCTTGAGAAAGGTCACAGGAAGAAGGCCATAGAATTTTCTAATGGTTCATCCGTCAACAATGCAGCTTCCATCGATTCTTCCTGAATTGTCCATTTCCAAAGCGCCTCGGGGATCAGCCTCATTCTGTGAAAGGAGGAATTCTTGATAAAGGAAGGATGCGCGGATAAATGGTTTTGATCCGGTGTTCCCTTTGGGAAAGATAGCTTGCCCTAAGCCTCAGGCAATAATAGCCTTTCTTGAACTACATGAACAAAAAGAGTTTTTGGTGATCATGATCATGTGTGTTTGGCAATAGTAGCTTAAACCAAAAAAAGTGATTGCTTACATATTAGAGCTCTGGAAGGAACCTACTTTGAATAAACATGGCAATATCAGGAAACAAACTCACTTCGCCCATAATGGATTATCGATACAAGGTCATGTGCTGGCCGATAAAGTACTTTTGAAAAAGAGTTCGTTATAAGAAAGGAAGCAAGCTGCCCATCTGGGTCTATGAACTGATAAACTAAAATAATACTTAGAAAAAACCCTGGATTTCATCACATATCGCACTAGGAAGCATAATTAGTGATAAAAGATTATTAGGAAATAAACTAAAGGTACATTGTATACAGTGTTATTGAACATCTTTGCAGCCTCGTAAAGACAGTGAAGTTCTTCACAAATACAGGACCCCCGCCTCCAGCAGTGGTTTCCATTCTTTAAAGTAACCCTCCGTGGTTACTCTCATTGTTCTTCACCATCCACACGCATATGAACATGTAGAATACAGAGATGCAATGTAAAATAAATGAAGGAACTGAATGTATAGGCCTTTTATGTAGCATAAATGTAAAACTATGTGGGAAGCAGAGGGAGAGGATAATCATTTTGCTTTTAATTTTCCCTTAATGATATTCTCGCTGCTTATGCTGAACCAGTGGAAGTATTACTGCAAATGGGTAATTTGACCTCAAACTTTCCAAAGTCAGAGATGGAATGATAGTGTAGTTACATAGTCAGAATATTTGTGAAAATGCGTTCAGGGGTAATTAATTTTCCTAAGACATACGTGGAGACGAGTTCTCTACAAACAGGGTAGACCGACAGGGTAGACAGCAGCCTGTACCCTCTGCTCAGGGGCCATAGGACAAGACGGTTATTTTAAGGGACAGCAGTTTGTCACAGCTGTTTTTCCCAGGGCGGAGAAGAAGAAAGTGGCCTTTTCGCTGGCAGGTGCACTAAATGGAAAGAAGAAGCCGCAGGAAAATGTGAAAACACATAGCACTGCTTGCAGTATAGACACATGTCATGGCTTCCCTCTCCTAGCTTCAGGTACCTGCGTCTAGGAAGTGCAAGCAGTGAGCAGCCTATCTGCGGGCAGGTTTAGAGAACTCGGCACTATGAGCCAATCACACACAATATCTTTTTTTGTTTTTGCTTTTAATCCATTGACTTACATGAACACCGATCTCAGCACTGATTCTTTTGCACTAATAAACTTGTTTTCTAAAATGAAAATGGGTACTACCCAACAATAAAACCCACACAAACTCAAAAAATATCAATAGGAAAAAAATGCATGTTCCAGTCAGCTGCTCATTGGAAAAAGTACAAGTGCTCAAAAGCAGGAAAGGCGTAGTGACCTTTGCCAAAGACAGACAACCGCTTTCCCGGCAAGGGAAATGAGTCTAAGTGACAATGCCTGGTTTATAGTTTGGCTTTCTCCCTGCAGCTACTTTCTTCAAGAAAAAGATAAACTCGATGTCCTACTTTCACTCAAACCATATATAGAAGAGCCTCACCAGGAGATTTTTGAGGGATTATGAAGCTGAGCCTGAAAATGCCTATTAGTAGATGCCTGAATTGTGTGGTGAGAAAGTGAATATATACTATTTCCCTTTTAAGGAAAAGAATTTCCCAGGAGTATCACTG